>NW_006287459.1:1164197-1190952 GCF_000327345.1 Myotis davidii | reverse complement strand
TTCCCCACCCAAGGATATGTTTATTGATTTTAGAGAGAGAGAAACATCAATCCATTGCCTTCTACACACACCCCAACCAGGGATTAAACTTGTAACCTTTTTGTTGATTAGGACAATCAGTGCTCCAACCGAGTCACACCCACTAGGCCCTTCCTGCTTTATTTATATCCTTTGCACTGATTCTGTGTAAAAAGACTGTCTTGATGATAGCTACCTATTACCGAATCTTCCTTCTAATGTGTTAACACATTGTTTGCGGGTAGTTTTTATCGCGCGCTAACAGGTGGCGCGGGCCATTTTTGCTAATTTTTTGCGCAAATGGCAACGTTCAGTAAAATTACAATAACTGTAGTTTACGTATTTATATGTTACCCGCATTCTACCACTAGTCTATAAAAAACATATTAATACGTGTCCCGTGCTCTACTACACTGGTAGAACGTATAAATACGTAAAATGTATAAATACGTTTCTCACATACAATGTGTTAACATTGCGTCTTACCACTTTCTCCTTGTAAGGAGACTGGTATGAAGGTGACTAGACCTGGCTGCTCTTAACACCTTTCAATGGTGATTACCTGAGAACTGGCTAGATTACAGGGATCCTTGCCCTACAAAAAAAATCTTTAAAGAATCCATCTTTGTTAAAAAACAGCTCTAACTCTCAATACAAGGACTAGTATTGTTAGTGAATGACCATCTAGAGCAGTGATCACCAACCAGTGATCCATGAGGTCTAAAAGGTTGGTGACCACTGATCTGGAGCAGAAAGAACTGAATGCTTTCTGGCATCTTTCGATTCCCACTGCCTCTTACCACTTTCTCCTAGGAAGGGGAAAAGTAGAAGACCCTAAGGCTGGAATGGAGATGACTCCACTTGGCTTCTTGTGTCCCATTCAATTGTGAGCCTTTAGTAAGTCAGTGAATTCAGTTTTCCCTTTGCTCATTAGTATCTCTATTTCATATTTCTCTGAGGAATCTTACCTAATAATAGACAAACATGTAAATTGACCATCCCTCCATTATGCTCACCAGCCAATCAGGAGAGTATGCAAATTAACCCAACAAAGGTGGAGATTATTTTGCACATGTAGGCATGAAGCTGCAGAGCGAAGACTGAAGGCTCTGGCCAGAGCAGCGAAGGCCTGGGTCCCGCGTGCCTGCGGAAAACCGGTGCTGGCAGGCAGGGGAAGGGAAGGCCTATCGCACAAATCTCTTCATGCGATGGGCCTCTAGTCTGGATATAATCATGCAAATTAACCCAACAAAGGTGGAGATTATTTTGCACATGTAGGCACAAAGCTGCAGAGCGAAGACTGAAGGCTCTGGCCAGAGCAGCGAAGGCCTGGGTCCCGCGTGCCTGCGGAAAACCGGTGCTGGCAGGCAGGGGAAGGGAAGGCCTATCGCACAAATCTCTTCATGCGACGGGCCTCTAGTCTGGATATAATTTTCTCAGAAATACTTTTCTTCTGGTTTTCCTCCTCCCTCGCTGTCCTACCTTTTTATCCTGGCTTTTTCATATTTCCTTGGCTTCTAAGTGTTGTATTAACCCACGACTTGCATTACTTTTCTATTGCAAATTACCACAAATTTAGTGATTTAAGACAACAAATACTACTTCCTACTTTGGATCAGAAGTCTGGGCATAGCTTAACAGTGTCTTCTGTGAGACTATAGTCACAGTGTCACCTGGTGCTTAGGTTGTCATCTGAGTGCTTGGCTAGAGAAGGATTTTATTTCCAAGCTTAGGTTGTTGGCAGAATTTATTTTCTTGAAGGTATAGGAGTGAGGTCTTAGTTTTCTTGTTTGTTGGGGGCTGGAGATCTTATAAGATGTCAGCTAGAGACAGCCCTCAGTTTCTAGAAGCTGCCCTCAGTTCTTTGCCAAGTAGGTTCTCAACTTGGCTGCTGGCTTCACAAAAGTTAGCTAGTGAAGGAGAAACTTATATAATGTAATAATGTGATCACACAGTGTAATTCATATATAACCTGCCATGTATTCTATTGGTCAGAAAGAAGTTACAGGTCCTGCCTACACAGTAGGGAGTGGGATTCATAGGAGGACATGACCACCAGGAGGCTGGGATAATGGAGCCACCCAGGAGTCTACCTATCCCAGGGATAGTCTTTCACCCTATCTCTTCTCTGTCTGCACCCAATTTATGTATCTTGTGGATATAAATATTGTCAATGAAGGGAGAGTGCTCAGTTTTGTACTTAAAAGCTTGACCACCATATTTAAATTCCACATTAATACAGTCAATGCTTACTTTATATTGTTCCTCTTGGGTATGTCTGATGGTCATCTCCAAATTTACATATCCATAGTCAATATAATTACTTCCCCTAATAACCTGCTTTTTTCACAGTTCCACTTAATGGCAGCTTTATCCTTTCAGTTGTCCAATCAAAAACCTTTGTGTCATCCTTGACTTTTCTATTCTTTCCTATCCAAAAACCAATTTGTCGAACATTTTAAAATACTTTGCTGTTTCTGGTTAGTATCCCTACCTTCAAGTGGCATTAAATGTAATCTAAAATATGGGTCAATTGGTGGCTACCTGGCAACCATTCTAGTCCTAATGAGGAGTAAACTCTATTAGCAATTTTTAGCAACTGGTCAGGGCCTACTCTCTGGTCTTGCTATTGATCGAAACTACATGGCTTTCTTTACAATATACCACATTGTTTCATGTCAGATGTTGCCTCTCACCAAACAAGGCTTCGTATACCTTAATGAACCTTTCAGTACTTGTTTCACTCCAAAGATCAAGGAGTAACACAGGTAATGGTAGTCTAACATACACTTTCTCTGGAGTTTTCTCCTCTGTGCCTTTTTTTTCATCCTATGTTCTTTGTTCCTTCCTTCTCCCCTACATCCTCAAAAACTGTTAAAATATGTTTCTGAATAGGTATGACGTCCCATCATTCATATACACTTAGGTCTAAACTAGTTAATCTATTATTTTCTCCAGGTGAATTTTTACTTTATACTGTTACTCTTGTTATAAAATGATTTTTTTCCCTATCAACAGGATTTGAGACAGTAATGTGCTTGTTAATTTGATTTAGCTAACAAACATAGAAAGGTTCATGACTGTTTCCTTGAACTCATGAGGGATAGGTAGCTCTCCACTGTCTATACATATTAAGTGAACCATGGCCAGAACATTCTCTGTTTGAACTTGGGCACAGGTAGATGGTGACTCATGGAGGCAACTGATAGAAAAAAAAGGAGTGACCTCAACTATAATGTTTGAGAAAAGTTTATAAACTCATTCTCTACCACTATAGAAAGTTGTGTAGCTATCTTTTCTTCTTTTCACATACTTTGTCATTCTTTCCTTTCTACTTTAAGTTATTTCTTAAAGTTTATTTAAGTAGGTATCATTTGTAATTTACCTGCATTTCTGGGTAACTTAGCCCATACTTGTCTTTTGCCTTTTTCTGTTTTCTTGAATTTTTACAGTAATTTTCTAATTATATTTTTAGGATTCTGCATCTTGAACTTTTGGAGATCATCTGAGCTTCAGAATTTCTACCAGGTAATGAGAAAATATGAAAAAGGCCCATAGTGGCCAGATTATAAGTGTCAGCTTTAGATAACTCTGAGAGTCCTTTTTCTTTTCTTTTTCTTTCTTTTTTTTAATGAAAGAAAAAAACCCCTGAAATTCTGGTAGGATATTTTATAAAAAATGACATTGATGATAAAACAAGTTTTTAAAGTTGTATGCAATTTTAAGTGCTTTACTTATTATTCAGAATTAGCCCAACCACAGAAAGAATAAGACAAATGCCAGCTAAATAGGTAGATGTTTTCAAAATAAGATACTTCCTATTAGCAGAAAATGTTTTACTTGATAGGAAAAGGGAGTTGTGTTATGCTGGCAACCGTTTTGGAGAGATGAGCTCTTGTTGCAGGTATTGCATGCTTTTAAAAAACCCTTCATTTTGGCTAGCTGAAACCACCACGTGTTTTAAAATGTCATCCATCATTTCAGTGTTAAGATCGCCCCCTGGTGTGAATACAATCACACCATATGTTTATGAGAAATTATATGTTTATGAGAAATTTAGACATTGTTTTTAAAACCTCATTTTTCTATTAGATAGTGACAAGCATCTTTTTTAATGCTAGTTTGATTTGGTCAGTATGATGTATAACTATCTATAAATATAAATTAATTTTTTTCTTGCCTTTATCCATAGTTATATCTGTAGTCAGTGGTCAACCTGAAAGTAGAATTTGGGAATATCTAATTTGTAATCATTTTTAGGTTAAAAACCAATAATATATCACTTAGTAAATGTGAAATTCCATACTGAGATAAAATTTTATAGGATAATCAAGTTCTGTGGTGGTAATAATTTTGTTAAGTGACAAATTGCTATGCATGGTTTCCTTTTTTTGGTAAACTCATGGGCACTTTAATAATTAAACATGAAAATTCAAACATTACATTTTCTTTTTGAAATATTCATGGTGTGAAAAAATTAATCCAAGTTTTGAGATTTTCTTACAACGCAGCAGTTCCCCATAGCCTCGGAACTTGCAAATGTAAGCATAATTCATCCCCGAATCATAAATAGAGCTCTTATCTATCCCCTAAGTGACCCCACCCCCATAGATACTCATTCAAAACTGGCAGCACAGTACCTACTTTATAACTGTCATTTTTCCTTGCATTTAATTTTTAGTCCTTTGGGAATCATTAAACCATCCTTACAAAGTGAAAGTATGCATAATATTTTAAACTGCATTTCTGTACATTTGGTTATTGCTATTATATTTCCCTTTACTGTCTCTTCTCCAGACTAAATTATCTTTATAGTTTTAACTATTTATCATAGGGTTTATGTTCTAAACTTGATACCTTGCATGTTTATAATATTGAGCTGTTTGCAATACACTGCTTTTACTTTCATTTTCTTCTCCATACTCTCTCATTTAATTCTGAAACCTTAAGCTCAGTATAGTATTTGTATTAAATCCTGACTTATTGAAAGGATATCTTCTAAAATGTAGAAAATAAACACACACAAAAAATCATAGCAGTGAACCTACCAGAGTAGACCTGGGTTTGAATGGTAGTTCTTATTTTTACTAGCACCATGACCCTCTCAGAGATCTCTTCTGTAAAATGAAATGCAAATCTTATTTCACAGGATACTGTTAATTCATCCTTTGTATTAATATGTACTTAACACTTACTATATGCCAGATTTGGGGTTGAGTGCCTCATGAACATTTACTTTTCACAACAGTTCTGTGAACTAGGTGCTAGTATTTCTACTTTATTGATAAGCCTTAGAGAGGGTAAGAAACCTGGTAAGTACAAAAGCCAAGATTTTAATCATGGTCTTTCTGACGTAAAATGAACCATCACCATTCTGCTATGCATTTGTTTTAATCACACTCATTGCTGCTACTTTGTTGATTTCATTGTTCTTAAGGTCAAATAATCTCCCAATGTGTAAACATAGAGGAAACAGAAATTTTGAAAAAGAGGAAGTGGATTCTTTAATAGGGATGTTCTTTGTGTCCAGAAACCAGAGTGACTTTAGGGCATTTATTCTGCTACACATCTTTTTTTTTTTTTTTTTTCAAACCAGGCAGTGCATTAAGAGAGCCCTTGTTAAAAGCATGGTTGAGCTGGTAACAGCAGTGACAAGGACTACTGGGTTAGTGAACCTTAAGGATCCTTTATGCATAATGTAAAGGCAGGATAATAAAATGCTAATTTTAAAAACTGTTGCATGCTTCTAACTTACCATTTCTGTTGGTTTTTCTCTGGACCTGGGCCTATCCTCTGTTCCTGTGTGCCTTGCTATTCTATTTAAGTATCTAATTACTGGAATTGGCTCTGTGAAGCCTTCATCATTTTTCTTGTGGTTTAAGAATTTTTCATGATATTTTACATATCAGATCTTACTCTTTTAATTGCTACAGAGGCCAATGTAATAAGTTCCTTATTTTGTTAATAATTTGTTTTGAAGTCTACTAAGTAACTCACCATGGAAATATGGCATGATCAGGCCTATACTTTGTTAAATAAAATCTGGTGTTTCATATTATTCCCTTGGTCTTTGAAATTTGCTCTAAGGAATAGACTGTTCAACCATGATTTAAGAGCACATTGAATGGCATTTGGTTCCATGGCCTCATTTTCAATGGCTGAATGACTATGTTCTTGTTGAGGTTCACTTCTGTTATACTTAGGTCGGATGTATAGGCACTAATACAGACAAGTGTATGTATTATTATATCTTACTTGGGTAGTACATTACTCCAAGCACACACTATCCTTAGGAAGTTTGGCTCAGTCATCATTGAATCAATGAATGAGTGAAAAAATGGAAGTCATTTTAGTTTTCTACCTTCATTTTAGCCCCACCTCTAACACTTTTTGCCCATATCCCCCCCCCACCCCCCCACACACACACACATTGAATGTGCTCTTTAACTTAGACTTGCGTAATGTCCGTGGAATCAGTTTGGGTTAGGCCCTGATATTTCACTTGGGATAGGCCCTCATAATATCATTTTGGGTTAGGCCCTCATATTTCTCACCTGAACAATTGGAATAGTCCTTTAGTTATATTCTCTCTTCAATGGTACCCATATCCAGTAAATTTTCCTAAAGCAAGTCTTAAATGTATAGTTTTCCTAAAGCATTGACACTAATTCATTTAGTGTCTTTTTCTCAAAACACTTTGGTTCTTGCTTACCTCCCTTCTAATTTGGCTCACTACCATTATCCTCACCCTTTGGATTCTGTACTTTGCACCACTGAAAAAATTATAAATCCCAGAATACTTTTTACTTTCTTTTCCTTCCCATGCCTTTATCAGTTAATGCTCTGTGACACTAACACCCTTCTGCACTTCATTTGGGGAGCTCCATTTTCTCCTTCTAGGACAATTCTTTCCCAACTAAACTCCCACTCCACAAAGCACACACATAAGCTGAGTTAGTGCCTCTTCAGTGGACCAATGCAAGACCCTATGTTCAGCTCTGTTATTGCAAAGTTCAATTTAAAGTGGGCAGTTTGATGGCAAGTATTATATTACTCTATATATTACTCTATGTATTGCCAGATATATAGAAAATGCTTGGGAAAACTTTATTTATGAAGCTCATGAAGAGGATGAATGGAATTAGAATTCCTGTGAAACTCATCTCTCCATTAGGCTTTAAAACTTATAGATCCAAATGCTTCATTCCTGTCAGCCATTACTGGGCAGAACAGTGCAGCAACCATTAGCTGACAGCATATGCTCTCTCATTTACATTGACTATCTTTCATTTACATTTACATTGACTCTCCCAGAATTCATATACTCAGTACCCCTCTGTGACAGAGATTTATTATGGTTCACTCAATATTCATTCTCTTCTCCTTATTTGAGAAGTCCAGATATTGCTGCAGGCAAAGAGAAGAGGGAGAGAAATACGGTAACAGAAAGGGAGAGAGGAAGAGCAGGAGGGAGGGAAGGAGGGAGGGAGAGAGAGAGATAGAGAGAGAGAGAGAGAGAGAATGAGAATATATGATACAGGCCCCATATTTTCTCATCCTTCTTGTTGCTATGGGAGACAAAATCTGTCATAATTCTGTCCAGTGAAATATGAACAGAAATCTGATGGACTTTTTGGAGAGGTTTTGCTTTCTTGATACAGATATTGCCTTATCTTCTTTTTGGCCCTTTCTTTCTTCTTCATTCCCGAAATTTACACATGGTGACTAGAACTGGAGCAGTTACCTTTCAACATTAAAAGGTAGGATTATTACTGAGAGTTTAGCCATGACATCTTGAACTTCCAAATGGATACCAGTAATTTTCTTCCTTTGGACTTCTCATTACATGAGAAAAATTTACAATGTTGTGTTTAAACCATTGTTATTTGGGTTTTCTGTTGCCTCAAGTGACTCAAAAACTAATTGTTACTAATTAGTATTACAGTTAAAACAAATGCATTAAGTTTCTGACCTCTCCAACTATATATTTGTTGACTCAACAACCAGTAGGTCTAAGTACCTCCTATAGGTATTTAGAACTACTGTCACCATATACTATCCTAGATTCTAAGATATCAGGACTGGAACACCATTCCTATGCAAATGGCTTACGGTCTCACGGGGGCACAGAAACATTAATTACAATATACAGTACGAGCAACACAATAGTGCATGCAGATAAACATAAGAGTAAGCAAAAGAGAGTATTTGCAATTTGATCAAGCTTTCCTAAAATATTAATGTTTTTGAAATCAGAGAAATGAATCTCACATCTGGAATTTCAGGCACGCTGTGCCTTTTCAAAGACACAGTGTAGGTGGTCACTTACTTTTATGTGTCAGCCTTGCTGCCTGTTACTAATAATTAAGATGAACAGTCTAGGAGGCCAGAGGTAAAATCCACACCTTGAACTGCTGACAGGCTGTCTTTGAAAAGACAAATTGGTGAAAAGTAATCTGTGGAGAAGAGGGGCAAGAAACAACACAGCAAGTTGCCAAAGATTCTACTGACACACAGACTGAAGCAGAAAGCCAAGAGCTGTAACAAGGAAGGCAGACTGAAGCTCAGTGGTTGAAAGGCCAGGGTTAGTCGAGGGAGACATCAAAACATCAGCTTGAACAAACTCACAGTGAGAGAGGGATAGGGAACAAGCCTCCTCAAGAGAGCTAAAAAAATAGGCTGCTCTGCTCCGGGACTCTCCATAATGTCTGTGAGGAAAGCCAGAAGCAGACCATAATAAGGACACTATTTATAAAATCATAGAGACTCAAAGGAGTTCAAGTAAGAAAATGGTCTCAAAATAAAGCTTAAAATTTATAACCAGTTGATGTTTAAAAAGGCATTAAATGCTCAAAGAATCTGATTTAAAAAGAGGGTCCAGGGACATTGGCATTGATTTTAGTGATTGATCTTGTGATTATTTTGGGAACAGATTTTGAATTAAAAAAGAAAAAGAGGCTCCAGGAACGGCAAAATCAATGTAGAATAAAATGTCTGGGACTGGGCCAAGTGCCATTCAGAATTCTTAGGACTTGGGATAAGCTACAGAAGGAAATTTGAGCACATTACTATTTTTTCTAACTGTGACAGATGAATAAAAGGAAAGCTGCCAGTGATTCAGGTTTTAATAATGACTGACCATCTCCAGTTACACCACACACTTGAAAGAGCTATGAATACCGAAAGGCATCAAGACATGTTTGTGCAATCACAAAATATTCCATACTTTTACTCTATCCAGGATTAATGGATTAAGATATGTTTTGATTCATGACCAGTGGGGTCTGATAGAAAGTTAGAGATACTCTTCTATGGTACAAGTCAAATCTTCCTGATAAAACAGAGAACAACTAACAGATAACAGGTGTTTTTTGCTTCTATGATCATATTCCATCTATACTCTTCATCTAATGAGGGGTGCTAATCACAATTAAATTTTAGTGGTTTTCTGAAATTTTTTGCATTTTATATATTTTTCTGTTTGAGATAGATTACATATGCTATTATAATGTATAGTAATAAAAAAGTATTGCACATTATCGAAATTATTTTCAATATAACACATATAGGTAGTACATTCATGATTTTTTTACTTTGAAAATGCTACCTCTGAGGCTGCATAATTATCTTGCATGATGTCAAATGCCATAGAAGAGGGACATAAATACAATTTAACTTTCCTTTGTAATTTGATGCTGATCTAGAATGCTTAACTCACCTAAATTTTTTTTGAAACTGTTTTGCTTGTAGTTTTTGGCTGCTTTGCTTCATCTGTGAAACATAGTAATGCACTTTCAAAGAGGATATTACTTACCAGATTTACTTTCTAGGCATCTAGGATTTAGTAAATATCCATGTTCACCTTATCTATGTATCCTTTATAATATTTCTACTTCAGTCTTTCAAAATGAGGAGTTCTGACATTTTGTACCTTTCTTCACTTATAAATAATGAAATGGTTTATTAATATTATTGTTGTTCTCCATACATTATGTTGTTCTTTGGTATTTCTGAAATGTGGCAACAGACAGCATGAGGCAGTATAAGAACACATAAAGCAGAATGTTACCAAAAAACCCTTATTGGATATTTAATTGTCATTACTTTTGTAAGAGTCCCCTCTCATCCTGATAATGAATTCTCTTTCCAAAATCATACATTCCTGACTTTTATAAAAAAGTGTATGCTTATAGTGAACTGTTAATATTTGATGAATATAACTTGATGATTACATTAGATTTCCAAAAGAGATCAAGGACATATAATAATCAAAAAACAGTTATAATTTGCAAAGGAGTTTGATTTAAGTGGTGAGTTTTTTTCCATTACTTTCTAATATCCTCATAAGTTACATAGGGAGAGATTTTTTTTTCTGCCAGTACTTAGAATTTATAGAGAAACCATATGGTTTATTTTAGCCTATGTCAGTCTTCTAAATTCTCTTTTACATACTGTCTCAAGACTAATAACTACTATGATAGCAATCAAGTTATTTTCAATAACTTATATCTATATTTATATGTTTGGATTAGATCTCATTTTTATGTTGCACAGGCTCCCCAGGTGAGACCAATGAATACCAGTATATGAGAACATTAAAAAATATTCAGTAAAATTGTGCAGAGTGACAGTTGTTATGATGAGATGATTCCTAGAAATGTGGTTAAGGTTCTGTGTTGACTTCATATTAAATATAATTGCAAAGTATGTGTTATGGGCTGAATGTTTGTTTCCCCAAAGCTCATGTGTTGAAATCCTGACTTCCAATATGATGATGTCAGGAGGTGGGGCTTTTAGGAGGTAATTAAGTTTAGATGAGGATGTGATGGTGGAACATCCATAATGGAATTAATATTACAAAAATTATAGCTATAAATAATACAACAAGCGGACGAGACTAGAGCTTTCTGTGAGGACACAACCAGATTGGACACTCTACAAGCCAGGAAGAGAGCTCTCACTAGGAACCAAATTGGCCAGCACTTTGATCTCAGAGTTCTCAGGCTCCAGAACTCTGAAATAAATTTCTCTTGTGTAAGCAACCCAGGCTATGATATTTTGTTATAGTTGCCTGAGCAGATTAATTAATGCAGTATGAATTAGAAGCCAGGGACAATTTGAAAAATTTCAAATTTTTTTTCTAAGGTTGGTTATTAAACTCACATCTTCCTTCAAGTATCAATAAAGAATGACAACCAAATAACCAATAGTGGTCATTACTAAAAAGATGATCTGTTAGGAAATAGAATGTTTGGAAAATGTAGTGCAGATATTTTTTATAACGAAAAAATATATTTCTTATAACTAAATTGGAGCGTGAAAAACTTGGTTAAATAGAATGCCTTTTGAACAGTTTTCTAATTATTTGGATCTTTGATCAAAGTTGAGTTGAATTTCCTTTGTGACTAAATCATTGTTGAAAGTTTTCTTCAACTAATGCTTATTTTCTGTTGCTTAATATCAATCATTGTTAAATATTTTTTTGCATTTGGAAAAAATATATTTTATTTATACTGTGAAGCAGATTTCTCATTCTATAGTACTGTAAAGGTATAAAAATTGAAAATGTGTAGTTTTTTATTTGTAATGGAATTGTCTAATATTGTCTTTGCGTGTGTATCATTTGCCACTCTATATCACTAAAGGAAATCAGAAATTTCTAGATAACTAGAGTTTCCACTCATATTTTACTTTTAAAAAAGAGTATTTTAAATCTCATTTGCTAAAAGTATTTTTCAGTATTTCAATTTATAATGAAGAGATTAAAACTTCCATCATAATAGTTATTAGTCTGGAGACAGTATGTAAAAGAAAATTTAGGAGATTGACATAGGCTAAAATAAACCATATGAGTTTACATATATGTGGAATCTACTGCACAAAATAAACAAACAAAACAGATAGATGCAGAGAACAGACTGGCAGTTGTCAGAGGGAAGGGATTTTGGGGGGTGGGTGGAAAAGATGACAGGATGAAGCAGTACAAGTAGGTAGTTGTAGAATAGCCAGAGATGCAGATTGCAGCATGGAGAATGTTGTCAATACTCTATAATAATAAAAGAATAATATGCTAATTAGACTGGACAGTTGAATGACCTTCCAGGTGTCATTCTAGACCAGTGATGGCTAACCTTTTGAGCTCGGCGTGTCAGCATTTTGAAAAACCCTAACTTAACTCTAGTACTGTGTCACATATAGAAATTTTTTGATATTTGCAACTTAGGAGCCAGCAGTCCCGGATTGCGAGAGGGTCCGACTGCTGGCTCCTAACCACTCTGCCTGCCTGTCTGATCACCCCTAACTGCTCGCCTGCCTGCCTGATCGCCCCTAACCACCTCTGCCTTGGTCCCCGGATTGCAAGAGGCAGTCGAACATCCCCTGAGGGGTCCCAGATTGCAAGAGGGTGCAGGCTAGGCTGAGGGACTCCCACCCCCCCATGCACAAATTTCATGCACCAGGCCTCTAGTGTAGAGATAACTGGGTATGGTGCCAGGTGGGTGCTTGGGTCAGCAGGGTAACCACTCTGTATAACATTTCATAACGTTCAACTGTAGAGTTCATGGTTTCTGGCCACTTTGCTGTACATCTGAAACTGGTACAGAATTGTACTGAATGTAAACTGTGGTTGAGAATAAAACAAGTTGTGTTTGTGTATCTCAAAACAGTTACTGCATTTTTTTTTATGACTTTGAAAGCAATCCATTTTCACATAGGATGTTTACAAACTAGAAGAACATTTGGTTTGCTAATTTTGCTACCATAAACAATGTTGCAACAAATAGCTTTGTACTACAGTTGTGTCTATGTGCAAGTATACCTTAAAGTAGAAATTATGTGCATTTGTAATTTTGGTAGATGCTTTCAAATTTTAAGTTATAATGCCATACACATTTCCACTAGCAATATATGAGAACAACCATTTTTTTATACCATGCTTCATCAACACAGTGTTTTCAATTTTTTGAATCTTTACCAATCTGTTGAGGGGGAAAAAAGGAGATTTTTCAATATGCTTTTGACTTTTATTTCTCTTATTATGATTGAGAATATTTTCATGTTTAAGAATTATTCATATTTTCATTTTGAGAAATTATTAGAAGATTATATACTTGCCCATTTTTTCAGGGATTTTTTGGGAAAGATTTGGAGATTTGTACATTCTTTATGGTATTAGTTGCCATTACATTTTTAATTTGCTTGTCTTTTGATATTATTCCTATAGGATTTTGCCATTCATTACATTTTTTAAAGAAATTACGTTAAAAAAATATGTGTTTGGTGAACAGTATTGCCTCTAGATTATTTTAAAATTTTTTCATGGCTTCCTTTAATAATTTTATGGAGATTCATTTCATATACTTAAATCTTTGAGTCATTGAGGATTTATACTATTGAACTGATGAGGCAGAGTCATAATCAAGGGGAAAAAGAATAGGGTTGGAATAATAATAATTAGAGTAAAATACCTGTGAAAGAAAGATGCATGAAAGCAATCAAATTGGCAAACTAGTGGCCCTAACATGTTTTATTGAAAAAATCCATTTTTTATGTGTATCTATAATGCAACCTTTTTTCATATGTAAATATAGGTGTTAACATTTTTTGCAAAAGAGTACTAGTAAAAGTGGGTGCATATTGAGGTAGAAAAAGAGTTCTTCCAAGGATTTGTAAATAGATTATTTATAGACACCATGATATATACTTACTCCATGGTCACCAAATGATTGTTGTGAAATGAGAGACATTGTTATTGCATAATGTTCAACAAAACTGAATTATGATTCTTGACATAGTTTTTTGATTTAAAAAAAAGATGAGTGTTGGCAGCATGTCACACATATGAAAAAATAAATATGTTCTCTTCAGAGGGGAAAAAAGTAGTGATGAAATGATGATTTGATGTTCCCCGTATAGTCTGAACATGTACTTTGTTTTTATTTGTACTTTTTAAGTTTTTTAAAACTAAATATATGGACCAGGATATGGTATTTTTTAAATGTCACATGTGCACTTGAGAAAAATTTGTGTTCTGCTGCTGTTTGGTGAATTATTTTATAAATTTCAGTTAGGGCTGGATGGTTTATAGTGATATTCAAGTTATTTCTATACTTAAAAATTTCCTGATTAATTTTTCTGTCTATTACTGAGAGAAGACTGTTGAAGTTTCCAATTATAATTGTGGATTTTTAATTTTCTCCTTTTATCTCTCTCAGTCTTTATCTAATATATTTTGAAGTTCTTTTGTTAGCTTCCTGTACATTTAGAATTGTTTCATATTCTCAAAGAATTGATCCCTCTGTAATTATGTGATGTTCCTCCTCATATCAGATAATTTTTCTTAGTCTTAAAACTACTTTGAAATTAAAAAGGTTACAACAGCTTCTTCTATTTTCTGTTTTCATGGTATACATATCTCCAAGTCCAGTTGTTGTGTCATTAAAAACACTGCTGCATATGATCACTCTTGTTGCTTATTGCATTGTGTCCTAATTTATGTCAGTTCACCTAAAGGCTGTAAAATGTAAGATCAAATATATTTAAGATTAGTTTGGGATTTACTGAAAACTTCAAAAACTGTTTCTGCCAAATAGAGTTCATGGTTGTTGTTTTTTTTCTTGAAAAGTAATTTCTGTCCAAAGGAATTATTTATGCTAACATTATTTTCTGTGATGAAAGGGACTGAATTCTCTCTAGTGCATCATTCCAAGTGCCTCTCATGACTTCTACCTCGTGATTTTCTATTGAGGTTATGTGACACCTTGTTAAAAATAATTAATTGACAATCTGTATTTGAGTTGAATTCAGAACAAAAGAGCGCCAACTAAAACAACCAGGTGGTAACTCAGAGGTGGTTTTCAGGTAAACAAGGTCAGCATAAGGTAGTGGCTGTAACCTTGGTATGCATAAAACCTACTTGAAGAACTTGTTAAAATTCAGATTCCCAGGCTCCAACTATATTAATTGTAGTTGACTGTGCCATAGACTGTTGAATATAAATCTTAACTTTTACCTTAAGATTGACTACTCTTTGAGATATACTGCTTAACTATTTTTATGTTTTAGCAGAATCCAAATCATCACATTAGTTAGAGAATTATTTTAGTCTGAGTGCCTTGAAGAAATGGTGTAATTGCCTGTTGGAATGAAAGCATTTAATAGCAAGGTCTAGAATTTGGCCTTGCATATTTTAATCCCTATTTGGGACTAGATTGGGATTTCTTGACACAGCTGTGCTTTACTTTAGCATTTAACCATGGTTACATTTTTATTTGTTGCTTTTATTGCTTTCTCTACCTCCAGACTATAAATTCCTTGAGATTGAGGTGCTACTCTACTTCTAGCCCTTAGCACAGCTGCTTAATTCACATATGAAGAACCAATGAAAGGGGTGTGAACCTAAAGTGGTGTCACAAAAGGGGCTTTTGATGAATAAAGGTGGATTTGGGAGTTCTCAGAATCACCCTCATTTTATAGTTTTTCCTATGAGAAGTCGTCATTTAATATTTGTATTATGCAAGAAACTCTGTCACTTGTCAGCCAAATGAAGCTAATATGTTTTTTAAAGGTTTTGTTTTAAAAAGGGCAAAATTTGAGGTGAGTGTGAACATGTCTAATGAGTGACTCTGAAAACATTTATTTTAGTCATTTATTCAAAAATAGTTGTTGAATACCCATTATATAAAGCACCATATATTATATTAATAGGTAGAAATAATGGTCTCTTTGTTTTTGAAACTTACAGTGTTTGTGGAAGAAAGACAGCCAAATGAGTAACTAAAACAGAATGTGTGCTATCCACAATGGTATGTCTGAAATGGTTAGCACAGAGCCAAGGGTTTGTGTTTATGGCACAGATAAGACCGAGATGCCATCATTGGTACTTTCTGATGATAACAAAATGTGTGCACTCATTGATCATAGTAATAAGCACATTTCTGTTGTTTTGGTTTTCCATTCCACTGAAAGATGCTTAAAGTCTAGGAGTCTGTCTTCGTGCAAAGTATTCTTTACAATTCACTGCAATATTCTGAACATAGCAGACCTTCAATAAAAAAATGCTGACGAACATTCTTTCTGCTTTCTCCTGGATGTGCCGAGATTAATGTCGGTTGATTCGATAAAGGTGACTGAATACATACAGGGGCATTGAACAATTGAGAACTGACATACAAGTTTTCTCTCTACTCATTCTCACTTTTCTAGCCATTCTGGATGTTTTCAAACAATCCATTCCCGCATGGATGTCAGTGCAAGTTACCCCTTGGAAGGGGCATAACAAGATGCACTGGAAGCCACTGCACAGTACTTTGTAAAAAAAAACCAAAAAAAACTCTTTTGCAATTTTTAGTGTTTCTGAAATTTAAATTTCTAATTAGGACTTTCCTATGTTCTGCTGAGAAATGCGTAGGTTCAAAGCGTTATTCAAATGTCTCATACAAAGCAACATCTGAAGCTTAGGGAAAACATGTTTGAAGAGGGTCTAGATAGGGTGACGCTCCAACTCTTCTCAATAGCAAAGCTCCAATCTACTGATATGATTAGAGAATCTGTCCTCTTTCAGCTGCCCCAGTTTGAGGCTTGCTTTTCCTCCATCTTCTTGTTTTTCTTTAAATTTCACTGAGCCTGACTCTACAACTGACTTTAAGCTCTTTGTGCTATTTTTGCTTTAACTCATCATGTTTTCTTAAGAGGGGAAAGTATTTCAGAAAGTGCTATATACTTAGTGACCTAGGATTATGCCTTGATTATATAATTATTCAGAGTGTTTAGAGCCCTAGCTAGTGAATTAAAGTTGCCTAATTAAAGAATGACAGAAGAAAATGTACAGTGAAAATGTTGATACTGAGTTTATTCGGCTTGTGGTAGGGGAGAGGTCAATAGACTTAGGGGATTGATGAGGGAAATGTGAACCTAAGCTTGGCTATTTTCATTGTAGCTATACTTAAATCCGCAGTCCCAATGTCCTCATCAACAGAAAGAGGATAATGATTCTACCTGTACCTCAAAGTGTTTTTAGAATGGAATAAGAGAATTCATGCAAATCACATAGCACAATGCTTGGCTCTTGGTAAACATTTAAATAACTGTTGGTTCCTTTCTTATTCTTTCGTTGTCCATCCATACACATACCCATCAAAATAGACTCCAGCAAAGAATGGTAACATGTTATTCTTTAACCACTTATTCTGTATAATTGAGGTTTAATTGCTTTCCCTCAATGTTCCTTTTTCTTGTCTGGCTCTTCTTTTAACTTCTTACTTATGACCTGTTGTCTGAGCTGAGGTTGAATCATTCTTTGTCTCCATACACTAAATCTAAAAGGCAAAATGAAGCAAAATCCTGAGTCTGCTACTCACTTTAATTTGTTTATTTTTATTTAAATTGATTTCAGAGAGGAAGGGGGAGGGAAAGACAGAAACATCAATAATGAGAGAGAATCAGTGATCTGCTGCCTCCTGCACGCCCCCTACTGGGGATCAAGCCTGCAGCCTGGGTATGTGCCCTTGACTAGAGTCTAACCCAGGCCCCTTCAATCTGCAGGCCAATGTTCTATACACTGAGCCAAACCAGGGCAACCACCCACTTTTAAAAGGCTCACAAACAAGCTCCAAGGCCTTCAGAGAAGGATCTCAGTAAGTTGTGAGAGAACAGCAACTTCTAGTTCTTGTCCAAATGCAGCCAGTATTACAGTGGAAACATCATCATTAAAATGTCCATACTACCCAAAGAAATCTACAGATTCAGTGCAACCCTATTAAAATATTGACAATATTTCACAGATGTAGAACAAATCTCCAAAAATTTATATGGAACCAAAAAAAGACCCCTAATAGCCACATCAATCTTGAGAAGGAAGAACAAAGTCGGAGGATCACAATACCAGATATCAAGTTATACAAAAAGCCACTGTAATCAAAACAGCTTGGTACTGGCACAAGAACAGACCTCTAGATCAACAGAGACCCAGAAATAGACCCAAGCCATTATGCTCAATTAATATTTGACAAATGAGGCAAGAACATACACCAGAGTAAAGACAGTCTCTTTAATAAATGGTGTTGGGAAAATTGGACAGATACATGCAAAAAATAAAAATGAAACTAGACCACCAATTTACACCAGACACAAGAATAAACTGAAAATGGATAAAAGACTTAAATGTAAGTCATAAAACCATCAAAGTCTTTGAAGAAACCATAGGCAGCAAAATCTCAGACATCTCTCATAGCAATATGTTTATGGATATATCTCCTAGGGCTGAGGAAACTAAGAAAATAACTGGGACTACATCAGATAAATATTTACTATACAAATAAAAATATAGGATACCTGATTAAATTAGAATATTAGATAAACAATGAATAAATTTTTAGTATAAATGTATCCAAAATATTTTATCTAGCAACCCTCTTCTAGAGGGCAACATGGCATTTTTTTCAATGAATCTCTGACTCAATTTGCCCTTTTTTTGCTGGGTATGTAAGGAATAGAGAAATTATCAGCACAGTCCAAAAAAGGCTAATAGCAAATTGACTGACCAGCCGAATGACCGGTCGTTATGACACACAATGACCACCTGGGGGCAGATGCTCAACAAAGGAGCTGCCCCCAGTGGTCAGTGCACTCCCACAGGGGGAGTGCTGCTCAGCCTGAAGCCGGGCTCACGGCTGGCAAGCTCAGCAGCGATGGCAGGAGCCTCTCCTGCCTCTGTAGCAGCTCTAAGGATGTCTGACTGTGAGAGGGCACAGGCTGGGCTGAGGCACCCTCTCCTTCCCCCAAGTGCACAAATGTTGTGCACCAGGCCTCTAGTAATGAAATAGAAAGTTATTTGCCACACACGATTGCTGATTTAAAACCATGTAAAAGTAATCCTTTCAATGCACGTAGGATTGAAAGGTAGACTACTCCAGGTACCTTTTATCTTTGGATAGGTTTCTCTGGAAGCCTAATTTTAAGCCCTGCCAGAATTCCCCTCAGGTATAGGACTTCACAGTTTTATAGGACTAAGTACTTAAGCTCATCAGTCTCTAAAGTTCCAGTAATTTTACTACAGATAGTTCTGGGGATAATTTAAGCAAGTCCCATAGTCCTCTAATTTCCTTTTCTAAAACTTCTTTACAGAATAATTCAAGCATGAGACACTTTAAATGTGACAACCTAGTTTTCAGCCTCTCCTGTGGTTAGAAACCCTTCTGGCTTACCTTTGGCGAGCTAACTCAGAGTAGGAATCCCTCAACTAAATTGCAGAACTAGAATTCATTCTTTGTTTCTTGAGAAACATATATGAAGTGACAGTAATGTTGGAGGTGGTGATTACCTGACTTACAATTAGAGTTGCGTGCTCCAAAAGACCACGTATAAAGACCTGGAAACTTATGCATGATTTTCTCAACATCAGCACTTCTATAATAACAGTGTTCATTTGACATTTTATGAAAGAAGCCATAGTAACTAGCTAAGTAAGCATGTTCATGTCAATTGACATGTTCCAAGATGTGTTCTGTACATTCAACCTAAATCCCTTGTCTAGTCCTGTATAGGTACCTCCTTTAGACTACTAGACCTACCCATGTGACATGCAGTCTAAACAACTTATTACAACCCCAGCAATTGCACTGGCCCTTCAGACTGACACACCTGCCTGGTCTGTTCTATTTACACAAATGAAAACCACCTCAGACTGATCTTTCATTATAGAGGTAACTTCTCTGATGGTTGCTGTCTATCAAAAGCTCCTTTTAAAGTCGAAACGAACAGTCTCTAGGAAAGGGCTGTCTCTGTTGACATGGTGCCTGGAGCTCACCTTTCTGAGAGTAAGTATATCTGCTTTAAGCTCTAAAGTCCTATGCATACAAAAGGATACACAATTTTTGTATAAGTTCCTTATCTTCCTGGCAAAGATGCCAGTCCTACTGTGTGTTAGTATTAGGTACTTAATTTGGGGTCTCAGTTGTTCCTCAGTCTTCTCACTTACTCATTTTTAATGTATTCTGTCAGATGGGGTGGGGAAAATCAGAAATATCATTAAACTAAATTATTGAGGTGAATCTAACTTCGATAGTGAATCAATGAATGTTAAAGAGAGCATTTAAGATCTAGTTTGGGTGACTTCACTGCCAAATACTTCATTTGGGTTATGCAATCCCATTGGAGGTTGCCAATGCTTAATGAATCATATTCTCCTTGACTTCCTGCAATCTAGAATGGGAGTAATTGATTTTGAGAATATCTTGCAAAAGTACCTAGTTCAAATAATAGCGAAGTAACTTCAAAAGTATCTACTCTGGGGCAGTGTAGACCCCTTATTATATTTTTGGTTAGCATCTAAAGGTCAACATCTTTGGCAGTCTAGCTGAGAACCTGGAAGATTCTAAGCAAAGTATTTAGCATTCTAAAGGATCCCTGGTCTTTCAAGGACACAATAGGAATTCTTAATACAGATGCTGAAACCTAATTCTGGAAATTAATCAGTCATGTTATTTGGATCTTCCTGATAACTACAATATTTGGGGGTTTTAAGATACTCTTTGGCTCTGTACCCATTTGAACTATGTTATATTATGTCATGAGTATATACTAAAAGCAGAATTGAAAATAGCTGTTAATTATAATACCATCTTTTCTTAAAGAGTGTAGTAAAAGGTTGGTGATATATCAATAAGCATCACTAGGTGCAAGTTGAAACTTGTAGGCAGGAGGTCAGCAGTTAGGTCCCCTGTACTTTCAGTGACCTTTGGAAAGGAACACTTGGGTGATAGTGAGCTATTTGCTCTATGAGTTTGGATCCCAGGAGTGGGAATCCAACACCTGTTTTCTTTAGGGCAAATGTGAGAAAGACCTTTCATGGGAAGAAATGGACAGTTTGGGCTTAGGTACTCGCTATTTAGTTGAGTGTTAGAAAACCTGCTGTCCAGCACTTTGAGATCTTTGAGAGTCCTAGTCTCTTTGGGAGTTTAGTTCTGAAGGTAGAGAGCACTTAGTCCTAGCAAACAAACTGCAAAGCAGTCCAGAAGAATTTCCCAAGGTCATTTGCTAGATAAATCTATCCAAGGTGAAGTAAAAGAGACAAATGGAAAACTGAAGGTCAGTCTAGAATCACCTACAAATCTATTAAAAAAATCACTTTTGTTCAGAATCGTATTATTTTGTTAACGTTGGAATTGTAAAATGTCATGTATTTTATGATACTATTTTTACTCAAAGCCTGGATAATTAATTAGTATGGAATATTAAGACATTAGGGATTAGCTGAGGCTAACATGAATTACCCTATGAAATGGACTGAAGTATACAATGGAATTCCACTTTCACTAAATAAGTTTTGGAGAAAAAATCAGAAAACTGAGAATAGACTAGTGTTTGATTCATAAGCAAAAATAATTAGTTGTTTCATCAGCAGAGTATGGGATTGATAAATGGTTTCAAGTGATGGTCAGGCATGTGTCCAAAGCTCATCCAGTAGTGTTTCCCTCAGTAGACCCCAGGGCACCGCTAATGTATTGCTTTCTTTAAACAGACTTGTCTCCGGAATAGTAAGAGGCTTAGTTTGGAAGTGCCAGGATGATATAGAGAACTAGAACAGATATGGGCCGAAAATAATTAGAATGTATTGGATGGTGAGATCACCAAAGGCAGGATATAATATAGATTGGCATGACTGATTGACTGACATAGCACAGTCTTGAAGTGGTAGTGACAATGAAAAAGAAGCAACAATAAGATAAACATAGCAGTGCTAAAATAATAAATTACCTATGTACATAAATTTTAGTTTTGAAGATTGAGTGACCCAAGTTATTGATAAAAAATATCATTCAAAATATTGCAAATGTTATTTATATGAATAAATGACTCAGGAGTCTGATTCTTCAGGGGCTATTTAGCTATCTCCCTCCAAATGAAATAAAACCCACACATTTAGGGTACAAACTGAGAGTCATTTACAGAGGCTAGCCTTAGGCTAGGGCTTAATAAGCATTTGCTAAGTAAGTTAATAGAATCACAAAGAACACACCCAACACAGAGGAATTGCTTACTCTATTCCTGCCTCAAATTTCTCTGTTTCTTTATTATAAAAGCAGATGTTGTGGTATAAAGATGTGCTTAGATGGCAGATATAAAAATTATAGACATTATATGTTTTCACATAAAGTATACTTGATTTTAAGATGTTATTGTTGCCGAAACCGGTTTGGCTCAGTGGATAGAGCGTCGGCCTGCGGACTGCAGGGTCCCAGGTTCGATTCCGGTCAAGGGCATGTACCTTGGTTGTGGGCATATCCCCAGTGGGAGATGTGCAGGAGGCAGCTGATCGATGTTTCTCTCTCATCGATGTTTCTAACTCTCTATCTCTCTCCCTTCCTCTCTGTAAAAAATCAATAAAATATATTTTAAAAAAGATGTTATTGTTGAAGCCAGAATATTTTTGCTGTCCTTTTAAAAACGAACTTACAAAAATATTTTTTTATGAAAAATGTACAATAACCTTATTTTCTTTAATTACTAAGTGTCAATTCCAGAGAGGGTTTCACCTTTCTCGTGTTGTTTTGTTTTGTTTTGTTTTCTTTTTTTAATGCCTTCTGAAGTTATTACATTTTTCTTATTGGATTTATGATTTGAATAGATTTAGAGGAAGCGACTTAATTATTCCTTGGACTAGAGTGTGTTCTTGTTATAAATGAGTAAATATATATATTCACCAAGCACCCATAAGAATGCAGGCTTGTAGTGATTGGATCCTACCTTCCAAAGGTTGAATATTTTCTAGGGAGAAAAGCCAGTTAGCCCAGAAAACCAGGATATAATCAGTATGTGTGGGACCACAGGAAGGAGAGGTCACTTCTGGATTTAGGGGATGAGTGGTATTCAGTAAAGGCATTATGGAGGTATTGATATTAAACCTGAAATTTAAGTGATGGAGAGAACTGTACATAGTAAATGAGAAACAAGTGAACATTTGATTCAAAGGAATAGGATGAATAATTCTTTTAAGTGAGACAAGTAAGCTGTTTTGAGAAATAAGCAGTTACTCTGCTTTAACAAATAGGTAGATAAGCCATATGTGGAGATGTAATGAAATCTAAGATGATAAGAATAATACATAGTAATAAATACAATGAAAATAATGAAACTCATATTGAACACTCACTAGATTTAATATTTTGTGTTTAGTACTTTGTATTTTATTACTTAGTCCATTTGGGCTGCTATCATAGAAACCCATAGGCTAAGTGACTAATAAACAATAGAAATTTAGTCTCAGATTTCTGGAGGGTAGATGAAGTTCAAGATCAAGGCAGCAGCAGATTAGGTGTATGGTGGGAGGCCTCTTCCTGATTTCATAGACAGCTGTCTTCACCCTGTGCCCTCCCATGGTGGAATGGCTGTCATGTAGTATTTAAAATTTCAGCATCTCTTGCACTGTTTGCTAAACCTGAACTTTCAGAATGCTAGTTGGATATACTTTAATTGACTCTATAAAAGTAATTCCCCAAAGAGTGTACTCTGACCAGTTTACAGAAACCAATTCAGGATTTACAGAGAGAGAGAAAACACACACACACACACACACACACACACACACACACACACAAAACAACTCTGAAAACTACAAGTCTTCTCTTTCTCAGCTTAATGTTTAGAGTGCAGGTGAAGCTTTAGTGGTTCACTTGGATGACAATTCATATTTTTTCCCTTGGTTTGGAAGAAACATATTTTTCTCTGATGTTCAAAGATCATGACACTATTGATGTCATGAACTAATATGCCCACCAGAAATAGCTCATTCTATGGTAATACAGATAACTCAAAATAATGTTTTCATTCTATAAACAATTGCAGCATTCCTTGATAGTAAAAGTTTTAAATATATATATATATATATTTGGTAATGGTTGTTTTTAACCATCACTAACATAACAAGTTGGGAGAGACACAGTATTGATCTGTTATGTTCTATGATTCAAAAGTTTTATTTACTTGTTTGTTTTTGGACTTTTCTATACCTGGGTCTTAACTGGTAGAAATGCAGGTAGATAGTTGACTAGTCCAACAAGAGGCAAGCATCCAAAGAGAAGTAAATGGCTTCAATAATATATACATTAGCTAATCAAACTTCTAATTTTTGAGCGTTGATTGGATTCACAGGCCGTGAAATGGAGTCCTGTAAGTTTTTTCTATCTAAACCTCAACTTAATTTTGCTTCCCAGTAAAAAACTTTGTGAAGTGTAGAAACCACATAGTAAGATAAAACACACCAGGGGCGACTTAGGGCCTGAAGCAGAAAGTAGAACAAGCAGACATTTGGAAAACTAGCTGAGTCAGCATGGTGCTTGTTAGAAATGGTAGCCTTCACACCTAAGTCTCTCTACAATTATGAGGACCAATAATTTTGTTCCATATATCATTCATGGACTTAGGTCAACAAAGTTTTTTTGCTTTGCACTGTGATAGAATCATGCTTTCTATGAATTTCTCATGGTTTTCTGTAGTATGTCACTAACCTGGAAAATATGAATTTACTAATAGTTTTGCTTTAATTTTTTAAAAATATATTTTTATTGATTTCAGAGTGGAAGGTACAGGGAGAGAGAGATAGAAACATCAATGCTGAGAGAGAATCATTGATCAGTTGACTCCTGCACGCCCCCAACCGGGGATTGAGCCCACAACCTGGCATGTGCCTTTGATCAGAATTGAACCCAGGACCCTTCAGTCCATAAGCCAGTGCTCTATCTACTGAGCCAAACCGGCTAGGGCTTGCTTTAATTTTAATATTTCTTTTTTTGTGACAGTAAGCTTTATATATTAATTATATATGTAATATATATATATCAACATGTCAAGAATCAGTATTTTATTAATCTAGGGAATGCTAAGGATTCTAAAAATTATCACTGGTCAAAACATGCTAGCTAGAAGTACTTCTTAAATTTCTAACTTTTTATTTTAAATGTATTACTCTTTAAAATAGCTGTTTCACTTTTTATATTTTTAAAACTAAGAAATGACCCCTTATACTAAAAAATAGCATGTTAGGATAAATCTTTTACAGATACATTAATGTCGTCAAACTCTAAAAAGACAACTTTTACCTCTATCATCCTGTCACATATGTTTTTATTGTCTGTCATAGAAACAAAATTTGTTCTTCAATTTAGTTTTTAAATATTTTGTAATTCCATCATTGCTTGGTTCCATTTATATTGATTTAAATATAGTTGGACTGAATATAAATGACCAATGATAGCAAACATGTTAAACTGTGGAATTTGGGGATTTTCTCCTGATACGTTTTCTACAATGCTATTCTAATTTTCCCTTTTTTATTTCTTTTCTTTTGCTCATGTTATTTTCTCAATTTGGAAACATTCTCTCCAAGTCTAAGTATCCAGCTCCATTTATTGAAAGTCTTGTTACCTAAAGTCTAAAGCTACAAGGGAGATAGCCATAGAGTGGCGAGTTAATATCATATTTAACAGTATTGGATGGTATACTTAAAGATTTGTTAGAAGGGTAGATATCTTCAGTGTACTTACATAATAAAAGAACAGGAGAAATAAATAAAAAAATAATTGGGGATCACAAGCCATACACGTTAGCAGTAAAAGCCATCCAACAGAAATTGAGGAGAAGATACTTCAAGTGATGGGATTACCTGGGTGATCAGGAACTGGATAAGTAAAAGCCACTAAACTAGAGTAGACTGAAGCCCCAGCAAAGAAAACAGGGAGCACACAGAGTAAGTATAAGTAGAGCCAAGGAGGGTGTGAAAGTAACTTCAGATTTCATCTCCAGCCTCCTTGCAGATTATGAAGAAATGTTTTTTTCTGCTGAACAGGTGCTGAGGTCTTCAAATAGCAAGGCTCTACCAAACACTGCCTCCTGGGATTCTTGCCTCAGATGTTGCCTGTGCAACAGTGTCTCTTCAGTATCCCTTCAACACTTTACCGACATTCTCATTGTATACTTACTTTTTAATTTCAGTAAATATTGAGTGCCTGCAGTGTGCAAGGCATTCTTCCAGGAAATTTCTTATGAATCTTGATTGGTCTTCCATCCCCTCTAAAATCACACAAGAAGAATTTGCAATGATTAGATGATGGAGGAAGACCTCTGACTGTCCTGTCTGTGATATTTGTTAGTATCATCATCTTTATAAGCCCACAGCAGATACTTGAAGTCTAGGAACTTTGTCTACTATCCTACACATGGAGCATGAGTTCTTTGCTAGGATTCAAGTTTCTTAGATGTCTTATCCTGCTACCCTTACGCTCTTACGTCTGGTCACCTCCCTGGACCTGCTATGGCCTGTACTACCAAATGGACCTATGGACATGTCTTTCTCTAAGCAGGCATCCTTACCTTACTGCTTTCCACCCCACGATATCCGACATAATCTTCTCAGTGGTGTTAGGCTTTTTAATAAAGGACAGGCTTCTCCAGCTGCTTCCTATTTCAGCCCAGCTGTACACCCTGAGGGGAAGAAGTACAAAGCAGATTATCTCAGTAAGACTGGGAAGGGAAAAGGAGACAACATATCTGAACCTCCCAGAAATGTACTTGCCAGTCTAAAATGGAAAACAGGTATTGAATAAGGCTATTCAAATGAGAAAAAGTAACTAATCATAGCAATACTTCAATTAATTTTACAATTATAAAATTTTAAACTCAGAAAATTTATTCTTCCAAAATAAGCAAGCACACTAATATTTAGCTACACTTATGCTCCTCACAG
>NW_006287459.1:1135826-1162866 GCF_000327345.1 Myotis davidii | reverse complement strand
TCCTCACAGAGTCCCAGCAACCGCTGCAAACCTCGGAGAGAAAGCTGCCCTCGAGTTCCGACCGAGGCCAGACAGTCCCACTTCTCCCGTTTGAGTCTGCGTCCCTAGCGACTCACCCGGATCGGGAGCTCAGAGTCTGATGCTCCCTCCTTTTATAAACAAAGAACCGCCCCTCCGCTCCGCGCCGCCAGCCCTGCTCCGCGCGCACTCCGTACCTCAGAATTTTACTTCAGCACTGCGCCTCCTCTGAGTCTGGATATGATATTCTCTTTACTTAGTTGTAGACAGAGTCTGACGCTCCCTCCCGATTGTAAACAAAGAACTGCCCCTCCGCTCTGCGCCGCCAGCCCTGCTCCGCGCGCACTCCGTACCTCAGAATTTTACTTCAGCACTGCGCCTCCTCTGAGTCTGGATATGATATTCTCTTTACTCCTAGTTGTAGAATTTCCACTCAGCCAGCCCTCCTGTGGTTCTGGATGTTGTCCATTCCCTGTTTCAAGCTTAATTTGAATTGGTTGTTCAAGGCAGCAATCTCCAGCGTTAACCTATGCCGCCATCTTCGGTTGTCCCCACCTTTCCTTTTTCAAGACCCTACCCTTTTATGTAATGATGTTTACTTTGAATTTATATTAGTTCACACAAACACTCCATCCATGCTTTTGTTACGGCCCTCCAGTCCAGTTTAAGAACCCATTGTGGCCCTCGAGTCAAAAAGTTTGCCCACCCCTGTATTAGAGGGAAAAATGGACTCAACAATAGTGCTCAGCAATGTGAGAGCGGTTTAAACAAGTTGCATCTGTATAGGGATGTACTCACTGGGTACGTGGGCATTAAAATGATGTTGATTTTAGAAGATGTTTACATTATGTATTTAGGTGCAAAATATAGGCTACAAAGAATATGAGTGACAAATTACATACCAGAGTTTTACCAGTGGTTATGACTGAGTAGTCCAATTGGTGTGAATTCAAGTGTTTGCAGCTTTACTTTTTTTGTAAGCTTGAATTTTAAAAATTTTCTCCAAGGAATGTGCATTTCCTTTTAATCATGAAAATAAAACCTAGATCTATTTTGAATTTCAAAAAGATCGAATTGCTTTCATCTACTAAATGTTTATTATCAGTCCCTTTGGTAGGCTCTTTGGTAGGCTCTTTCATACATTATTTCTGTTCTTTTCACAATACTGAAAATAGGTATAAGATGGAGTTTTTTTGTTCTGTTTATTTTCCTTCTTTGTTCCTAGAAAAGGACATATTAATCAGATTGGCAGATAGTGTTTCCTACTGGGCGGGACTTCTTTGTGGTAAAACTACTTCTCTCCTGGGTAGCCCCTCTTCTGCTTTATCCATGTTGTTAAATAGAGAAGATCCTTTCTACTGAGGCTTTCTTTTTTCCTTTCTTTGTAATACATTAACATACATACTACTGCTGTTAATTTGGGTAGAATGTAGTAATGGAGTGACAACAAAAGGACTTCAAGCATGGAAATGAGAAATACGACTTTTAAAAAGTACGTTAGGTATGACCATTGACAGTAGTTTCCACACCAATCTCTCTATATAAAGCCCTAATATGCAAATAGACTGAACAACTGAACAACTGGTCGCTATGATGTATGCTGACCACAAGGGAGTGCATACGGAACATGGTGGACATTGCCTGTGGTGGGATGGTGGAGCAGGTGCAGCGGGGGCGGGGGGGGGGAGGCACCAGACCAAGACTAGGCACCGGTTGCTGTCATCAGGGTGAGCCCCTGTGGTTACTGAAAATTCTTTGCTCCCACGTGCTGCAGTCCTACCTGGCGCTTGCACCTGCTGCTGGCGCCAGAGCTGCCTCTTGCACCCACTGCCCTGATCACTCAGCACCAGCGGGCGAGCGGTAGCTGTCGGTCCCTATTGCCCCTCAGGGCTTCTCCACCTCCCTCTGTTCCTAAGGGGCGATCGGGGCTGGCAGCTGCTGCTCATACCTGCTGCTGGTGCTGGAGCCACTGCTCGCATCTGCAAATGCTGCTGAGAGATGGGGGCCAGCGCTGGGTGCCAGCAGTGGGTGCAAGCGGTGGCTCCAGTGCTGGCAGTGGGTGTGAGCGGTGGAGGCTGGCCCCAATTACCCCTCAGAGCTTTTCCACCTCCCCCTGCTCCTGAGGTGCAATTAGGGCAGCAGCCGCCAATTGCTCTGTGCTGTCAGTAGGTGCAAGTGGGGTTGGCTCCGTCAGCATGTGGGAGTGGTGGCAGCGGGAGCGGGGCTGCTGCGGCAGACGGCACTGGGGGCTTTAGCAGGAGGGGCTGCCAGCAGAAAGCACGGAGGATGGGCCAAGACCCGCCTCTGTGCCCACTGCAGCCTTGAGGCCCAAAGTTCCTTCAAGGTGCACAAATTCATGCACTGGGCCCCTGGTTAGTGATGGTGTAACTTCCTTTAACAGGGTATCATCCATTCATTTAATGTATAGGTGAGTGGGTTTTGGTGGGGTGCCACCAGCAAAGGAATTTCCTGAGGCCCTCATGGGAGGATGAGGTATTGTGGAAAAGCTTTATTTCTGTGGAATTAAAGCCTTGAGTTTCCAAAATCCTCTCTTCCTCTGTCCCACCATGGAAAAAGTCCAGCCTTATCTTGAATAGGGCTAGAATTAAAGCCACTGCCCTGAGTTTTCACTCTGTATTAAAGTTCAGTCCAGCATCAGGCTGGCTTAGCTTGTGTTCCCAACGGCAGTCCATTGAGGGTAGGGTCCACATGGCCCTGTGGCTGCTTAGGTCACATAGCTGGTGAGTGCAGGTCACAGAGCAGGCCAGTGCAAGGAAGCAGGAGCAAGGCAAGAGGAACAAGAGAGAGAGAGAACTCTTTGTCTCAGGATTGTAACTGTGAGCTTAAGCATTTAAGCCTTCAGGATTTTGTACACTTGTAGTGGCTCAACTCCTCTGGCCAATTATCTTTTCCCAGGTTAGACTGACAGGTAAGCACCTTCCAGGAATCACCCCAACTTCATTGTCATTTTCCCTTTGACCCCTTTCCCCAGTGATCTTCAGGAATGGACCAGTGGTTCCCTGTGGAGCACAAAGTTTCAGCTTCCTGGTGAAGCTGCCCAGATGAATATGCTTATAATTTCTGCCTCCCCTTTGCGCTCTCTATTATTAATATTTGCTATCTAATTACCATAACAAGTGAAGCTCTACTGATTTTGAGATCAGAAAGGACAATAACTACATAAGCAATGAATGAGACAAAATAAGTTATACCTTATCTGATGATTTTTAATGCTACTGAAATATATTTTTAAAACTCAGAGTAATGAAATAGATTCCAAAAATTTGTTGGGGTACTATTATATTTATTTTTCCTTGCAGTTTGGTGCCAAATTCTTTTCATGTGCATTAAACATATAATATTACTATATAATTATTCTCCTTAATAAACACTTTTAACAAATAAATAATAAACTTGTGTGAATTGAAAGATAACAATACTAGCAGGATCAAGGAGCTAATAATTGATGATTTTTAACATTTTACAAAGAAAGTGCTGTGTATGAGTAGCTCTTCTAGATAGTGGTCCAGATAAAGCTAAGTAGTCAATACTTATTGGTAAAATACTCGAGTCATGAGAATTATAACCTGTCATGACAGAATTGATCCTTCTATGGTTGAAATAGATCTTGGGGGTGAAGAATTATACTTTAGTTGGTTTTTAATAATACAGAAACCATTCACTTAATTCACATAGTCTCTTTTCCTAAATCTTTTCCATCTGTAATACATAAGGCATAATTTGTATAGTATTTATGTTTTATAAAAGTATTGTTTCATAATACACAAATTGATTTTTGTGTGTGCAGTATTGGTTTTGCTAATATGAGAGCCTTTTACTTGGCCCCTCTCCTACTCATTGAGGTTATGATGGGGCTGCTATTTCCAAAGGTAATTGGGTTGTGCAGGAAGATTGTAACATAACTGAGGTCTGGCTGTGACTGGGAATAGCACATAACCCAAGATTAGTGAATTAAAAGCTTTTTATGAAACAGGCACTGGGAAATAGAAGATAAGTTTATGTTGTTGTCTTCATTGAATCTTTGGCCAAAGAAAGGACTCCTACCTTTAGTAAAAAGAATGAAGAAACCACACAGGGACATAAAGCTGACAAATTCAGAGACTTGACAATGATGTCTGATTACTTGATGTCTGATGTAGGTACCCCTTCTAACCTTTTCAGTTAAGTGAATTGTTTTTTTGTTTTTGGGGGAGCTTAAGCTTATTTGATTTTGGTTCATTTACAAACAAAATGTGAACTAACTTCATGAAATGGTCTCAGCATGTGTGAGTTTTCATTAGATAGACACCACTTCAAAGAAAGCTCTAGGTAAATAGGATGACCCACTTCGTAAGTGTGATCATTCTTCCTAAGTCAACCAAAGGATCTTTGCCAGCCCTTAGTTCTGCCATGACAGGTTATAATTCTCATGACTTAGTGGGTGTTTTACCAATAAGTATTAGCTTTATTTGTACTGTCATCTCGAAGAGCTACTCACACACAGTATTTGGTTTTATACTCTCTGTGTTCCCCAACCAGACTGAGAAGCAGGGACTCTGCTGTTCATTGCTGTCTCTCGTAACCAGCTCTGTACGTGAGGATGTGATTGCACAGAACACGAGTCACAGACTTAGAACAAGCATTTTGGCTTTAGTCACAGTTGAGTTTTGTTACTGGATTTACCATATTCTAGCCATGTAACCATGGGTAGCCACTGAAGTCACTGAATCTAAGCTTACTAAATTCTTTTTTGGGTAGTGTGATTAATGCAGTGATGTAAGTCAACTTCTTTTTAAAAAAATATATTTTTATTGATTTCAGAGAGGAAGGGAGAGGGAGAGAGAGAGAGAAATCATTGATGAGAGAGAATCATTGATCGGCTGCCTTCTGCACACCCCACATAGGATCAAGCCTGCAACCCAGCCATGTGCCCTGACCGGAACCAAACTGCAACTTCCTGGTTCATAGTTGATGCTCAACCACTGAGCCACACCAGCCAGGCTGTAAGTTAACTTCCAGAAAGAGTCTGCGGCATACAAGTTTTAAATGAATTGCAGCTAGTAACATCTGTTTTTTAGTTAACATTTGTGGATTGTTAGGTGAATGATTTCTAGGTTCTTCTTGGTAAAAGTCATTCTCTTTGTCAAAAGATTTATATCAATAAGTATAAACATTTTCAGTATTTATAATGCAAGAGTAGCATGTAATATGTGTTTTATGTTGTATTTTCGAATATATGCAATTATGAAAACTTATTATAATAAGAACACATGCATCCTACATTAAATATTGTTATTTGAAAAGAATGGGATTCTCACAAATGAATAAACTAGGCAGAGGGACTGTTGAGTTACTTCAGTGAAAATTTAGTTCCATTGATTATTCTGCTAGCTGAATTTACAGATGTTAAAAATACTAGCAAATATTTTAATGCTGATGGAGTTAATTGATATATCAAATGATTCAAATGATCATTAGCTGATGTGATTAAATATGCCAAGGTATAGGTGTATTTAAAAATATAACTATATTTAAAAATGATTCTAGAAATGGTTTCATTGCATGCATTAGCATAAAAACACATTTTAAAACTTGAATGTAACAGTAGGAAACTGTTTAAGTAGGTCACTCATAATTTAATTGGATATATGATGTTTATTTTTCTTGTTCTAGTCATTGCACATTTGGGTTAGGTAGTAATGAAAAGTAATGGAACTCAAGATATGCATGCCTTTACCTGTAAGTGCTGTATTACCCAGAGAAAAAACTGGAAGCATAGAGAATTCAGAAACCAATGTTGAAACGTTAATCCCCAATGTGATGGTGCTTGGAGTTGCGGACTTTGGGAGGTAATTACGTTTAGATGATGCCATCATGGTGGGGCTTCCCTGATGGGATTGATGTCCTTTTAAGAAGAGGAGGAGAGACCACAGTGAGGACACAGTGAGAGGTATTAGTCTGCAAGCCAAGAAGAAGGCTCTCACCAGGATATGAAACAACCAGCACCTAAGTTCTTGGACTTTCCAGCCCCCAGAATTGTGAGAAATCAATATCTTATTTTAAGCCACCTAGTTTATGATTTTGTGGTATAGCAGTCCAAACTAGGACATTTACTTTCTTGAAATCTAATGAAACTGCATCATCTTCTAAGTCACCAAAATGTTTTTTTTCAAACTTTGTTCTTAACTTGCATGAGGATAAATTTCAGGAAGATCACTTCCAAATTAGTGTATTTTGACACATCAAGCAGATATTTCCTGAAAACTCTTGATTTTCAATCATGTAGACATTACATGAGCTACTACATGACCTTCTCTTTCAGCCTTACTGATGGATTAGTTTGGCATAGGAACAAATACCTTTCAACAGTAGGATAATTATATTAAAAATACATGTTTTTCACCCTGGCTCGTGTGGCTCAGTTGTTAGAGTGTCGGCCTGTGCACTTACGAGTTGTGTGTTAAATTCCCCATCAAGGGCACATACCTGGGTTGCAGGTTAGATCCCATCCCTGGTCAGGAAGAGTGCGGGAGGCAACCAATTGATGTCTCTCTTTCATATTCTCCCCCCACCTTGTTTCCTCTCTTCCACTCGCCCTAAAAAATCAATGGAAAACATATTCTTTTTTTTTTTTTAACAAAAAAACAAGTTTTTACCGCCATGGAGTAAATTTTCCAAAAAAAAATTATAGTTCTTATTGCCAGAAAATGCGTTTTTAAAACAGTTAGTTTCTTTAGTTCCATATAGGACTGCTTTTTTTCCATGGCATAAGCTTACTAGCACAGAAATGTATCATTCACTTTGGGCAATGCAGCAATCTTTCTGTATCTTTAGAATGTTATATTTAATATTCATCCAGTGGAAGGACATAAATGGCAGGGAGAAACTGGGATGTCAACTTAAAAATAAGGTTGTCTAAGACTACCTTATTACGATCTGTTATAGATTATTTGTTTTAGCATGAAGGTTAACAGAAGGAAAACAGTGTATAGTACTTAACTTTTAACTAGCTATCAAGAAAACCCTGGATATGAGGTATGCAGGTCTTGGAGGCCCTTTGGTAGAGTAAATGATGGGTGTGGCTCGTGATCCTTACTGAGTTGCTCCTGGTGCAAGGAGAAATCCAACAGCTTAAATGCTCCGTCCCAGCTGCTGAAAGAATATAAATTAGCTGAAGAAAGGAGACAGAAATCCAAGAGGCATTATTAATTATTCTTTTATCTTCTCTATAAGCAATCACTAATTCAGGAAAGGTTAATATTTCTTGATCATCTCCCCTTCTCTACATTTCCATTGCCAATACCTTAAACTCCTAATCCCCGCTGAGTTTACTACCTTGCTCATCTTGCTTCCGGGTATGCCCCTTTTCATGTTGTGTATAAGTTATCTTTCTATAACACACACATATCATCAGACTACTCTCCAGCTTGAGATTCTTTGGTGGCCCCTCATGGCCATCAGGATCTAATCCAAACATCTTAACAGGAAATGGTAAAATAAGTCCAAAAATGTTATATTTTTTTGCCATCATGACTACTTTGCTGTTTTCTATCACATGCAAATTCCTTTAAAATCATCTTCTCTTCCCCTCTAACTCCCCCCCCCAACCCCCCCGATTTCCTATGCTTCAAGTTTGGGTTTGTCTGTCTACAAGATAATCCTTCATTGTCCCATACTGTTTGAGAACCAATAGCATATGCTTTTCAACCTGTCTGTAATTGCCTGTTTTCAGGTCTCTCCAAAGGAGTATAAGCTTTGCAAAGTAAGAAAAGTATGTCTCGCCGAGGCCGGTTTGGCTCAGTGGATAGAGCATAGACCTGCGGACTGAAAGGTCCCAGGTTCGATTCCGGTCAAGGGCATGTGCTGGGGTTACGGGCACACCCCCGGTGGGGGATGTGCAGGAGGCAGCTGATCGATGTTTCTCTCTCATTGATGTTTCTGGCTCTCTCTCTCTCTCTCCCTTCCTCTCTGTAAAAAATCAATTATATATATATAAAAAGAAAGAAAAGTATGTCTCATTCACCATTTCATCTCCAGGGCACAGGAAAAATCCTTATACACAATAAATATATGCTCAGATAAATATTCAGTTTAAATAAATCCTCTACTGTCTTTTCTAAAACTGCCAATTATTGTCATCTTACCTTTTGACAGGGACCTAGAAATAATGTTGGCCATAGTCCTGCCTAATTTTGAATTTTCCACCATTATCAGGCCTTTTCGAAACACCTCAGATAACAGAGATCTCGCTACCTCCCAAGGAATCCTGTTTCTTTATAACTATCACATCTATAATCCTTTTCATGTTGAGCCAAAAATCTACCCTGAAAGTTCTAATTTGTCTTACTTTTGCCCCATTGAACCCCATTTACTGTTCTTGTAGACATCGTAAATAATGGAAGGTTTGGGTTTCTGTGTATCTTGCTACTGTAAAAGATTTTACTTTGTATGTGGAGAAAAATACATTATTCAGGAGCTCCCTATTATACATCCATATCTAATGTAGGGGACTCTTCATTGCAATATTACCCAATTAGACAAAAGCATTTAAACAACATATTTACCACTGAACTGTAAGATATTATGCTAATAAAAGTAATGCACAGTAATGTGCACTATTCTTCAGGGAAATGTAAAATTATAAAATCTGGGCATTTATGCTTTCCTTAATGAAAGATTTAAAGTCATACTAAAATACAGTGACTTTCTACATTTGCATTAGAACACCAAACTGAATAGAGATGATTCCTTTAACAATATATAACTAAAATGTAAAATTTGGCTCCAGAAAGCCTCATACTCTGATTTGCAAAATTCAATCTTATAAGATGTGCTTTTTATAACATACTAGAGGCCTGATGCATGGATTTGTGCACCAGTGCACTCTCTCGGCCTGGTCTGTGGGTATCAGGCTGAAACAGGCTCTCCTGGCCCGTCTCAGTTCAGATTGGCCGGACCCCCGCAGCAAGCTAACCTACTGGTCGGAGCATCTGCCCCCTTCTGTTCAGCGCGCGTCATAGCGACTGGTCGAATGGTCGAACAGTTGGACACAGCATATTAGGCTTTTATTATATAGGATTGGAAATCATATTTGTATTTCCCTATAAAGAACATAAGTTGTCTTTCTTTAGTCATTATTTTAAATAATGCTAAAGAATCTGGCTAGCAAATCATGTATACTAGCAGCTTATTTTTAAGTATTAGTATCACACATAATGTGTAGAGTTGAGGTAATTATGTACTTGAGGTAACAAAGTAGAATATTAAAATTTATAGTAACCTAATTTTATTTAAAAAATGGAAACATCAGTTATCTTTTTGAAAATGAAATAGTACATCTTTAGTTATATTTCAAAGTAAATGTAATTACTGTCTTTATATATAGTGCCTTATGTTCTGAGTAATGACTTGCTGGTGAAAATGAAAATCTTATATTTAATTAAATGTTTAATATGTTGGTATTATTTTCCTTTTGGAGTCAGGATCAGCCCTAGGAAAAATGGTCCCTTCATCACTCACAAACAGGTTTATAGTCAGCTACCATCTTTATCCACTAACAATAAGATTTGAGGGGACAATATGTCCAGGCAAATACTGAGCTTTCAAAGTGGATGGAAATATGGAAGAGGAGTAGGTTGCATAACACAAAAGAGAAAGAGTAAACTCTAGCCATCAACAAATTATACTTTGTGCATGGAATTAGAGGAAATATACCATAGTTTACTAAGGATAAGACAGATATTACCTTCCCTTTAAAGTCAAGTACTCTACTTTGTGCCAACATAGTAAGAATATTCACAAAAAATTTAGAGTGCAAAGTTGGTAATATGCATAAAAAATAAAACTGGAGCACTGGAGAAATGCTGAGTATAGTCAGACAGGGAGTTAGTATAATTTTTCTGAATTTGAGGAAAAGGTCAGGCAAATTGAAAATCCAACATAGTCTTTGAAATAATCCTTATATAATAAAAGAAAAACATGCAAATTAACCATCCCTCCGCTACACTCAAGCCATGCCCACAAGCCACGCCCACCAGCCAATCAGGAGCAAGTATGTAAATTAACCCAATTAAGATGGCGGCGGCCACAGAGCTGGAGCTAGCAGGAGGCTTGGGTTGCCCCTGACAATGGAGGAAGCCAAGCTTCCCGCCTGTTCTGGCCAGCCCTCAGCTCCGCTCAAAGCTACAAAGTTTCAATTATAGAAGATAAATCCCAGAAAGAAAAAAAAAAGACACTGGGAGCTTGGGTCACCAGGGGGAATGGCCAGCCTGAAAACAGCCAGCCCCTCATTCAGGCTGGCCAGGCACCCCAGCAGGACCCCTCCCCCCACCCTGATCCAAGACACCCTTCAGGGGAAACCCAGCTGCCCCCCACCCATGCACCAGGCCTCTATTCTATATAAGAAAAGGGTAATATGCAAATTGACCCTAACAGCAAAACGACTGGGAATGACTGGTCACTATGACACACACACTGACCACCAAGGGGCATCTGCTTAATGCAGGAGCTGCCCCCTGGTGGTCAGTGCACTCCCACTGGGGGAGCTGCTCAACCACAAGCCAGGCTGATGGCTGCTAGCACAGCGGTGGTGGCGGGAGCCTCTCCCCCCCCCTTAGCAGCACTAAGGATATCCGCCTGCAGCTTAAGCCTGCTCCCCGCTGGCAAGCGGACATCCCCCGAGGGCTCCTGTGCTGCCAGAGGGATGTCTGACTGCCAGCTTAGGCCCGTTCCCCCAGGGAGCAGGCCTAAGTCAGCAGGTGGACATCCCCCGAGGGGTCCCAGACTGTGAGAGGGCACAGGCCAGGCTGAGGGACCCCCCCTCCCGAGTGCACAAATTTTTGTGTACCGGGCCTGTAGTCATTATAGTAGAAACACGTCCTAAAATAACAAATTATGAATGTGTTGCTAGCCAAGGCAAGTTAAGAAGATGGCTCTTTCAAAGAGAATCACTTGCAAATATTGGAAGTCCTTCTTGAAGGGAATCATGGCTATTTTGAGCTATTGAAAATATTAATAAAGTGAACCTCTTGACTGAAAAGTAACCACTGAAAGCATAAACTAACCAATTCTGTATCTGACTTTGTAGAAAGAAACTTGTTAATGGGCTGTCCACGAATTCCTGAAAACCAGAGCCTGAGAACAGAAATCCAGGTTAGCCCAAAGTGAACAGAATGAGAGAGTTAGGAGGGCACATGTGTCCAATTACTGCAGGATCATGAAATTAAGTTTAATCACTGTTTTGCTGAAACATCTATTTTCATCTGTTCAGGCTGCTGTAATACCACACACTGAAATTTATCTCTCAGAGTTCTGAGATAAGTACTAGCAAGGTTGGGTGAAGGCCCTCTTCTGGGTTGAAGACTGTGGACTTCTCATGGTGCCCTCATATAGTGAAAGGGTCAGGGTTCTCTTTGGAGTGTCTTTTGTAAGGCATTAATCTCATTCAAGAGGGCTCCACCTTCAAGGCTTAAGCACCTACAAAGGCTCCATCTCCTAGTACCATTACCTTTGGGGTTAGGATATCAACATGCATTTTGGGGGAATACAAACACTCAGACCATGGCAACATTCCTCTAGAGAAGTCTTATGGAAGCAGTCCGTAGAGTGAATATGATCCCCAGATGTGTTTTGTTTGCCTACGCCTTATTTTTAGAAATTAATTCTACTCTTAAAAATAAGGAATTTTACATTCATAACCCAGATGTTAAATTTCTCTTAAAAAAATAAATTAGATCCAGAAACCCAGCTCAAATTCCAACAAGGCAACAGTTAAGTGCAGTTGTCTCTTTTGGAATGAAAATTATTTCATTAGTTCACCACGGTTTCCAACATTGCCTATATCTTCCTGACACTGAAGCTTAGTGTCATTCTCATTTTTTATCATACTAATACCATGGATTTTCTTTGTAATAGTAAAGATTTCTCTGTGCTTAGGATGGAAAAATTAAATCAGCTTTAAAATAGGATTTTTATTCATGTGTTTCAAGAAAATAGAGAATATATATATTTTTGTTGAAGTGTAAATATTTTCTACCTGATTCTTATGAAAGAAAGCCTTCAACCCATTTTCTATTTTCCCATTTTTTTTTTTTTTAGCTTCTGTGGACCTTAAATCCGTGTTCCATGCTCTAAATTCAATAATCCAATTAAAGAAACCCTCTTATTTAAAACTGATCTCACAAACTTCTTTGGTAATTTGGTTTCCTGGGGTCTCTACTTATAGGAGGTAGGTATCCTGACTACTGCACTGAGTAGGCACTATCAGTAAGTCATCCTGGTGTCTAAGACTGTGCCTTTGAAACCTGCATAAATCCTTGAAAAAAGAAAGGAATTTCTGTGAGGATAAAGATCAGGTACTGGATTGTGATCACTCCAGTCAAGCACCTAAACTTGCTGACTATTCTGTTCCTTGGCATATCTTTAACTGAAAACATTTTATTGTTTTGAGTATTTTGCATTTAAGCACTTCTGAAATCAGTATTATCTGATAATATATAGTACTTTTAATGTGGCAGTATTTTTAAATCTCCAAATAGTTGTTAATAAATTTTAAATAAATTTATATATACACATATGTAGATACAACTTCAAATAAAAATGATATTTGAATTCTATGATAGTTTCATCTTTAGCTTATATAATCAAAGCTTTGGTTTTCCACATAAGAAATCATATAGAACATATTCTCCATATCTGCCTTGTACTGGATCTCTTGCCTCTTAAGTTCATATGACTTGGCAGGGGTCAGGACGTTATTATTTAAGCACATACTTATCAAGTCTGTTTAAATAGGGGCTGCATTTGGTTGAAGAAGGATCATGTTCATAAACTCTGATAGAAGCAAGATGAGAGGCCCCATTTTGTGCATAAAGATTTAAATGTAGTCCTTTGGAAAATAAAGAAAAATGTTAAGACCACATAGGTCACCATTGGTAGGAATAGGATTCTACCCTTGGGTCTGCTCTAAGACCATCTGACGTAAAGCCCACACGTGTGTAAAAATAGGGAAATGGGAAATGTCTTTCCCTCTATATTTTTGAAGTTATTCCCTTTATAGAAAGGGAAGTTGAGACAGTCAATTTACATAGACACCCAATATACATAGGGGTGGGAAAAGTAGGTTTCCCTTTATAGAATCTTTCCCTTTAACTGATATGACAAATGAAAACTATATAACTGTCTTTTTACCCCCACATTCCCTTGTCTTCTCCATTATGGCCTTACAGCTGGATACCTGTCTTGACTTAACTCTATCAGAATTTATTTACTCAGCAAGGATTTATTGAGAACTTTTATTTGCAAGATACTTATGCTAGGAATTGAGATATAAATAAAAGTTTCTATTTTCAATAAGTTTATGATTATATAGGAAAAAATCAAAGGGTAGGCATGGCTAGAATAGCTTAATATAAACAATTTTAGAGTTAAGAATCCTCTTGTTCTTTGCTGGACAATACTCCATTGTCACCTGTATTCCTACTCTTATAAGCCATTTCTCCTTAGACTACAGTAGTTATTATCATCCTTATTTACATATAATGAAAATGAACTAGGAGAGTTTGCACCCTGCCCAAGGTTACATAGTTAATTGCAGAGCTGAGACCAGAGTTTCTTGGATCTATACCCAGGATCATACTGGTCATATGGTTATATACAGTCTTGCCAAGGTGGTTTAAAAGAATATAGACAATAGATGACAGTTATGATTAAAAAGATCAGTAAAGTACCTTGATGATGGGAATTTTAGGACTCTTACAATTCACTCTTCTCAACAATTTCTGACCTATAGTTGGAAATTCTGATTTCTCCTCGGTTTTCTTGATTTTTAATCCCTAATACATCCAAAGGTCTGAAATGGGCATAACAGAAAGCAATTCCTCATGTTGGCCAACAAAGATCCATATTTCCTTGGAGCAAAGCAGTGAAACTTTGAGTTTCAAACATTGTAGGATATTGAGTCCAAACATTCAGATTTTAGGCATAAAACTAAAAGGAACTGATAGCCTCTGGAAAATGCATTCTCAGCCTTGTTTCTAATCACACTTCCTTAGCATAATAGTACCATAACACGTCCAGGAACAGTTCAGCTCTCTCCCTGTCCTGGGACCAGAACACAGTAGGAAAGATAAGACCAATTAAAGCACTATAATCTATACATGGAAGGAAGAGGAGACTGTGCATTTAGTAAAGGCCATTTCTAATGTGTATCTGGAACCTATGCCAGCTCTTTAATGGATACCTTGGCAGCAGGAAACTATACCGCACTCCAGCTGCTACCATTTAGGTGGCCCCCTGCTACTGGTTCTGCTGACGAGTGGGTTGAACACATAGAAGCAAGGGCTATTTTTTAGGGAGCTCTGGCTTCTGCTGGCATAGCATCTTTTTTAAAGTTCTTTCTACTGAAAAAGTCTCTGATTGAGGAAGAGCTAAGGCCTTGCTAAGAGAACACTTAGCTTGCTATGTAAGTAACTCACCTGCCTTCCAAGAAATTTTCTCATGTTGGATTTGCAGCCAGCTTAAGTGACTGAGAAATTAAGTCAGAGTGGTTTTAAGGGTCAAAAAAAGGAAGAGAACCCTAAGCTTTGTTTCTCTATAATGAATTTTAAATAATTTCCTCATATTTACCCTCTTGTTCTTAACTCTCTCTTTAGTTGTGACTGACTGGCATTAAATATATTTGCTGGATTTTTAATTTTAATTTTTTTGTATTTATAGAAATTCTTGTGTTTTTGTTTTTTTCAAATATTCTTAGTCATTATTTTTTCTTAGTCATTCTTCATAATTTCTAGTTCACAGGATATATTTTAAGATTTTTAAAAATATTGTTTGCATGTGCCAGGTGTATGTATCTTGGAGACAGTCTAATTCCATTATCTGAAGTACTTGTGAGTGGGTTTCTTCTGTCACTTCATTTAGTTCTTGCTTGTGGTTTCTTGTTTCCTGGGCATTTGGTACTTTTGTCTATGAGCTGCTCATTGTCCTTAGACTTTTAATTGTGAAAATCCTCTGAGATTTGGGATAAAAGTTTATTCTTCTGGGGAGTATGTGCATTTACTCTGTGAGTCTAGGACAGCCGTGGGCAAACTACCCGGCCCATTTCACACAAACACTCCATCCATGCTTTTGTTCCGGCCCTCCCGTCCAGTTTAAGAACCCATTGTGGCCCTCGAGTCAAAAAGTTTGCCCACCCCTGACCTAGGATCTCTGAATCATATTCTCAGTTTGAAAGTTTGCAGATTATCAAGACAATATGAAATGGGCTGTAAACCTGCAGGAGGACTAACTTTAAAATATTAATCACCAGTTTTAACCAATGTCCTCTAGGTAATTGGAAGGTTTGAAATAGTTTTCTTGGAGTTTTCTGCAGAGATGGTTATTCCTGAACCAACCTTTCCCTGAAGATATAACCCTTTGGCCTCTCGGTCTAAGAAGATAGATTTCCTGTCTTGGACAGGTTTGGGCTTCAGTTGCTAGTCTCCACACAACATGAAACCATGAACACTGAAGTTCAAATTCACATTTTGGGGAAAAGATCTGAGAATAACTAGTACTAGCTAAACTCCTGTGCTTCTTTGACTGGGTTCCTCTATCACTACACCTTTGCTTTGAGAATATATGTATACTTTCATGAATCCTGCCACTTTATTGTTGCAAATTGAAATCTTAATAAAAAAAACATGCTGGTAAAAAGATTTGCATTTATCCAGAACTATTCTTATTTATTTATTTACTTATTTATTTACTGAGGTAGAATGTTTCCTTTTTTTTTTTCATGTAATAGCAGCTTTGCTACTTGCACTTCTGTTGATGGAAATATATAAAGCTTTCATCAATAAAACACACAGAGACTCTCTAAACTTTTAGGCACTTGCCAGGAAGCAGAGACATAAGTTGACTGTCATCAAATTCCCTGCCAAATATATGGCTGAGATAATGGCTAGTTGAGAAAGAGATGACTGAGTCTCTCCATGGGTCATGCCAACCACCCACTTCTCTAGATTTGTTTACAATAGCCAAGTTAAGGAAACAACCTGTTTGTTGGCAAATTAATACATAAAGAAAATGTATCTATCTATATATAATATTTAGTGGCATATTATTCAGCCATAACAAAGAAAGGAAATCCTGCCATTTAGGACAACATAGATGAATCTGGAAAACAATATGTTAAGTGTAATAAGTCACACAGAGAAAGATAAATATTTCATGATCTTGTTTATATGTGGGGAAAAAATTTAAAAACCTTAACTCATAGAAATAAAGAGTAGATGGGTTTTTGCCAGGGACAGGGGATAGGAGAAATGGGGAGGTGTTAGTCAAAATGTACACATTTTTAGTTGTAAGTTCTGGTGCTCTAATGTATTTCTTGGTGTCTGTAGTTAATACTGTATTGTATTCTTGCAATTTACTAAGAGATTAGAACTTAAATGCTCTCACCACACAAACACATAAAAGAGTAACTATGTGAGGTGATAGATGTGTTAAACAACTTTGTTGTAATGATGATTTCACAAAATACACATCTATCAAATCACATTGTATACCTTAAACTTACACAATATTACATGTCAATTTACCTCAATAAATCTGCAGGGTGGGGAGAACCCAGTGGCATAGGTATTACGGAAACACCATTTAAGGAAACATGTGAAAGGAAGATGAACTATGATGGAAACAGTTTGATCAGAGAGGATTTAATAGATTTGAGATGATTTCAGGATGAAAAATTAGAGTCCAATGATGTATTAAATGTTTCAAGGGAGTTAAAGGTGTATCAAGAATGATTTCTAAGTTTAATTTGCACAATTACATGAGCAAGAGGTGATACTTACTTGGTAAGGACCAAGTTTGGGAATGGAAGAACATGGTTGTACACCACTTAGGCCTATTAATTTTGCAGACATCACATCATTTAATTATCTTTTGAATATCTTAAATTTGAATTATCTTAGGAAGGATGTTAAGGCAATTTAATATATTGCCTTGAAACTAAGAAGAGGGTTTATATGTGAAGATATAATTTGGGAGGTACTAATTGCCCATAATAATTAAGTTTATTAGTATGGCTATGAATATCTAGAGAAGTGAGGGGAGGGAAGGGAAGAGTATATAAAGTGAAATTAGAAGGAAGCCTGTGCTGAATCATGAAAAACCCCTGCATTAAGGACCTGTTAGAGGAAGATGAGCTTGTGAAGAAGTAGCCATACAAATAGGAAGAAAACTTACGGGGATATTGTAAAAGCTAGCAGAGGAGGAGGTATCCAGAGGAGGGACACATCATTGGTGTTACTGTAGCTGATACGTCAAGAAAAGTGATTTAATCTGTCCATTTTTTAGGGACAGAGGCCTTTATTGACCTTTGTAATACCTCCTTATATGGAATGATGGGATGAAAACTGGGCGGAGTGCAAGAAGAATAAATGGAAGCTCAGAAAATGCCCAGGGTCATTTTTTGAAACTGGATCCCTTTTTTCATGGGGTAATATCCTTCTACACATTCTCATATTGTGTACAGTTTACATAATGTAATTGGCATAAAGTATTATTTTTTCATTCTGGGATTATTTTCTGCAGTTAAATAAATGAATATTTTATGTATGAAATTCCCAGCATCATCTAGCTACTGGGTATATGTTGTAACAGTATTTTTGGACTTTTCTAGTATGACAGCAGTTACCATTTGTAGGCTCTGAGATAACATGCGACAATGGTTGTAAGGCATACTAATAATCTAGCTTAAATCCAGTCCTGATGAAGCATGGCTACTATTTATTTTCCCAGTATTAATTCCAAGATTTTCTGGCTCTTTAATGTAAATTATATCATTATAGGTGATATTGCAACATTATGAACTCTGAAGTAAATATGAGAAATGGCTTCACATCGTGTTATTAACTCTAAACACAATTAGATGCTAACTATTTTAATTCAGATTATTTTGTACCTATTGAGTCTTAAAAATTGTGCACATTTGTCCTCAAGTCTCTGAGGCTTTTCTACTATTACACTTAGTAAATTAAAAACAAATTTTTATGATGTTCAAGCAAGATGAGAATGCATTATAGAATTGGCAAAAAGCCAGAGGGGTTCTATTCCAATATGATGCTTATATGCCACCATTACATGTGTTGCTGTTACGAATTTGACATTAAAGGAGAGACTCTTGATTTATATATGATTGAACCTGAAGGTCACCTTTAAAGGCAAAGTGTTTTAAAATTATATTTTAGCCTTGATATTTAGAGAAAAGCCCTTCAAAAACCTTTACACCCCCATTTCTTTTCACGTGGTTAAGCCTGTTAAGAACTTAGCTTATTCATTCATTGCTCCAAGGATGCTCCCATGAGCTCTTGGAATGGGAAAGGTGCCTCTTATTTTTGGTGATGTAGCATCCAGATAATACCTGTTATAACATTTTCACATTGAAACCTTATGGTTATCTGTCTGTCTCTCCTGCTAATTGAACATTCCTGTATAGAAAACTAGTTTTTAGCAGGCTGCAATCACATAATAGGATCTCAATTGAATTACGTAAGCAAAATTCAATTATGCTTAATTGAATTTTTTTTGAAGCAAGGATCCAGGCACACCTGTCTCTTCTGTAGAAGATAGAGAAGCAAGGATGGAGGCATACCTGTTTCTTCTATAGAAGTTAGAGAAGCTAGGATCCAGGCACACCTGTTTCTCCTATAGAAGTCAGAGAAAATAATTGCAATAATATTTAGGGTTTTCTAGAGGATCAGAAAAACTTGAAAGTGTCACTTGCAGTTTTGGAATTAAAAAGCAGAGAGAAGAGCGTACCTATACCATCCTTACACAATACTTATTGTTCCTCCCACTGACTTTTGACGGTAGAAACAAAATGGCGATAAACTAGAGCAGCGGTTCTCAACCTGTGGGTCACGACCCCTTTGGGGGTCGAACGACCCTTTCACAGGGGTCGCCTAAGACTATCCTGCATATTAGATATTTACATTATGGTTCATAACAGTAGCAACATTACAGTTATGAAGTAGCAACGAAAATAATTTTATGGTTGGGTCCCAACATGAGGAACTGTATTTAAAGGGCCAGAAGGTTGAGAACCACTGAACTAGAGAGAATCCAGTCCACTGGTCCCTGTCATTTAATGAGCAAATCTTCGTTTTCTCCATTTCCAATAGACCTTAAATTGGATGAAATTTCTCTTCCAGTATAATGGACATAATTTTTCCCCTTTCAGTACGCATTCCTCCTCCTTCTGGTAACAGCATCCTATCACTGTTAGGAAGCCATCATCTTCCATTCCCAGTCATTGTCCTGATTCTAAAGCAGAACAAAGGTTTCAGGTCCCTCACCTGTTTCTAACATAGATCTCTGTGTCTCTTTTTAAAGTAACCTGCATTAGAAAAATGCATATGTGAGTTTGGTTCTTCTCCACCTCTCCCTCAATTATAATGTGAATCCAGGAAGGGGGCATCTGGATCTATATATTTACTCTCTCCTCTCCATCCTTCTGTTTCTAGCCAGTTTCTTCCTCAACATGGAAGAAATTCCATTTGATGCGAAGAGCAATTAACAGCCCTGAAGTAGTAACTGTGACTACTTTGCAAGTTGTTTTGCTAAGACAGTTCGCTAAGACCTTACGATGTTTATATCGTATGTGGAGAGTGGCCAAAAGATTACTAAAAACATTAAAGGGCAATTTAAAGTGATGTATGGGTCTTTCAGATCTTATGACTTATATTCCATGAATGTGAAAAAGTACATTACCAATACCTCTTTGAAACCATAATTTTAATTGGAAATCTTAGGGATTCAGAACAAGAATCTGTGTTCTCAGTTTCTGTTCAGATGTGTTTAGATGGATAACCTTTTTCAGACTTGCTTTTCTTCTTTAGCGTTCTTCCCTCCGGAATGTAAAAACTAAAATGAAATATCAGTTCACCAAAGCAGGCTCTCTGCCCCAAGGTTTGGCCAAGTGCATCCTGGCCCTCTTTTCTTCTGAGGCATCTGCAAGGGGAAAATAGTTTACCAAAACCAGCCCCTCTGGCCAAAGTCTTTCTCATTTTCAAATAATGAATATAAACCAGAGGGAAAAAAGGTAAAACACCAACACCTTCTTAAAAGTTTTTCTAAAGTTTCCACAATTTATGAGAGTGAAAAGAAAAAAATATATATGTTGCATTGAAATACAGAACTGTCTTAGCGAAACAACTTGCAAAGCAGTCACAGTTACTACTTCAGGGCTGTTAATTGCTCTTCGCGTCAAATGGAATTTCTCTGCAAATGCTCCATAAGTTGCCCAGGTGATGGCAATAACAAAAAGACTTACTTATAAAGGTTTTATTTTCAGCTATATTTTGAGAAAGTTTAGGAGGAGAGGGAGAGTCCAAGTTAGAAATGAAAACTCTGAGATTTCAGAAAAAAATAAAAAAATTATTTGCAGCACTAAATATTTCGATCTGAATTTGGACTTTGGTAAAAATTACCTTCTGGAGTAGACCTTTACTATCCTAATTTCTGGTTGGAAAAAGCAAACAATTTTCATGAAAAAATTAGAAATACTTGTTACATATGTCCTTTGAAATTAAAATACCTTTGATATCTAAAAGTTAATAAACATTTTCATTTTAAACACTGATACATAAATATATCCATGGCATACTTGGATTAAAGGCAGAAATGACTTGTACATTTTCAATTAAGATTTAAATGAAAGTTTCAAATTCTGCAATTAGAGGCCATTGATGCAAATGTAATGATCACTGGAGAATCATGCAATCTTTCTATTCATAGAATGTTTAATGAATAAAGGCACATGTGGGGAGGAGCGAAATGTCTGCACAAACACTAGAAAGGCAGAAGTTAGAATCACATAATGAAGGCTAGAGTTAATTGCTACTATGAGTGTTGTTACCATTCTATGCTCCTTGAGTTATATGTTAAAAGTCCCCATAAGGAAGCACTTAGTCTGTAAGAAATACATCCTGGAACTATTAAACCTTTGGAAAAGAGTACAATCATGTAACATCATTGAGAACAAGGAGACACCCTTTGGTATTCCCCAAAGTGTGTTCTGGAAAATACTAATATGGAGATATGCCCCGGTGTGTGCGTGTAAACTATGGCATGTTCAACTAATTTTGGAAAGCACTATACACCACCCCTCTCAGAGAATCACTGGGAATATTAGCATGAAGAGGTCTGGAAAATATTTCGATAAAGAAGTATTTCACAGGGTTACCTGCATATTTTGCAAACTTGGATGAAATTGAAGCCCTCTCTTTCCCCCAGGGCACAATTTCTGAATATTTACTTGTCCATTTGAGGTAGCATTTTTTAAAAATTTATCTTTATAATTGAAAGTTTTACAGATGTCCCCCTTTTCCACATTGACCCCTTCCACCTCTCTCCCCCTCCCAGGCCTTCACCACACTGTTGTTTGTGTCCATGGGGCATGCATATATGCATGTAAGTTATTTCCCACCCCCTCTCCTTCCTTTCCTCTGAGATTCCACTGTCTGTTCCATGCTTCTTTGTCTCTGGATCTGTTTTTTTCAACAGTTAATTTTATTTATTGGGTTCCACATATATGTGAGATCACGTAATACTTGTCTTTCTTTGACTGGCTTATTTCACTTAGCATAATACTCACCAGTTCCTCCGTGCTGTGTCTAAGGGTAAGAGATCCTTCTTTTTGTACAGTTGCATAGTATTCCATGGTGTAAATGTACCACAGCATTTTTATCTACTCATCTTTTGGGCATTTGGGCTGTTTACATATCTCAGCTATTGTAAATAGTGCTGCTATAACCATAGGAGTGCATATATTCTTTCTGATTGGTGTTTGGGATTGTTAGGATATATTTCTAGGAGTGGGATCACTGGGTCAAATAGGAATTCCATATTTAATTTTTTGAGGAAACTCCATACTGTTTTCCACAGTGGCTGCCCCAGTCTGCATTCCCACCAGCAGTGTATCAGGGTTCCCTTTTCTCCACATCCTTGCTAGCGCTTATACTTTGTTTATTTATTTAAGATAGCCATGTGGCAGGTGCAAGGTGATACTTCATTGTTCTTTTAACTTGCATCTCTCTGATGATTAATGACTTTGAGCATTTTTTCAGTTGTCTCTTGACCATTGGTATATCCTCTTTGAAGAAGTGTCTGTTTAGGCCCTTGCCCTTTTTCTAAATTGGATTGTCTTATACATCATGTTCATGGGTTGGAATAATTAACATCATCAAAATGTCCATACTGCCCACAGCAATCTATAGATTTAATGCAATCCCTATTAGAATACCAATGGCATATTTCACAGATCTAGAACAAATACTCCACAAATTCATATGGAACCAAAAATGACTCCAAATAGCCGCAGTAATCTTGAGAAAGAAGAACAAAGTTGGAGGGATCACAATACCATATATCAAGTTATATTACAAAGCCACTGAAATCAAAACAATCTGGTACTGGCATAAGAACAGGCATATAGATCAATGGAACAGAACAGAGAACCCAGAAATCGACCCAAGCTCAATTAGTATTTGACAAAGGAGGCATGAGCATACAGTGTAGTAAAAACAGTCTCTTAAATAAATGGTGTTGAGGAAATTGGATAGGTATATTCTAAAAAATGAAACTAAACCATCCACATATACCTTACAGAAGAATAAACTCAAAGTGGATAAAGACAAATATAATTTATGAAACCATAAAAATTCTAGAAGAAGCCATAGGCAGCAAAATCTCAGATATCTCTCATAGCAATATGTTTGCAGATACATCTACCAGGACAAGAGAAACTAAGAAGAAAATAAACAAATGGGACTGTATCAAAATTAAAAGCTTCTGAACAGCAAAAGAAACCATCAACAAAATGAAAAGGGAGCCCAGTGTATGGTAGAATATATTTGGCGATGATACATGTGCTAAGGAGTTAATTTCTAAAATATATAAAGAACTCATAAAACTTAACAAAAGGAAGACAGAGAATCCAATTGAAGCCCCTTTTTAAAGAAAACACCCATTAAGACCAAATGGAACTGGTAAAGTAGGCAGATGTTTGGGGAAATACTGATATAAGATCACTTTACAAGTGGAACGAGTGTCAAGCTAGCAACGCTAAAAGTAAATTATGTATTTCAGCCACTGCAATGGAATAACTTTCTTTTAAAGTTAATATATCAGGTTCTTGAGAATTTCATTGGCATGAGGTGGATTCTCAGAGGCTGTCACCGTTTGGTGCCTATGCAAGAGAAATGAGGTCTGGCTGTGCAAAGCCGAGGATTGGATGCAGAAATATGGTGACTGCAGAAATAAAGGACTGGCTCACTTTGAGACCTTAATTGGGTGAACTGTTTAAGTGCAGGTCCTTATAATTTCTCCTTGGAGCATTTGCAGTATCCCTGCCATACCTTTCCCACACTCGAATGCCAGAGCAATATCTAAACCGCAAATCAGACAGTGTAACTCCCATTCCTAATGTCTTCCAATGACTCCATATCATTTTTTGATACATTTTTTAAAGTTTCTGGAATATATCACAGCCATGATCTCTTTCTTTTCCAAAATTAGGTTGGAGAAGATGTTACCATTTATCCAGATATTTTGACTTGCTGAATTCACTGAAATAGACCCTTCTAGCAGGACCTGACTATGCAACAATCTATGAGCCACTGAGTGCAGGAAATTTCCTCATAGTGGATGTCGAAGTATTTTCATGTTGTCATCTATTTCAAACTTTGGAAATTGGTGACCCTGTTATTCCAGTCAATGTATTAATTTTTAGAAAGAGGGCTGTTGTGGTTACTTTCATGAGGAAATTTGCTGGGCTTGCTAACGTTTAATAGAAAACAAAATAAGAATTATTGCACAATAATGCCACTGACTTACAATGTGACAGGGAGAAAAGCCTGTTTTGTTCTTTTACACATAGCTATCAGAAAGAGGGAAATAGTATAGCTGAAAGCACATTGTGACTGAAGGAAATATAGTGGATACTTAATGAGTGAACCACATTCATCTAAGAAGGTCTGTACGAGGAACTGCCTGAATGAGCGCTGTGATCATTCTCAGGATGGAGATTGTTGAATACCTTCAGTGTTCTACACAGGATGGAAACAGTCTCTGTTCCTTTAGACCGACAGTGCGAAGAATATGAGGGAGAGGACATACCTCTATCCCATCATTCTTCAGGCAACATTTGCCATTTGAGGACATTAACTCACAAAGTGTCCACTTCGTTATTCTCCCTCCTGGCATAACACTTCACTGCTGTAATCTGCCTTTTTATTTGTTCAGGTAGCATTTATTTATGTGACTTTTTAGGCTTAATAAAGTGACATAATACCCAGCCTTAAGCACATGGCCGTACCATCCATCATTTCAGTGACTCAGGAGATGATGCCAATACATATGAAATAGACCCATTGTTCAGCATTTCCACCAGCAGCATTGCTTCTTGCAGGGCTTCCGTATTTCCTGTTAGGAAAGGCAGAAGGCTTAAGTAGTCCTGATACGAGACAGTTTGCACTGTGTACACTTCGTCCCTTCTAGAGCAGCAAAGTCTTCTGAGAAATACATTCATGAATGGAAGACAGTGCAGGTTATGTGCGTTTTTATTTCAAGAAGATTGCCTTTTTATTGTTTCTGATTTTGTGCTGATATTCTGAAGCTGTAAAATGAAGGGTAGAAATAAAAGGAGATGGAAACGAAGGTGTTAACAGTTGAGTTACCTGGCATAGGAGCTTTTGCTTTCTGAGTGCATCATTCACTATATAGCCAAATACCAGTGACACTAGTGCTTTTACTGTTTGTAAATGTTGCCAAATGTTTCTGTTGACCAGCTTATTCCCAGGCGGTCCCTATAACTCTTTCAGGTCACTCAGGTACTGCTTTCTAAATTACCATGGTGGTGAATTCAATTACTACTGTACTTTTTCAGTGGCCTAAAAGAATGAATGTCTTCCTAAAATGTTTTTCTCTTTGGAAAGGCCTAGAGTGTTAGAGCCGGATAGGACCTCAGAGATTATCTGATTCAGTGTCTCATAAACTTTTCTGATGACAGGATTCTCCTGAGAACTTGTTTTAAAAAATACAGATTCTCTGGCTACTTCCTGGATACTCTGTTACAGTAAGTTTGTCATGAAGCCCAGGTATCTACATTCTGTAAACAAAGATGTCAGATGACCCAGAGCCAGGCAGGTTTGGGAAAAGCTAAATTAGTTCCACTTTTTTTCGTTTGTTTGTTTTATGGGTGAGGAAGCAGATGCCCTGATAGATTAAGTAATTAATCTAAATGATACTACAAAACATTTTTTAAAATTGAGATTAGTTTAGGAAAAACATTGATGGCAACCTTTATGCATCCATCACAGGGAAAGAAAGAGTGCATTTTCTTAGAGTTTAAGCCTTCTGTATTTTATAGAACAAAGTCCTTTTAAAGATTGCGGGAAAAGTGACAGAGAACACAGCTCTGTGTACAACAGCTGTTCTTAACCAGGGATGAATTTGCTCCCTGGTGACATCTGGCAATGTCTGTAGATACATTTTAATGTCACAACTGAGGGAGTCAGGTACTACTGGTATGTAATATATAGAAGCAGGGATGGCACTAAATACCCTGCACTGACAGGACATACCACCACAGCAAAGAACTACTTGGACCAAAATGTCAGTAGTGTCCATGGCGAGGCATGTAAAGTCCTAATGTGTGCCTTTTCCTCATCCCTCTAGGCTTGTCCTTGGGCATTGCTGCCTCAGCTCTGACCACCCAGTGCTAGTGGCCTTACCAGGGCCCTGCCCCACTCTAATTCAGCTCTCTTGAGTTTTTGCTTTTGCCACAATATCTACATATTTTCGTCTGATGTTGTATTTTCAATTTCTTTTCATCTTTTCTCTTTTTAATAACATGTATTGGGGCGACATTGGTGAAGAAAATTGTATAGATTACAACTGTACATTTCTAAGATACATGATCTGTATATTGCATTGTGTGCCCACCACTCGGCATCTGAGTTTTCAAAAAGTCACTTTGTTCATTAGATTTCACATATGAGTGAGATCATGTGATACGTATCTTTCTCTGACTGGCTTATTTCGGTTAGCATAATACTCTCCTGGTCCATGCTGTTGCAAATGATAAGAGCTATTTCTTTCTTATAGCTGTGTAGTATTCCATTGTGTAAATGTACCACATCTTTTTATCCACTCATCTGCTGATGGTTATTTGGACTATTTCCAAATCTTAGCTATTGTAAATTGTGCTGCTATGAACATAGGGGTGTGCTAGAGGAGGTCAATGGGGAGTGGAGGAGCATATTTAGTACTTTCAACAATAAAGATTTTAAAATAAAATAAAAAGACACTTTGGTGCAAAAAGTGTAGGTAATTAGTACTATTACTTGTTTTTGTATATTAAAAGTATATCTATATTATGGCAGATCTGGAAAAAACATTTTTGGTATGCCCCATAATTTATATATTTACTAGAGGCCCAGTTCATGAATTCGTGCACAGGTGGTGTCTGGCCAGCCTGGCTCCAATCGGGGCGGATCGGGGCTGGGCCTGTCGGAAGGAGGAGATGGAGAGAGGTTGGCCTGCTGGCCCACCCCGACTGGGGCCACTCAGGGCCAGGTCAGCTGGGGGGAGGGGCCGCAGGCAATTGGTTGGTGGGCCCCTCACCTGATTGGGGTGCAGAGGACTGATTGGGGGTGGAGCCAGAGGTGGGGAGGGGCTGTGGGTGGTGGGCCAGCTGATTCTGCCCCCAAATGGGGTGGGGGGGCCAATCGGGGGTAAATGACTGGGAAGGGGCCATGGGTGGTTGGCTGGCCGGCCTCATCCCCGATTGGGCAGGTTTGCTGGCCTCAGTAGGCATCATCTCACCTTCAACCTATTCTCTGACCGGTCATTACAGCGTTCTGGTCTCTGGCTTTGTATATATATACTAGAGGCCCGGTGCCCAAAAATTTGTGCACTCGGGGGAGGAGGGAGGGTCCCTCAGCCCGGCCTGTGCCCTCTCAGAGTGTAGGACCCCTCG
>NW_006287459.1:1126776-1133420 GCF_000327345.1 Myotis davidii | reverse complement strand
TTTAATATTTTAATTTAAAATAATCTCATACATGTAAAAAAAACTATAAAATACTACAACATGTTATATGCACCCTTTACCCAATTTCTTAGGTGTTAATAATTTAAACATTACTATTATACAACTAACAAAATTTGAAATGTATTTTTCTTATAATCTCTAATGTTATTTAATCCATTTACTTTGTTTTTGTTAATCTTCACCCAGTGATATTTTTCCATTGAATTTTAGAGAAAGTGAAGGGAGAGAGACATTGATTGGTTGCCTCCTGCACATGCTTTGGTAGGGACTGGGGATCAAGCCAGCAACTGAGAATGGAATCGAACCTGGGACCCTTCAGTCCACGGGCAAATGCTCTATCCACTGAGCAAAACATGCTGCAGCTTAATTCATTTACTTTTACTCTATATGTGTCTTTAATATATTTAAAGTGAGTTTTGTTTTTGATTCACCCTCATAATTTGTCTTTTAATTGGTGCATTTATGCCATTGACTTTCAGAGTGCTTACTGATAGAGTTACTACCATATCAGGTGGCTGCTGGGTCTCCTGGGGCGGGCCTGCCTTGCCTCCCAGGACCCACCGATTGGGTCCCCAGCGGCAAGGCCGGCGGGCTGCTGGGGCTTCTGGAGCCAGCCTGCCCTGGATGGCAGTGCATTGGCAGCTCATGCTTTCCTGCCCTGCCTGCAGTATGCAAATTAGCCTCCATCTTTGTTGGTGGTTAATTTACATATCATGCTGATTAGCCAATGGGAGGCGTAACAAAGGTATGGTCAATTACCATGTTTGTCTATTATTAGATAGGATAGATAGCATTAAATGGTTTTTATTATGATAAAATGTATCTAGCCTAGGTCTCATTTTCTCTAAACCTATTGCTGGAGTCCCAGGTTGAAATGTACTTCTCATATCTGGCCTTATATCCTCCCCTAGGACGGTGGGTCCATTTATTTCCTCATTTTATTATAAGGTTCTCAGGAGCAGGCATGGTATCCTTGCCTCCAGTCCAGCCCCCAGTACACAGTAGCCACTCAATAAATATATAGTAACCTGAACTGAACCATTTTCAAATAAAGGGCCATCTGTAGTAACCACACTAGAGTTGTTTGTTTCCAGCACTCAGAATTAAATATGCTTTAAAACATGACATAAGTGAAAAATGCACCAGATTTAGAATCAAAGGACTTGATTGAGTTCACATCTTGTCCTATCATCTGTTCTTCTGTTTGAAGCGCAGGTAAATAATTCCCATTTCACACCATCTTTCCAGATGTGGAAAATTCTGGTGTATATTCAATCAGTATTAGTTTCCTTTCTGTATTACTACTTTACTTCTTTTTATGACCTTTAGTGATTTGAAATGATTATTGTTATCAGTGAAACTTCAAATCTATATATACCTCCTTATCCCAGTTAAATTAGGTCTAGTATTAGTTATTTTTCCTGAACTGAACTTCAAAATTACTATATAAAATAGATAACACAACCTTTCCTTTTCATCCTCATAGGTTACTCTACTTCCTTGAATTGTTTATATTCAGAACATATTTCTTTTATTGCCACAAGCATGAGTGGACCTTTACTTTGTTCATATTATATAAAGAAATCTGTCTTCTGCCATCGTTTTTGTAGTTTGTTTTCACCAGAAAGCATCTACTTTAAGAAATATTTTCTTTGCCTGCATTTTATTATTCCACTATATGTCCCTTTTTAATGCTTTTGTATGGATATTAGAACCAGTTGCTTGAATTCTTTTGGTAATAGGCTTAGGGCTCTGCAGTAACACAAAATTTATTGTAGAAGTAAGTCATGTGGAGTTCAGCAGTACTCTCTAATCAGTGGGTTCCAAGCTCTTAAGTGTGTATTATAAACAAAAGTATATATAAGTAATACAGAAAAGCAGCTGAGACAGATATAGCTGATGCTGACAAGGAAAAAGGAATGACACGCCTACATTTTGTTTATTATACAATGAAATGGCAACTACAAACTACAGAAAGAGTTCTTAGAGGAAAATTCTAAGTAATGGGCATTTATCGGTATGAGAAAACTCAGGCTAGATGGAAAAGAAAAGCTGCTCAGACGTGGGAATAGCCAAAGGATGAACTGAGCTACAAACGGATGTGATCAATGTCACTAGAGACAAAGTATCTGAGTTTCAACTTAACATTGTGAGGATGGGAATAATGAAATCAATTTGTCATAAAGTAGCAGGCATGAGTCAGTGACTCACAAGAGATCCCTGTTATCACACATTATTGTTTGGTTATGTGCCTCCCTAAAGACTGGAAGCAAAGTGTGCCACAGTGCTTTTGTATTGGATTCAGGCTGCACCTTCATACCCTGACCCATCTCACCTTCAACCTGTTCTCTGAATTCAATACGAATTAAAACCTTGGAGAATTTTGGTGGAGAGATTCATGACTAATAGGAAAAACACTGTGAATATTTGGAACCTCAGAAAAAATGCATTTGGTTTTTGCCCTGTTTTTCACAATCATGAATACACTTACATTTTGGTAGAAATAAAAGAGAACCTTAGGATCTTGTTTCCTAGTTGGAAATAAAGTCATTTGAGTTGGCAAATCTTGGTGAACAGTTACAACACTGACCTCCGGCCCTTTTGTATCCATGTTGCTTGCATTTGGGCTACAGTTAGCTTCTGTCATTACTAGAGACAGAACACTGTTTGACAGTTTGCACAAAGAAGAGAAATAGACAGAACTCCTTCATGTGTTTCTGCTTCTAGATCTCTCTTTCAGTATAACTATTTCAAAAATAAAATAAATAGGGCTCTTATGACATGTACATTTGATTTCATGGTTTTTAAGTTATCAAGTTTAGATTTTTATGAGGATACCAATACTTACATTTCACATTGGTTCAAAAAAGTTATTTCTATGCTTTTGTCAGCCACTGTGTATGTAAGCTAGACCTCTTGCTCTTGAAGACCTTGCAGTCTACTGGAGGAAAATATGAAGATAATTCCTCAAAAGAATGACAAGAAAAGCCACAGGCTGGGAGAAGATATTTGTGAAAAACATCTCTGTTTAAGGACTACTATGTAGGTTCATTGATTGTAATAAATGTGCTACTGTGGCACAGGAGGGTGAAGCTATGCATGTGTGGAGTCATTGAATACGTGGGGACTCTGTACTACCCACTCAATTTTGCTTTGAACCCAAAACTGCTCTAAAAAACAACACCTTTAAAAATAATAAAGCCAGTGAATCATACTAGAGAGAGGGATTTTAAGAAGAGTAGTAGTGTAGAAAAGAGGCAGCTTATCCTAGGGAGGTTTTGGAGAAGACTTCCCAGAGGGCATGACTTTTAGAATGGGTTTTAAAGTATAAGCAGAATTTTACTTCTAGGAAGGTACATAGAGGAATTACAGGTGTAGAAGGAGATGAAAGGAAGAGAAGAAGGAGGTTAATAGGAAGGGAGAAAAGGAACAGGAGAAGGAGGATATACTCTGTGAATGGCCTGTAATTTCAAATGAAATTAGTTTGTTGTAAACATAGGCATGTCATTGGACTAGTGGGGCAAGTTGGGAATTTTAGTCCTTTTATCAGCCATGCTGATGAGTTTGGAGTCTGTCTGGAACAAGCCATTGGCTGTTTGCAAAGAATAGAAAAACTAATATCTATTATTGTGTGCTTACTTTGTGGTTGTTTTTGTTAAGGATTATCACATGTAATCCTCACAATACCCCCTGAAGTTGAACAGTATTGTCTCAGTTTGCCACTGAAGAAACTAAGGCAATGAGAGGTTAAATAACTGCACCAGCTCACAGCTAATCAGGGGCAGAGCTGAGACTCAAATCCGGACATCATGATGTCAAAACTCACATGACCAGCACACTTGAGAGGTGCTTTGGGAGAAACATTCAAAGAGAGAGTAAGTGAATGCAGATCAGATGTCATTGTTCATTGTTTGTTTTTCAGGTGTCTACAAGGAAATAGCCCGGAGGCTGCAATCAACTGCAATCCCTTCACACCTTCATGATGTTTCCCTTGGCTAGAAATATATTGAGAAGTGTCAAGATTAGAAGCTTTCAGCAAATAAGGGCAAGACAGAGCCACAAGAAACACTCCCCAGATTTCCATGATAAATATGGTGACACTATACTAGCCAGTGGCTCCATTTTCTGTGTTGTTGCATGGTTATTTACAGCTACACAGATTGGAATAGTATGGAACCTGTCCCCTGTTGGCAGAGTCACTCCACAAGAATGGAATGATAAGTAACCATCACAGTTACTGTAACACAGAATTGTCTCAAAACCAACCTTTCATTTAAGCACTCTGCTGCTCATTTAAATGTAGCATAATTTAAAAATTAAAATACATTGAAACCTTTAAAGCCATTGTAAGTAGTTATTATAATGCCTGGAAACATGGTTGTAAGAGTGGATATAAATTATAGGGAATTAGGAATAACAAATATTTGAAAGGAGAATTAATAAAGCATCTGTGCTTCTGGTTTGATGATTTACACCAGGTACCCTCAGTGGATATATACACATATGTACCCTAGGAGTAGTCTGGCAAGTCCTGTTGAATCTTTCTTAAAACATATTCACGATCTGACCATTTAACATCCTTCACCTTTCTCTCCCTGATCTGAACCATCACACTCTCCCTGGGATTATTATAAAAACTTTCTCGCTGGTCTCCTTGCTTCTACACTTGATGTCCCCCAAAGCCTGCCCCCTCTACCCTGCCATACTTAATCATTTTTAAGCACAGCAGCCAGAACAATCATTTAAAAACATGATATCACTCCTTTTCTCAAAACTCAATTGACTTTTAAAGTTATATACATACTGGAGGTCCGATGCATGACATATATGCATGGGAAGGAGGTCCCTCAGCCTGGCCTGCACCCTCTCCAAAGTGGGACACCTCCTGCAATGATCGGGCCTAAACCGGCAGTCAGACATCCTCTCGCAATCTGGGATCGCTGGCTCCTAACTGCTCACTTGCCTGCTGGCCTGATTGCCCCCTAACTGCTCCCCTACTGGCCTGATCACCCCCTAAATACTCCCGTACTGGCCTGATCGCCCCCTAAATGCTCCCCTGCCAGGCTGATTGCCCCCTAACTGCCCCGCCCTGGCCTGATTGCTCCCTAACTGCCCCCTCCCCCAGCCTGTTCACTCCCTAACTGCTCTTCCCTGCTGGCCTGATCACCCCTAACCTCCTCTGACTTGGCCCCCACCACTGTGGCTTTGTCCGGAATATGTCTGGTCTAATTAGCATATTACCCTTTTATTAGTACATATACACTGAGTGACCAGATTATTATGACCACCCCATCAGTACTTCTTTGGGGCACCTTTTGCCTTCAATACTGAGCACTGTCCAGTTCTGTGAGTTTGATGGTTGTGGAACGAGCTGCCTGATGGCTCTTTTAACTTCGTCCCACAAATGCTCCATTGGATTGAGATCTGGTGATTGTGGGGGCCACCTAAGCAAGGTAAAGTCTCCCTCATGTTATTGAAACCACTCCTGCACAATAGGAGCACCGTGGCATGGCGCATTGTCTTGTTGGAAGAAGCCATCTCCGCTGGGATATGCCATCAACCTGATAGGATGAACTTGATCAGCAATGATACTTAGGTATGTTGTGCTATTTAAACGTTGTTCCACACGAATTAAAGGGCCCAAATCATGCCAGGAAAACATGCCCCAATCTATAACACTGCCCATACCAGTTTGAAGGGTTGTACTCATGCATGTGGGGTGCATGCTTTCATGCTGTTTCCACCAAATTCTCACTCTGCCATCTGCATGATGCAACTGGAAATGTGTTTCATCGGACCACATTACTTTTTTCCAATGCTTGACTCTCCAATACTTGTGTTCCTGTGCGAATTAGAGATGTTTTATCTTGGTAACTACAGACAGCAAAGGTTCGAACAGGACTTTGGCTAATTTGCCTGCAAATGTCAGGTGGTCATAATCTGGCCACTCAGTGTATATATATGTATGATTTCAGAGAGGAAAGGAAAGGGGAAGAGAGAGAGAAAAATGAATAATGAAAGAGAATTATTGATCGGTTGCCTCCTGCATGCCTTCCACTAGGGCTCTAGCCAGCATCCCAGGCATGTGGCCTGATGGGGAGTCAAACCTTGAGCTGATTCACAGGTCGATGCTCAGCCACTGAGCTACACTGGCCCAGCAAAATCCAGTGACTTATTTCACAGCAGAGTTAAAGCTAACATCCTGAGAAAGGTGCACAGGCCACTTAAAATTCTGTACTGGTTCATTTCACTCCTGCATCAAAACTTTTCCGTTTGCTTTTTCTTCTGTTTGGGACATACTTCCTCCATATCCTGTATGGCTCACGCTCCCTCACACTTTTCAGAGTTTTGTGTACATATCTTCAGAGAAGGCTTTGGCTACCCTTTTAAAAATTGCAGCCCCTCTCTGCCTGATGGCTCAGTTGGTTAACTGTCGTCCCCTGCCCCAAAAGGTTGGGGGTTCGATTCCCAGCCAGGGCACATACCTAGGTTGTTGGTTCAATCCCTGGGGGTGTGTATGGGAGGCAGCTGATCAGTGTTTCTCTACCGATGTTTCTCTCCCTTCCTCTCCATCTCTCTCTAAAATCAATAAACATATCCTCTAGTGAGGTGGGTTTTTTTTC
>NW_006287459.1:1118542-1126263 GCF_000327345.1 Myotis davidii | reverse complement strand
TGGGGCCAGCCTGTTCCAAGCCTCCGCCCCTCCTAGCAGTCTCTGAGTGCTTTCTTTTATAGTTCTCTGATTTTAGGACTTCCATTCAGCCAGCCTTCAGAAAATTCTGAATGATAGTTGTTCTGTATTTTAATTCTAATTTTTTAAAATATGTATTTTATTGATTTTTTGCAGAGAGGAAGGGAGAAGGATAGAGAGACACGTTGATTAGAAACATCGATCAGCTGCCTCCTGCACACCCGCTCCTGAGGATGTGCCCGCAACCAAGGTACATGGCCTGGACTGGAATTGAACCTGAGACCCTTCAGTCCACAGGCCAGTGCTCTATCCACTGAGCCAAACCAGTTAGGGCGAAGTGAAGTTCTTTTTTTGTTTAGTTTAGTTTAGTTTTTCTCGCTAGAAGTGAGTCACTAAACCAGAGCTGTACAAAAGGGGAGGATATTCTACAAAGCTATGATTACCTGAGGGTAGGGATCATTGGGAATGTATAGGTTGCCAACCACAGTTGGCAATGGATATCACCTCCAAATGACTACCTTCAAGGTAACTGTGTTGTTCCTCAATCTCCAGTATATTATATTTGAATGCTATCATTATTCTCTAGATAAAGGATATTATATGTTTCTACCCATTTTTAGTATGTGAAAGTTTCTCTAGGGTCCTTCCTAGGTATAGAATTTGTAGGTCGTAGTGAATACCCATTTTTAGCTTTATCAGTACTGCTAATTATTTCCCATAGTGATTAGTTCAAATTCTTACCAACCAATGTCTACCACTTCCTCTTGGGATAATCCAAGCTCATTCTTAGAATTTTCAATCATGTTAATATTTGCTACTTTGATGAGTGTGCAGTAGTAGTTTATGCTTTAATTTGTATTTCCCTGATTACTGAAGAGTTTGAACATCCTGTGTTAGCTTTTTGTTTTGTTTTTCTTTCGTGTGCCTTTTCTGTTTCTTTTTCATTTCTATATTCAGTTCATCTTAGTTGTAGAAGCTTTTTATATATTCTGCATACTAATTGTGTTAGGGATAGATCAGAGAATAGGACCCGTATAAGCAGTATAGAATTATAGGATTAATTATGGGAATTAGAACTAATACTTAACTAAGTTTACACTTAGAAACCACAGTAATTTACCCCTTGTCAACTCGACATCAGTGTATATTTTTTTCCATATTTCCTATGAAGACAACAGCAAAACATGTTTTCACCTAACATAATGCTTTCACCTAACTTTTCCTCTTAAAACTAACTCATGAATTCTCACAAACTCCCTTTCCCATGGAAGGGTACCACTCTCAGCTTCCGGTCTAATGGACCTATTGCTGTGATCCCTAGTAGAAGACTGAGACTTGTAGACCAGCAAAACCCAAAGTCAAAAACCAAGGAGGAAACAAAAACTTCTCTAGTGGGGCACTAAGGGTAATTTCGGAGCAGCCGCTCCCAGATCCACTCTTGAATCCCAGTCCTATAAATCCTGGCTCTGGGAAAAATAGCACCATGTATTTGTTGGTTATTGAGAGCATATCCAACATCTGGAAGACATTGCCTCAGCTTTGAAAGGTGGTGTTATGCAGCTACTGCTGTAACTAACACTTCAAAAGGTCACTATACCATTCTGTCTGCGGAGGGAAACATTGTACCTATATTTACATGAGACCATTAATGTACTTCGTTGCTGTAAAATACATTTCTTGATCAGATTCTGCTCTGCTGTATGCTGTGGTGTTAAATGAGGCATTTTGCAATTTCATAGATGAAGATATTTACAGAAAAGTCACAGGAGAGAAGGTAAAACTATATTGTTAGAAACTGTATTCAGAGAACAAAGTGCCACCTTTTCCTTGATGGAAATGGTCCAATGAAATTCACCTGGCACTGATGGCTACCTGCTTCCTTCTCCTCCCCCAGGGAATGCTGCAAATGGAGGTACAGTATTGATCTGTCCATTTGGTCGAGTGGGCACTGAACAATGACTATAAACAGATTAGTCCTTATGAGTGCATGTCTACCTTGTTGAGCCCACACATAACCTCCATTCCTACTGTCATGACCATTTTATCTCTGAGCCATTGTGGAGGCTCGGAGTGGCTGAGATAGAATGGGTTATCGTGATGATTAGTACTCCTCTGCTGAGTATCCTAAGTATTTAGATCAGGGTGGGGAACATCAGGCCTGTGGACCATGGAAGGCCCTCAAAATCATTTGATCTCAGGGATAATGAATAAGGAGATATCTCTGTGCCAGAGTCTTCACTCATGCCCTTAATTGATTAACAGATGCACTGTGTGACGTCTCCAAAGATGTGCTGTAATGAAAATGAAGGGGAGGTTGCAAGCCAATTATTAGTAACCATTTTTAAAAGAGATTTCAACTATGAATTCACTCCTTTTAAGAGAAGCTTCTGCTAATTTTGGAAATTGTTAAAATATGATAGTTACTCATTTGTTACAAGTATAGAACAGTACATGGATGTACAACATCATGGAATTTTTCATGTTTTGCTATAACAGCAGTTGCTTTCCTGGGGGAGATGACATTAATTTGAGCAGTATCTCTTATTTTCCAATAACCTTTCACATTACAAAAAAAAAAAACTGCAACTTCATTTTCTTCCCCTATCTGGAAACCATAGAAACCAATGTGAAATTATAGCTAAGAAGTTCGTCACTGGGCTATCTCAAGCTGATCTCCATGGAAACATTTCACATTTTCCTGAAATGAAAGATCTTCCAATCAGACATACACCCATAACTGATGGGTGTTTGATAAATATAACAACAACAAAAAAGTATATGGATGTGTTATTATATAATACATGCAGGACAATTTTAAAACTATCTTATAAATGAGAAAATTTAAGTGGTAAGTATGATAATTACAGAAATAAAGATACGGTTTTGAGAACAATGATCTATCACTTTTTAAAAATATTGTTCTTTCTTGATGTTTACATTAAAGGCAAGCTCCTAAAATAGTATAGACTTTGAATTCAGGAAGATTTATATTCAGAGTCTAGCTCTGCCCCTTTAGCTGGCTCATCTCTCCCATGTTCTTATAAAGTTGAGGGAAATAATACTTGATTTACAGAATTTTCAGATTAAATAAGTTACATGCTTAATAAAACTATAAATTTTTATCTGGTACAATGGATAAGTGAGTGATGGAATTTGGGTGATGAGGGTGATTTCAACCCATTAATAAACCGCTAAGGAATAGTACGACTCTAGGTGATAGAGACTAAAGATGGATGCCACATTCTCTAATATCAAGCCACTGCTCGATGTAGTTTTGGTATTACATACAAAGGCTAACCCTACTTTAAAACTCAGATCTTGAAATCTTCATTTTCAAAAGTGGTGTTTGGACTTTGGGTCATGTAAGAATGGACTGTAAATATGCTGCAAGGTAAAAATTGTATTTTCAAAATTATTTTACACATAAAACAGTATTTGTTTAATGTAGTTTTCTGTTTGAAACAATGTGTACAGCAACATACATTAACTGAGATGTAAGCATGACAAATATAGTGTAAATAGTGTGAGGACATCCCTTTCGTAAGAGCACCATGAAAGTGATAAAGCACCCAGGAGCATGTAGACTTACAGAGCAGAGGAATCGATGGACTGTTCTGCCTTATGTGCATATTTTATCTTTTTGTTGTCTCTGTTATTCTGTATCTATGTCTCAGCCCCCTGTTTCTCTGTCTCCAAGCCTAGGTAGTTAAATTTGATTAAGTTAAATGCATATATGATGTGACTCCACTATATTACCATGGAAACAATGTTAACATTAAGCAGCTTTTAAACTTTTTCATTGCAGTTATGTCAAATTTCTTTTTAAAGCTTCACCTGAGGATATTTTTCCATTGATCTTTTAGAGAGGGAAAGACAGAGAAAGACATGGATGTGAGAGAAACACAAAGACTGGTTCCCTCCTGGACGTGCCCTGGCCAGGGCAAGGAGCCTGCAAACAAGGTATGTGCTCTTGACCAGATCGAACCCAGGACCCTTTGGTCTGCAGGCTGATGTTCTATCACTGAGCCGAATAGGCTAGGGCATGTCAAATTTCAAGTGCACTGTATTTGGCCACATACCTTTTTCTCAATGAAACACATTCTAATATGTGTGAGGGGCATATATTAGAAAAAAAAAACTTATTACTATTTAACATTTTTAAATTTCAGTTATCTATATATATAAAAGCCTAAGCTACTGTTCAACTGGTCGACCATTTGATTGGTTGACGGATCACTATGATGTGCACTGACCACCAGGGGGCAGATGCTCAATGCACAGGATCGGCCCCCTCCTGTCTGGATCGGGCCTGTGGGGATCAGGCTGAAACCAGCTCTCCAACATCCCCTGAGGGGTTCCAGATTGTGAGAGGGCACAGGCCAGGATAAGGGACCCTACCGGTGCACAAATCCATGCACCAGGCCTCTAGTTAGTTTATAAAAGTAGTCAAGCAAAACACAATTAGAGGCATATGAACTGGAAAGCAGGAGGCATCCATTTGCAGATGAAAGAATTATATACGTGGAAAACTAATAGAATTGGTAGGGAAACTACACATGATAAGATGATTTTAGGGTGATATCAGATTATAAAATCATAAAATCAACATTCAATAAGATGATAGGGATGAGACAAAGGGAAAATAACCACATAGAATATAAGTAAACTTATATTCAGCACGTTTATGTTTGTCTCTATGAACAGATGAAAACACAGTGTTCTTAGACGGGGAGACTCAATGTCATAGAGAATTTAGCCTTCCCTGAGATAATTTGTAATGCTATTCATGCCAAGAAAATACTGAAAAACGATATTTCTTTGGAATTTGGCAAGTTAATATAAAACTCATTTAGCAGAGCAAATAATAACCACACATGAAAATTCTAGAAATAGTGGTGACTCTACAAGTTATTAAAACATTTTCCAGAGTCTCTATCTCTAAAGCATTATGCTGTCGTGAACAAATGGGAGAAAGACTGATATGAAAGAACAGGGAATCAGTAAATAGACCTAATTGTATATGAAAAGTTAATAAATGAAAAAGACACTATTTAAACTGGAGACCTTTAATTAGTGTTGGGATAACTAGTTAGTTATAAGGAAAATAGATAAAAATGTATCAATTTCTAACACTGTTGATATAATAAATTCCAACTGGTTTAGAGCTCTAAATTTTAAAAAGATTTAGATGATAAAATAAGAAGAAAACATGGGGAAGTTCATAACATAAGAAAAATTATTTTAAAATATTGATAAATTTAACCATATTAAGATTAATTTTTGCATTGCAGAAATTTAATAAGAAAAGTGTAAAACACTATGACCAATTGGAAAAGGTGTCTAAAAATGGTCAGTGTAAAGAGTTACTATCTCTAATACATAAAAGCCTTCTGAAGGAAGAAAGGTAAGATCAGTGGGCAATTGATATGAGCAGAGAGTTCACAGAAAAAGAGATGTAAATTGCTCTTATATATATATGAAAATATAACTCTCCATAATAAAAGAAATGTGCTAGCTAAAGCAAAACCAAGGTACTCTTTCTCACCAATCAGACTGGGAAAAAGTCCCAAACTGACTATATTTTGATGAGGCTGAGGGAAAACAGGCACTGCCGGGCATTGCTGTTGGAAATGCAAAATGGTAAGTCTCCCTGGAGAGGATTTGACAACATTCTGCATTTATCCTCTGACCCAGCACCCTCATTTCGGGTAATCTATCTCAAAATGCACTGGCAAATGCATGAAAACGTATGTGCAGAATGCTGTTCATGCCAACACTTTTGTAATAACAAAATAGTGTAAATAGCCAGTTATTAAACTCTTGTCTCAGCCTCAAATCCCACTGGTAGTATTACAGTACTGACCAGAAGTGTAGTCTGGGCCTCTGCTGACATTTGTTTGCCTCCTGACTTGTTAGTCTCTGCCTGCAGGGGGCACTGTTCTGAGACTGGCGCTCTGGATGGGGGAATAAAGGATGCTAGCTAGCTTTTCTGTTTTGCCTCCTCTTCCTTTGAGTGTCACAATAGCAACATTTCTCCACTCCAGCAATAAGAATTTGTTCCCCACTGATTTAAATACTGCCTTTATTGTGTACTAAATGCTTTTGTCTGGAGCTTGTCATGTTGATTACACATTCATATGTAAGAACAAACAACATCTAGAAAAACCTGGACTCTTTAATAAGTGGTGTTGGACTAACTGTTTAATCACAGGAAAAAGAGATAAAACTGATTTCATTTCTGGCATTCTTCACAGGATTGGTTCCAAATTGTTCTGAGATTTACATATTTTAAAAATGAAATCATAGAAGTGGAAGAAAATGGGAGCACTAAGGTATCACAGGAGCAGTAACTATAGGAAACAGCAACCAGCTATGACAAGGGAAACAAAGGGGGGAAGTTACAGTTATTGAAACTCAGAAGCATAAAGAGGGGTCAACAGAACTGGCACTTAGACTTCTGAGGAATGGGCACTGCATGACGGGTGCTGGTATCTTTGAGTCTGGAGCCCTGCAGAACTGGCATCCAGTGAAAGGCAACTAGCAGGCTTGTTACCTGTTATAGCATGATAAGTATGCATCTGTGAGACTCAGAAAAAACCTTTAATATTGAATCAACTCCCTTCAGAGGACATTAGGAAATCATCTCAGTATTTTGAAAACTGGAATATATGTAAAAAAGAATCTAGCATTCATCTTGCCTATTCTGTATGAATTCAACAAAGGATAAACAAATCAGGATTTGTTTCTTTTTATATTCTAGCTATTAAGTAAAGAAAAATGAGAATTAAAATACAGTCATTCAGATGGAAGAATGGATTTAAACAATAATTCATGACTACTAATATTGTAAAATAAGAGAAAATGAGAAATAATATGTCTACTGGTGGAAGAACATATACCGTCCATGAATTACTATTTCTGCCCCCCCCCCCCCAAAAAAATTGAATGCACACCTGACTACCAATAAGGAGATAGGGAGACAGAGCAATATTTTGGACACCATGGAGCTACAGTAGGCAAAATCAAGACTAGGAAACTCTTAAACAAATATCCATTGTCCTCAGCAAATAAATGCAAAGAAAGACATAGAGTGAATGGGAACATATATACAAGGTGAACCAAAAAATGTATGCACACTTTAACAGCTGATAACTCAACTTTGAAAATGAAATGCATTTCAATAAACACTGTATAATTATTCAAAATGTGTGTATACATTTTTGGGACATGCTATCCTAATTATAAAAACCCAGGGTCCCTAACAACTGAAGGCTGGACCAACTGGAAGTCAGTCCTGAGGTCAGTGCTGGGTTGCCGTGGCGACCGAGCACTGACACTGGCTGCTGAGAGGGCTGCGGATTAGGCCTGGAGAGAGGCCTGAAGAGAGAGGTAAGGTCTGATCCGCAGTCTCCGTGGCAGCTGTTGATCAGCTGTTGCCTCTCTCATTCTCTCTGGGCTTCACCAGCAGCTTCGCCTCTGTTTCTCTCCGGGCCTCCCCGGGGGCAGCTATCAGCCCCGCATCCCTGAGCAGGCCCAGAGATAGGCTCGGAGATGCTGACTGGCATAGAAACTGACCAATCAAAACCAAATTTGGGTGAAGTGTGAGGAGCCAATGGCTGCCTAGGAGGCAGAGCTTTTGACTTTGACTGGCATGGAAACCAACTGATCAGAACCTAAGGTGGGGGCTGGAGAGGGGTATTAAG
>NW_006287459.1:1085272-1118344 GCF_000327345.1 Myotis davidii | reverse complement strand
GCCTCCCCTCCTGGAAAAAAAGACTGGCCCCCCCCCCATTTAAGCAATCCTATCCTATATAATCTATCTATACTAATAAAAGGGTAATATGCTAATTAGACCAGGTCGACCAGCCAGCTTCCGGACATCCGACTTACTTCCAGACAAAGCCATGGTGATGGGGGCCAATGCAGAGGCAGTTAGGGGTGATCAGGCCAGAAGGGAGAGCTGTTGGGGGCAATATCAAGCCAGCAGGGGAGGGCCCTTAGGGGCAAGATCAGGCAGCAGGGGAGGGCAGTTGAGGGCAACCAGGCTGGTAAGGGAGGGCCATTGGTGGTGAGATCAGGCCAGCAGGGGAGGGCTTTTGGGGGCAAGATCAGGCCAGTAGGGGAAGGCAGTTGGGGGCAACCAGGGCAGCAGGGGAGGGCAATTGGGGGTGAGGTCAGGCCGGCAGGGGAGGGCCCTTGGGGGTGAGATCAGGTGGCAGGGGAGGGCAATTGGGGGTGAGATCAGGCCGGCAGGGGAGGGCAGTTAGGGGTGATCAGGCAGGCAGGCAGAGAGGTTAGGGGGAATTAGGCAGGAAGGCAGAGGGGTTAGGGGCCATCAGGCAGGTAGGCAGAGGCAGTGAGGGGTGATCAGGCAGGCATGCAGATGAGCAGTTAGGAGCCAATGGTCTCAGTTTGTGAGAGAGATGTCCCAGATTGGAGAGGGTGCAGGCTGGGCTGAAGGAACCCCTTCCCCCATGCACAATTTTGTGCACTGGGCCACTAGTCTATATATATAAAAGCCTAAGCAACTGAACGATCAAATGACCAAACAACTGGTCAACTGGTTGTTATAACATGTGCTGACCACCTGGGGGCAGATGCTCAATGCAGGATCTTCCCCTTGGTGGTTAGTGCGCTCCTATAGCCAACCTCCTGTGACCAGCCAACCTCCCACAATCCCTCCCCTCAGCCGCCAGCCAGCATCCTGAAGTCCCCCCCTCCCCCCTCAAGCCGGCTGGCCCCCCTGATTGGCCCTGATCACAGGGCAGGCCAAGGGATTCTTAAAACAATGCCTGGCACATAATAATAATGTGTTATTATTTAATAATTATTAGCCATCAATATTAAAAGAACAAATTCATGCACCAGGCCTCTAGTCCTATATAATAAAAAGGTAATATGCAAATCGACCAAATGGTGGAATGGCTGGTTGCTATGACATGCACTGACCACCAGAGGGCAGATGCTTAACACAGGAGCTGCCCCCTGGTGGTCAGTGTGCTCCCACAGGGGAAGCCCCGCTTAGCCAGAAACCAGGCTGATGGCTGGCCAGAGCCTCTCCCGCCTCTGCAGCAGCACTAACGATGTCCAACTGATGGCTTAGGCCCGCTCCCTGTGGGGACTGGGCATCCCTGTAGGGCTCCCAACTGCAAAAGGGTGCAGGCCAGGCTGAGGGATCCCCCATCCCCCGAGTGCACGAATGTTGTGCATTGGGCCTCTAGTATATTAAATAAAACATAAAACTTACTGTTATGGATCATCCTTGGATCCTGATTCAAAGAAATGACTAAAAATATGAGACAATAGGGAATTTGAACACTGATTGGACATGTGATCATATTAAATATTGTTTAAGTTGTAATGATATGACCTTGTTAAAAATAAAAGAACATTAGACACCCTAGGACACCCTAAGAGATACACTATAAGACATCTTCTAGAATTTGTTTCAAAATAATCCAGTGCGGCCCTGGCTAGTTTGGCTTAGTGGATAGAGTGTCAGCCTGTAGACTGAAGGGTCCCAGGTTTGATTCTGGTCAAGGGCACAGGCCCGGGTTGCGGGCTCAACTCCCAGTCAGAGGCCTGCAGGAGGCAGCCAATCAATGATTCTCTGTCTTTGATCTTTCTATCTCTCTTTCTCCTTTCCTCTCTGAAATCAATAAAATATATTTTTAAAAATCCAGTGTGTGAGTGTTGGGGTTGGCCTCAGAATTGAAACCAGAGTGGCCATTTTTTTGGAAAATATTCAAAGTTAGAACTTCATGAGTTCATGTGAGTTCATTTTCTATATTCTATTTTTGTATTTAGATTTTGAAATTTTCCACAATAAAAATAAATACATTTAGGTTATTCATTTGTAGTGTGTTTTTGGTAATCATTGTGATTAATAATGATGACAGAGTACCTTCATTTGAGTACTGTGGTATTTTGATCCCCATAAATATGCATTATTTCTTTAAATTCCCCAATAAACATGTAATATTTGTATGATTATTCTCATTTGTTTGATGTCAAAGCTTTTACTCTTTCAACTACTTACCTTTCTGTCATTCTATACAATGAGTGAAATTTGATAAAAAATTCAGTTGCAAGTTTATCAATGTAGAAGTTCTTTTAATACTGATGGCTAATAATTATTAAATAATAACACATTATTATTATGTGCCAAGCATTGTTTTAAGAATTTTCTATGTTATTTCTTTGATACCCTTAACTATCCTATGAAGTAGAACTTTTATTAACTAAATGTATTTTATTTTGCTTGGAAAGCTTGCATGATTTGAGAGTTACCTATCTAGACTCTAAGTTATTTCTCTTCTGTTAGACATATAATCTTGTCCTTTGTTACTATTAGAAATTATATGATACTGTACTAAGGAGCCTTATACACACATTTTTAATCTACTCTTTGTATTTTTAAGTAAAGTCTTATGAGAGACATTTCCTGGCATAACTTTAAACTTTTGACATATATTATCAAAATGCTCTTTACAATAATTTTTTCCAGCTTCCACCAGTCTATATGGAATTCAGTATACTTTAGTCCCATTAGTAATCTCATTTTTAAAAGCAAAATCAAAAACTTAGAAGTAAAAAATGCCATTCATATTTGTATGTTAACTTGGATTTACTTGATCAATAGTATCAGATATTTTAAACATTTTTTTTTAGTGATTTTTAAAGAGAGAGGAAGGGAGAGCAAGCGAGAGAAACACTGATGTGAAAGTGAATCATCAATCAGTTGCCTCCTGCATACCCCCTACTGGGGATTTAGCCCACAGCCTGAGCATGTGCCCTGACCAGGAATTGAATAGTTAACCTTTTGGCGCATGGGATAATGCTCAATCAACAGAGCTACACAGGCCAAGGCAAGCATCAGATATCTATATATAAAAGGATAATATGCAAAGTGTCCCCTCGGGAGTTCCACCGGAGACCGGGAGTTTGATTGCTCACTATGACGTGCGCTGACCACCAGGGGTTGGCACAGAATGAAGGAAGGCCCTGGTGTGCAGCCAGAAGTTCCCCATTAGCCCTGATTGCCAGCCAGTCCTCGGGACCCTACCCGTGCATGAATTTTGTGCACTGGGCTCTAGTTTTAAAATAAGATCATATTGTATGTAGATGTGTGCATGTGCTTATGTATTTTCCCTGACATTATTGTCCTATTAAGTTGTAAGATTTTTTTTTTGCATAGCAAACTGTCAGTTCTTTTAGTCATATATGCTGCAAATGTTTTATTTTATTTGCCTTTTAAATTTGTTCAGGATGTTTTGACAGGTGAATTTTTTATTTTGATGCAGTCATTTAATCAATCATTTCCTGTGACCTTTTCCAGTGATCTTTTCTGCTCGGACAGTCTTTTGGGATCACACCATCAGAGAAGCATTGATGGAGTTGTTTATTAGTTGATTTGTTTTTGACACATAATTCTCTCCTTTGTCTGAAATGTTCTATTCAACTGATTTCCTTTCACAGCCTTGAATTTACCAACGCCTTTGCCAACTTGGGTCAGGAAAGACATGTTGTCATGCCTGCTCTGTAGGCAGTGCAAAGCTGGACCAACTTATCTAAAGCTGTTTTGTAGTTTAAATTGGTGAGAAGTTTTGGCTGTCAGAGAACTGGATCCCAGCAGGGAATTCCTGGCATTGAGCTGAGGAGCATCTCATTATCAGTCTAAGGCTGCTGATCAGTGTGTGACTAGAGACTCACCATTTCCTTACTGAGTGAGCACACACATGGCTTTGATGGAAACAGGTCATGGGTAGAAAAGACAGAGGAGAATTAATTGAAAAGCATCAATGTTCTTAAAGTAGGATTTAATTTTTGTTGGCAGTGTTTCTTTAATGATGGCATAAGAGATATTTAGCAGAATGCTTGGAGAATTTCAATCATGGTCGTAGCTCAAATCCCAAAGTTTCCTCTCAATATCTAATTCACATAGAGTACATATTTGACCAGATAATTTTAATGATGACAAAATATATCATTCCATTAATACTTCAGAGATGATTTCTCATTTCTGTTTTTACTACGCATAATTAGAGTGAGACTTAAAGCAAATGTTAATTTTGAAGCCTGATTTTTGTTAGGAAATCTTACTTTAAGAAGCATTTTGAAACACATTTCCTGCTATTTTTAACATTACTTTTTTATTTGTAACAAAATAATACAAGTAAATGCTTTTAAAAACTCAAGCAGTATAGAGAGGTTTAAAATAAAAAAACCATAATCTCCCATTCCACCTCCTTTTCTCTTAAGTCTCTTATTGTAATAATTTTACAGCTTTCTAATTGTTTTTCTGTTTTTAGTTCTTCTTGTGTCTCTACATCATAAACTTAAATTGGTATTTCTTGGTTAATCTATTTCAGTCATTTGTATGGATATCTTTGTATAATAGATGAGTATTTAATAATTCCTTTCTTGTACCACCCTATCCCCATTTTGGGGGTTGCAAACCTTTTCAAACCTTTGCAAGTTAGAGTTAAAATTCTTTTTTCAAAAATTCTCTTCAAGTCTCTGGTAATTGATATTTTCATCATAGTAACTTCTTCACATTTTTTATCCTGATCTTCCTTTTGATAAAGGTTTTTCTTCAGTTTCTGGGAATTCTTGATTATCATTTCATATTGAGAATGACTGGCAATGCTGTGTCAACTAATGGTCGTTGGCTGGAATTCAGTGCCAACAGGAATCTGTAATTTGTGGTATGGTAAAAATGGAAACTTTATTCAGTGCAAAATAGCTCAATTATGACACAGCACCACTATGAGGCAGCCCTGGGGCTGGGCAGCTCAGGGGCCAGTCCCCTCTCCAGCTAGACAGCTTTGCCTTGCTCCTCAATGGTCTGGCCTGCTCTATGCTGGTCTGCTCTGTTCTGGGCCAGTCTGCTCTGGCCTACCCCACTCTGCTCTGGCAAGACATTTTTGGTGCTTCAGCTCAGCCCAGGAAATACAGTCTTTAGTCTTTGGTTCAAAGGGAAAGTGCACTCCCAGAGCCTGAGGGGAGCTGGCTTATATGGACAGAAGTTCCTTCCCGTGTCCCTGATTGGTCTGTCCTCATGCAAATGAAGACTCCAAATCCTTGCAGTTTGTTTTGTCCAAAAGGCACTGTCCTGTTTGGTCAATGTAGAGCCTCTCTGGTGGGTCAAAGCTGCACAGCTCCGATTGGATGGGAAAAGCCCCAGTCCTATTGGTTGAAATAGGATTACAGAAACTCCTTTATAAAGGCTGACTCACATAGCAGAGACACAGTGTAGGCAGGCAGTTCAGTTCAGGCTTCTCCCTGAAGTGCAGTTTGGGTGAGAGGCCCCTGTGTAGAAATGGCTGTTGGCTCTGTTTTAAAACTTAAGCCCAGTTAGCTATCAAGCCCTTCTTAATAGGTGTCCTCTTTCTCAGGGTTCATACTTTGGTGTATTGATGGAGCTTATCAACTGGCAGGCTTTAGAATAATCGAGCAGGGAGCACTTCAGTTTCACTAGAAATAAGTCATCCTTGCCCTCACCTGCCTAGGGGCTAGCGGTAAATGGAGATTATTTCAGACCTTCGTAAATATAACACAGACTTGTATCTGGAAGCTCAGCTTTCTCCATTTCTGGTTTCTTAAATTGTAGGATGCTTGTTCTCCATATTTCTCAAATCTCCTGTCTCCTCATCCCACTGTATTATTTTCATTTATATTTTTACTCTATTATCCCTTTATAGAAGAAATGTGGCTGTGGCTTCAGCAGAGCTAGGAGCAGAGCCAGTGCCCAGAGTTTTTGCTCCACGTTGGAGTAATGTTCAGTTGGGCATTTGGCTAGCTTAGCTTGTGTTCCCAGCTGCAGTTCATCAGTCCATTGCATGAACTGGGGTCCACAGGGTCACATGGCTTGGAGAAAACACGCGCAGGAACAAATAAACAGGAACAAGAAAGACACACAAGCCACCTGGCTGGCGTGGCTCAGTGGTTAAGCATCAACCTATGAACCAGGAGGTCACAGTTCGATTCCGGTCAGGGCACATGCCTGGGTTGTATACTTGATCCCTACTGTGGGGCATAAAGGAGGCAGCCAATCAATGATTCTCTCTCATTGATGTTTCTATATCTCTCTCTCCATCTCCCTTTCTAAAATCAATAAAATATATATTTAAAAACAAAAAGAAAGACACACAAGCCAAGAGAATTCCTTTGGGGGATTATGTATAGCAAAATTTTCACAGGATTACATTGGCTCCACCCCTTCTAGCCAATGATTTCTGTTTCCAGGTTTGACTGACTGGCATTTTCCCTATGTCATCCCAAATTTACTGCCCATGTGTCCATTTCCTCTTTGTCTAGTCCCTTCCCCCAGTCATCTGTGGGGACTGGTCTGTGGTTCCCTGGGGTGTGAAATTGAAGCTGCCCAAATGGCATGCCTGTAATGTCTGACCTCTCCTTTTCCCTTTCTTTAATTAATAACTAGCTAATTACGATGGTATCACATCGTTGTATCCAACATTGATCACAGCATTACTTAGTGAGAATTTTCCATGTGAATAATTACTCATAAGTAAATTCTAAATGAAACATAATTCTCAATTTTATGCATGAGTATATCATAATAAATTTACTATTTCCTCATGGTTTCAACTTATGATATTTTGTCCCTTATCATTGTTAGAAGTAATGCTACAATGGACATTCTTTACATAAATATTTATTACCACCTCTAATTATTTCTTTGGGATTTTATTTTAAAAATAAATATTCTGAATCAGACTTTAAAAATATAAAATTCAACAATTTTCTCATAAAAAAATGTATCACTCAGCAGTATGTAAGGCGCTCCTCTCACGATTCACTCTACATAAGATAGTATTAATTTTTTAAATGCCAGTATTATAGATAGAAACTGCATCTTGTTTTACTTGATTTTTATTTAATAATTAACTAGGTTGAAGCTTTTAAATTTTATATATTTGTTTTTGTTTCTTCTTTCATGAATCATCTGCCTGGAACCTTTGCTGATTTTTGCAATCATGATATGTAATGGTTACATTTTAGAATTTTGTAATAAACTAAAATTTGTTCCCTATCCAAAATACTCTCCTACACCATGAGTTTTGTTTTGGAAATGTCCAGTTAAGTTTTCTGTGGATACTGTTATCATCTACATGTAGTTATACATGTTGCCAAAATTTTAAAAATAAATCATAAACACAATAGAAGCATAAAGAAAAGAAACACAGAGCAAGCATTGTAATAGTTGTATTTTTAGCACAGGGGAAATAATTGGAAGACAATCGCAAAGAATGCAAAGAAGTGCAGTATCTTGTACAGCACCTGCTGAGAGCCTGTCACCCCATAAATGTTTCGTGAATGAATGAGTCGGGGAATTATGAGCAAGCAGACTACTGCAGACACAGCTGGTGTTGAGATCTCTTCCTTCTTCCAGTCATTTCTGCCATTTAGAAAGTAAATAAGGCAGATCAGGAATTCTCCCTTTGTTTTAGTTTTTCTGTTTTACTGAAAATAAAATATCTACAACACCCCTTCAAAAATGATGTATTTATTAACTGATGCTGTCAAAAATGGTCTAACTCTTCAGATTAAAGTTAGACAAATACAAGCAGTTCTTACAAGTCATCACACATCATGTAAAGGTCATTAATTCACATTCCAGGCAGATACAGTTAAAATGTGGGTACGGCCTGAGAATGAAATGACAGTAACTTCTCCATAATAGCCAACCTGAAGCAATAATCACTGCATGTATTTTCTTACTAAAGAAGCTAATATATTTCCCTTTTAGCTTATGTTAATTTGGGTTGGTTTTCTGCTTGTTAACAATAGTGTCCTGATGCCTTATATAGACACTGGGAATATAGCTTCCATCTTCAAGTGAAACAAACAAAAATAAATCCCTGTCACACTTTGTAGGTTATTATAGACAGTAGTAGTGAGTACACAGAAGCCCAGCTAAGTAGAGTAATTAATAGTGTAGGTGCATTGAGGTGAGAGAGCTACTAGGACACATGAAGGAAATAACATCTGGAGGTTTCTTATGTGGCAACTATGGAACTTGTCACTCGGTCTTAACAACAAGTAAAAACCTGTAAAAGCAAAACAATGGAGCCATTGAAAAGATCAGAGGTTGCCAGAGACTAGAGAAGACAGAGATGAATAGGCAGAGCACAGGGGATTCTTAGACGTTCACTGTAACGCTGGCTATCGCTCATTGTCCATTTGTAAAACTCATAGATGTGCAACACCAAGAATGAACTCTAATGCAATCTATGGACTGTGGGTGTTAGCGATGTATCAATGTGGGTTCATTGATTCTGACATATGCCACTCTGATGTGGGATGTTGATTCCAGGGAGGCTATGCATGTGTGAAGTCAAGTGGGAGATGGGAACTGTGGTACTTTCTGGTCGATTTTGCTATGAAACTAAGACTAATAAACCCTATTTAAAAAACCATTTAGTATGACTGGGAATAAGGTATATGAGACAATGACAAAATTACATATTGAAGTTCTGCCATGCAGTGTCCTTGAATGTTTGATAACATGTTCTGATTTTATCCATAAGTCATTTTGGGATTGATTATAAATTTATGTATTTTTTTCATCTCAGAGATTCTGTGACTATTGAAAGTCTCAATACATAGAACCACTCAGATATCATCAGTCTGATAATTAGATAAACCTCCCTCACTACAGCTACCACAACCACCGCAGAGGCAGTCGGCATAGTTTTACATATTTTAATTTCTATTTGTGCTGATTCCTAATAATCCCAGTGTTTTTTTTCTAAATGTTTACCAACTTCGTTTTATTTCTTTTAAAATTTCTTTTTATTAAGATATAATGACAGATTACACTATAAAGTTTAAGGGGTACTTGTTGACTTGACATATTTATATATGCAATATGATTACCATCGTAGCCTTACACTTCAATCACATCACGTAATTATCACTCCTTTGTTGTGGTAGGAACAAGTACGTTCTTTAACAAGTTTGAAGACTATAATGCAGTATTGTTGTCACTATCTTGTGCATTCGATCTTCAGGACTATTCACCTACTAGTCGCAAGTATGAACCTTAAATAACATCTCCCTAAATCCACCACCTTCTGGCTCTTTTACGGTAACCACCATCCTACTCTTTTTAAAAGTCAGCTTTTTTAGATTCCACAAATAAGTGATATCATACTGTATTTGTCTTTCTGTCTGATTTATCTCACTTGCGTAATGCCTCAAGGTGTGTAAGTATTTGACCTCACTTGTTTGATATGTAGAAAAGCCCCTCTTTCAGGAGTATGAAAAATAGAGTTGATGAGAGTGTGAGCAGAGGAAATAAGACAAGTGAAATGGCTATTGTTATCAGCCAGGTTAAAATCCTGAGGACAGGAACAAAAAAATATCAAAGAGTGGGAAGATTTAAAAAGCACTTAAAAGCTGGACTAGGAGGACTTGGTGAGGGGGTGGATGTGAAAGGTGAGGGAGCAGGAGGGGCTAGAAAAATAAGATCGGTCTCTCACATTTCAAGATCCCAAAGCATGAGCCAATGCAGGCCAATATACCAGGGATATTTAAAAATTATAAAGTTAACAACTCATAAACTGAAACATGTTCTAACTTCCTATCCTAAAAAATATAATTCTAGAATGACAGATTAACATAGAGTTAATCTATGAATTTTATACATCCATAGTGACAGATTAACTATAATTTATGATTTTACATAACATTATTGGCAAGTATCAAAGATAGCTAAATTTAATTATTATACTTGTGTTCTCATTAGCAATTTTTATTAAGTCAATAGCTTAACGGTTTAAAAACTAACGTAATTGTACTCAAAGTATATATAATTTATTTCCAATGAAATGGTAAATTTAAGTAATCTTAACAAATAACCTTTCATATTTTTAGGGAACATTTTCCTTCAAAAACAATTTCAGTTATCTATTAAAATTAAGATGCAAAATGAAAATAATTAGTTTCATAATTTAAAATACAGTAATAGGATTTAACATCTATCTGGTTTCCAGTGTATCCCATTTCATGCATGTTTCCTCTAGATCTTTAATATAAAAAATTAAAATCATTATGAATTGTTAATATTGCTAAATGTTCTACAGCGTCCTTTGAGGAGTAGGCAATACGATACTAATTCTTGAGTACCTCTGGATCTACGAATAGGAATATGAAGGGGATAAGGAAATGGATGCTTGGAGCTAAAGGGGAATGGTGTTTCATTATTGCAAGTTCACCTGCTGTCTGAGGAGCATGTGATGAGTTCAGTCATTTATTTTGTTATTTCCCTAAGCATGGCCACAGCTTAAATCCTCTTCCTCTCCACAGCCAAGCCCCTCTCTGAGGTCAGGAGTGACACAATCCCCACACTTGTCCATCATTCAAAAGCAGTTCTCTTTTTTTTTCAAAAATAAGGCAAGATATATAAGGAATATTTTTATGGAGCCTTTTCAAAAGAAAAGATATTAGTGATACAGTCCATCTTGTGCCAGTCTAAGTGCCAGGTTCAGAGTGACAGAGATTCCCAGGCCTTTCTTCATAGTGTGTGCAGTTGGGGGCGCATGTGTGCATGTATATGTGTGTGTGTCTGTGCGTACAATATTGAGGGCTGTTTAAATTGTATGGCTCAGTACAGGGTTTCTCTTGCCTTGGTCAACGATGCTGGAGGAACCTCATTACATTTTTACCTTAAGTGTCTATATTACCGTTAACCAGGGATTATCATACTAAGAGGAACAGATTTAGGAGAAAATTATAGGTTCAATTGGGGACAAGTTAATTTTGAGATAATAGTGGTATATAGAAACTAATAGATTTAATTGAATCAGATATTAAATCTGACTTTATTTCTTATTCAATTAAATATCTGGGCCTCTGAATATAGGACTGAGTTTGCAATATAGACGAGTTATTTTGTAGTTTCTAGGAGAAAAAAAAGACTCCAAAATTTTACCCTTACCTTCTCCTTCTTGTTTCTCCTAAAGGATAAATCTGTTTCTAGAATGTCAGACTGAACAAGCTGTGACAGTCAGTAAGACGTTCATGGCAAGCACCAATTGAATGTCTCTCCCATGCCTCCTCCACTCTTACAGGTCGGTAACTTGGCCATCTCAACAACTCAGGAACCTCCTTCTTCTCCCTTTTTGGCACATCTTCCGGCTATTAAATTAGAATGTAATAATATTAAAAACTTGCTTTAGGTTGAGGAGGTGTATGTGAGAGGAGAGTTTGAGTAAAATAGAGAAGGTGACAGGTCAAGTTTCAAAGTTCCCAACTTAAAAGTTTATAAGATTTGAGGTTCAGGACCAAAGATAGCATCTGCTAAAAGTCTCTTTCTCACTGTTGTCTTGTTGTTGTGCATAGATCTTATGAGAAGGTTGATGGAGTGCATATTAAATTTCAGTACTCCCAGGTAACTAGCCCATCTGAAATGGGAGAAGCCATACCATAATGTTAAGGTCAAGATACTAGATAGTAAAAACCTTATTATTCCTTGCATTACTATTAATTAAATAACAAATTCAAATGCTAACATTTGAACTCATATTTAATCTAGAGAAGTTTCCATTCCAGTCAAGGCTCTTGTATCAAATAGCAAGACAGAGAGGAGCATTCCCTACATGTAGCTCAGTGCTTCATGTTCCTCACTTAGCAGCATGCTGATGGAATACAACATCGCCAAACAACATCAGGGCATATATATTTTTGTATATGTACATACAAGAATAATTCCAAGAAGTAAGATCTCTAAATTGATAATAAGTGCTTTTTTACATTTTGTTATTGCCAAATTGATTTTACAAAGAGGTTGAGTCAATTTTTCCCTTCCACTGTATGAGAATGTTGTATTGATATTAATAAATATTTTTACTTTTGTCAACCTGGAAGATAAAGAGCACTTTTTTGATTATGAGAGAGGTTTATAAATTGGTAATACTTCTTTATATAACCTACTCATTTTTCTAATGGGTTGTTGAGTTATTCTTTTAAAACATAGAAAAGGTTTATATTTTTAAGAAACATAGCCCTATTATTTGTTTATTTGCCATTTTTACTTTTGTATAATATTATTTTTCTTTACTGACACTGAACAGTTTTGGCATGTGCAACTTCAACAGTGTTTTTTCTCTGTCCTTTCTGGGACGAGTGTCTCATGAAGTGTCATTTCCCATTCTAAGATAATGAATAGATGCACTCATATTTTTATCTATTTCCTATGAGATTATTTGTTACATTTTTTACTTTGATCTCTCTCAAAGATATTTTTGTGAAAGAATGATGTTGGGATAAGCTTTATTTGTTCTAATTGGCTAGCAGTCATTCTATACACTGTAAGGAAAAGAAAATGCAGATTTTCCTTATTGAAGTGAAATGCCACATTTCTGTTTGCTAAATCCCCATATGCATTTGCTTCCATTCGGGTCTCTCTGTTCTGGTCCTTTGATCTGTCTACCTTCCACATGCGAAGATAGATCAAGGGAACAAAAATTATGAAATGTAAAAGATGTACATGGCATTAATAAGGTAGAGTTTATATAAATATTCATATCTATACACAAATATACATAACACCAGCAACGATTCTGTGCAGTAGAAATGCAAATACCTTAGAAAATTTTGAACTGTGCCCAGCTTCACTCAGAATCAAAGGCATGCCAATTAACATTACAATAACATCTCATTTCTGGTCTACTGTGTTTGGCAAAAATTAAGTGTTTTTGATTAACACAGATTCTCTCTTATTGCTAATGTAATGTAAATGGGAACTTTTTCTTTGATTAAACATTTTATAATAACTATCAAGAATAAAACTGTACATATCTTCCAACCCAATCATTTCCTGCAGGTATACCTCTATACATTAAAAATACATGTACAGCCGAAACCGGTTTGGCTCAGTGGATAGAGCGTCGGCCTGTGGACTGAAAGGTCCCAGGTTCGATTCCGGTCAAGGGCATGTACCTGGGTTGCGGGCACATCCCCAGTGGGAGATGTGCAGGAGGCAGCTGATCGATGTTTCTCTCTCATCGATGTTTCTAACTCTCTATCTCTCTCCCTTCCTCTCTGTAAAAAATCAATAAAATATATTTTAAAAAAATACATGTACAATGTGTAGCATTATTTGTAATATCAAAGAGTAGACACAAATAGTCAGTGGTAGGGATTTTTTTCAACAAAATATTGTATATACATACAATGCAATGTTATTGGCCTTTAAAAAAAGTGAGTTAGATATACAGTGATAAGGAAAACTGCTCTAAAATATACTGTCAATAAAAAAAACAAGGATGCAAGCAAATACTGAAGAGTTTGAAAGCCAGGCTTCCATGTATGTTAAAGGATATAGCTCCTTTATATGAAGAAGGTGTACATATATATATGGCTGTGTATGGATATAAAATTTCTGACAGAATGTATACGAAAATGCTAATAGTTGGTGCTTTTGGGCAGTGGTGGGATGGGGTATTTCCAACATAGTTAGCAAAGAGTTTATTTAATTCCAAGATGTTTTTATAAGTGAGAGAGGATACTAACAACTTTTTTGAAAAATAGACAAATAAACCAGCAAACAGTTCACAGAGAAAAAATTAAGTGCATGGATAAATTTACTATAAAATATCCATTAACATAACAGTCTATTCTTTACCTACCAGAATAGAAAAGTTTGGCAATACAAAATGTTAGTAGATTTTCCTTGTAGTTTGTAATTTGGGATTACTCTATTTCCAAGGGCAATTGGATACCTGAAATCCATGGCTTTCTGTCTGCCTCCACCCCCAATCCAGATGGCTTCTCTGAAGTCTCTGCTCAGCTCTGGTCCCCAGGAAGCTGCCCTTCCAGAAACTGTACCTCTCAAGCTTTGTTTTGCAGTCAAGTTTGACCAAAAGAAGCATTGAGATTATGGGGGGTGGGGGTGGAAGGGAACCAGAGATTGAAACAGTTCCTTGCCCTACTTCCCACCCTACATTGTACTGCTCCTATAGCAGGTGCAATGAAAGCTTCCACAGTAGGGCTCTGTTCCATGAGTCATTTCTCTCTGGGCTCCAGGAGTACATGTCTTCCCCTTCCACCTCTCACCCAGAGGTGATAGTGGCTACCTTTTCTTGTGAGTCGCTGGGTCCTCTCTTTCTTGTGTTTGCTAACTCGACTCTTCTAACACTTCTGCAAATATTCCCTTCGAACATTTCTTTATTTAAAACATTAAGACAGAAAGCACACAAATCTGCAAATGAACAAATGTAAAGGTACAAGAAAAACCATAAAAAGTATTCAGAAAATGAAGTAGAGAATTTCAATTACTAAGCATTTAATGAGGTCACTTGCCAATGCCCTCAATAAATGTAGTACTCTAAATTGGCATTCAATAGTAGGAGAGCATGGGTGACCTGGTGGACTTATTGTGAATTATTTCAGCAGAAGATTTTGGCAGGAGCAATCGACTGAGTTGGTGAATATTAGATTAGAGATGGTAAATATAGATTACTCTATTTAGCAGTTTCAATCAAAATTCTTTGTAGTATTTATTTCATATAAACTGGACAGTTCACCCAGATGACTAAAATACTACTCAGTTAATTGTTTTTGTTTGGACACAATACATTATGTTTTCTTATCTTTCTGAAATTAAAAACCCCATGTAAGAGATATAAAGGCAATAGAGGAAATATTTAGAATATTTTTCTTGAAGATTATTCTTAAACCACAGTCACCAACCTGCTGATTCTTATATTTAGAAAAAGCTTTTGTATAGTCACTCTATAATGTAATTCTCCTAATATTATTCTGAGATAGAATACTGCCCCCCAAATTCTATTACCCTCTATAGAAATTAAAGATCATTATATATTACCTCTTATTATGAAATATTAATAGCCATTTGGCTTAATGTTTTAATGGAAAGATGTCAATATCTTAAAAATATCAAGCGTCAATAGAATCATATCTACATTAGAACTGATAAATAAAACATAAACAAACAAGATAATGGAACTAGCCAGTGTAAACACTTGCCAAAAAACAATAACAGTTTAGGTTAATGGAGACTTTTGTAATGTCCCCAAGAGGGAAATTTTTGGATAGCATCTTACTTTGTTGAATTGCAGCTGAGTCATGTCAACTTTGGTAAGTTTTCAATATGAGATATTAGTTTAGAAATGTAATGTTTCTTGGAATATTAAGCACTAAAAAGAAATTAAAATAAATACTTTTACAATATTTTATGAAATGCAGACAAAATACTAGATTCTGGAATTTTTTCAGGCATAAGTTAGAAGACTGTAGACATCAATTAATTCCAGACCCTTTCAAGCATTGCTAATTTCAATAACAAGCCATTTCTATTTGTTTTTCTAAAATGAGTATTGATGGCAATTAAAATTATCACCAAGTTCAGTTGTAAAAAAAAAAAACGCATCCACCTTCAGGAGCAAATCATTTTCCATACTGTTTAACTTGAGCACAGAATCAAATCATTGTGTTTCTACCACCCAAGTCACAAACATCATACCATTTTATGAAACCCAAGGGGGCTCAGGATCCATAGGTGGAAACAGAGGTGGGAAAGTCACTTGATTGAAATGATACTGAGGGAGTCAGGGAACCCTGTCCTATGAGAAGGAGAATAGCATGTAAATGAAACTGAAGGAAATTTTTTCTGAATAATAAAAATAATTGGATTATGGCCAATGGTTTGGTGGTTCTGTTTTGCCATAGTCTGCCTATCCAATATACCTAGAAGTGGCATGGCCTATTGTGTCAGGATAAAACGTTTAACTTTCTATGGGATATAAGGCTAAAACTGTGGTGGAACCTGACTATTTCTCTGTCTAAAGGCATGGAAAGGAAGGTCGTGGTTTCCAGAGAGCACAGGAGGTCTAGATGGGAAAGAGCTTAGGAACCTCTTCTGTGTTTGAAATATGAGAACTGGAACCCAGAACAGAAAGGTTATGGGGCATCATGGAGAAACTTTTTTTTTTTAAACTTTGGATGGATATTTAAATCTTACTATAGTGCTGATAGTTCTGAGTTGCTTCTAAGAAATTCTAACACTTTATTTCTCACTAGATACTCCTCAAGGAAAAGAGAGAGAGAGAGAGAGAGAGATGCTGTTTTCAATTTGTCTCTTCTAAGACAGCCAAAATTTTGTCTTTCTAAGTTCTTCTAGGGGTGGGGGTATATGCTCATTTTTTTTTTAATTTGTAGTAACATTGTAAAAGAAGTTACAATCTAGAACATTATTCATAAGGACAGCTTCATCAACAAATTTAGCTGAAATTATTCTAGAGCAGAACTGCCTGATAAAAATATAATGTCAACCACACACATAGTTTTAAATATTCTGTGGCCATCTATTTTTAAAAGAAAAATTGGAAATAATTGTAATAATAGATTTTAACTTAGTATATCTAAAATATTATTTCAACATATAATCCACATAAATTTGTCAATGAGAAACTTAAGATTATTATTTTTATAGGAAGTCTTTGAAATATAGTATTTGAAAATATTTACAGAACACTTAATTCAGACTGGTCACACTGTGTGCCTAATAGCTATAGGGAACTAATGATTGCTGTATTGCACAGCACAGCACAAAGGGTTCAAGGCAGAGAGGAGAGAGGGACTAGCCTGATCTGGGCAAAGCATGGACTTCTCCAGACTGTGAAGATTAGGGGATGTTAGGGATCTCTAGCTCTGTGTGTGCTCTACTCTATAGCAATATTTCAGAGGGGGATGGCTGCACACCTCCTGTGGAGGGCCGTTAGCCAAGGTAATATGTTATGAAAATTTTTTTGCATTTAATTGTTCTTGAATAAATTCACACATGTTGCATGAGTTTTCACCACTTCAAATAAATAAAGTGATTTTCATTAAATTTTTAAATAGAGCGATATGTATGTACTTGACACCTCCAAAACCCACTACTTCTGGCTCCAGCTGATGTGACCTAAATTTAGTCTCTAGTCACCCATTAAAATTATCCATACTAAGACAAGGAATGCGGAGGGTTACTTAAATCAGAGAAAGAGTCATCATAAGAAATTCTCATGAAGAATGTATTTTATACCATGTCTGCTATGAGGTCAGGAGGTGGAATAGATTGGATCAGGTTTGAATTATCTAACTGTGTGAATGTTCAGTGACTGCTTTAGATGGTATGTCTCCAGAAGTCATATTAGGAGAGTCAGACACACCCAAGACTGTTTCTGCCTCATGTTAGTGTCCAAACCCAGCTCACTGCTCACTGTCACTGCCGTGAAAAGCAGTCAAAGTGATGGCACCAGCCAAGTGGCAATGTGATATACTGGAATAAGAATGGGCTTCAGAATGAGAATAGTTTGGTGTGAATCTTAACTCTGCAAACTTGGTTGGCTGCCTTGGGGAAAATCGTTTTCCTTGTCTATAAAATGAGGTAATAGTAACACCCATCTCCCAGGAATGTTGTGGAGCCTCTTCAATGTATAAAGCATGTGACATTTGTTGTTCTTCACTGAATGTGCTTTGGGACCATGATGGGATTTTAAGGCTGAGGGCCATGACTTATCTTCCTTTGTTCATATCTGGCATTGGTAATCAATAGGTTTCAAAGCTAATTAAAGACCTTTCAGCTGGAATGTTGTCAAGTTTTACTTTTTTGTGCACTTCAAAGCGAAAAGATAAATTAACTTTCTCTTTGGGTTGATCAAAGTACAAGCTGTATTAGAGACAGGATGAGATACTGAATGACTTCTTTGAGTTGCTTCCAATTCTCTTTTTCTGTGCTACCTAAATAGAAAGACAAAAAAAATGAAGGGACTGCCCATGACAATTTTCAGCAGGGATTCATTGGTAGTCGTTGTGTGGTTGTTGTAAAATACAGCTTAGTATTTTATGGCAGCTTCATCCACATTGCCTCTCATCTGTGCATCTGTGAAAAAATAGTGACAACATGGAAAATATTCTAAATCAAACATATGGAGATCCTGAGACTGCAGCCAAATCCTGTCCTTACCAAACTGTTATTGAGAGAAAGTAGAAATTCCAAGGCTGGTTTTGAATGCTAGCTGGTTGTGATATACTCAGGTAGCCAATTCCTCAAGTTGATTATTTTTAGAATATCCCCCAAAACAAAAATAGCCATATGAAGCTTTTTTCCCCTGATTTTACCAAATGTCCAAAAAAGAAAACAATTTTCATTTAAATTCATGTATGAGGAACACACACAGAGGACACATACTTGAGAGATTTGAACATAAATTAAGGTGCAGAGACTCAAAAGTGAAAGAGGCGTAGCATGCAAATTTTAAAACAAAATGATGATGCTATGTCACAACTATTTATCACAGTTGTGTGTGTGTGTGTTGTTTTGAATGTTGTGCCTCATGAATACACAGAGAGGTGAGAATGGAGTTTGTAAAGTGTTACTAGCACCAGCACCACAATGTTTTGTCGTTGGGAGTATGACCTATACGTCTGCAGTAGGGCCAGTCACATAAATTATGATGCAAAGGGCACCCCTTTGAGTTGTGCATTGGAGAAACACTGGGTCTAAAAACATGTTGACGTCACATAGAGGAAGCTAAGAAAATTTCTGGGCAAGTGGAATGGGGAAACTGAGACAGATAGCTGAACAGAAGCCAAGCAATTTACAGCCAGCTTATCTTCCCTAACCAAGGACAGTTGGGAGCAAATGGTTTACCCACTGCAGACCATGATGGGGCAGGCCTGCCTCAGCCTGGTCCCTTTCCGGTGACAAGATAAATATAAATGACTTTGTGTGTGTGTGTGTGTGTGTGTGTGTGTGTGTGTGGACAGTGACAGTATCTTTTTAGTATGACCATATATTCTGTTGTAAATAATTTGATTTTCTACATCTGTATAATGTGCACACTCAGCAATCCTTTCCAGAGCGATGTTCCTCAAATGTTAGCTGCATTATAACTACTGAAAGTCAAGATTCCTGGACTCTGCCCCATAGGTTCTAATTCAGTAAGTTTGCAGACTGAGAAATGTACTTGGAACTAGTTCTTAGGTGATACTCAGATCCTCAAGCAACCACACACTGAAAAACATTTTCCTTTGATAATTGAAGGCATAAATGGGTTAAGCAACAGAATTATCTCTACATTTGTACCACTTTCTTTTTACAATCTCAGTGTAAATGGAAATATTTTTTTATTTAATACTCTGAATAAAAAACGACAATGTTATTATTTAATTAGATGTTTTCTATACCTAACCTTAAATATCTAGATATTTGGTATCATGTAGACAATCACTTTGATTGCCTTATATTTCACCTTTGTCAATGTTCAGATGAACTTGTTGGGTGTGAGGTTATATTTCTAATAAAGTTGTTGAAATTTTTATTGGTGGAAGTGGAATTTTTGGGGTGCCATGAGGAAAAAACATTTCCTGAGGGCCCCTCCCCCCACCCCAGAAGGATGAGGTCCCATCTCTGTGTGTCTTGCCATGGAAAAAGTCCAATTTTGTCTTCAGCAGGGCCAGAATAAAGGTCACAGCCCATGGTTTCTGTTCCATATTAAAGTCCAGTCCAGTCCAGTCCAGCATCTGCTAGTTTAGCTTGTATTCCCAGGTGCAGTCCATTGCATCTGGGGTGTGCACGGCCATGGGCCATGCAGCTGCTTAAGGCCACAGGACTGTGGAGAGAGAGCTGGCAAGTGCACAAGTGAGTGCGGTTCATGAAGCAAGAGGAAACAAGAAAGAACCAGAGCAAGGGAACGCTTTGGGGATTGTAACCAGGAACTTCTTCAGGCTAAACAATTAGCTCTCCAAGCTTGGTGGGATCCTGATACAGCGCCCCCCCGCCCCAGCTAATCCATTGTTCTCCAGCATAGACTGACAGGCAAGCACCTCCCCTATGTCACCTGACTTTACTGTGCAAGCACCCACCTTCCCCTTTGTTCAATTCCTTCCCCTAGTGATCTGCAGAGAATGGACAGGCTGTTCCCTGGGGAGCGTGAAGCTATAGCTTCCCGATGAAGCTGTCTGGCCTCCCCTTTGCTCTCTTCCTATTATTAATATTAGTGAGCTAATTATGACAATAACAAAATGATACTTTTAAAATAAGTCAGGCTGACTCAGTTTCTATGCCACCCAAAGATCTGCTTTGAAATATTCTTGATTTAAGAGAAGCTGGTCAAGGCTTTATGACATCAGGGAGAGTTTGATTTCAGGATTTGATTATACGCATTTCCTTACTGTGTAACTTTTATTACTTTTTTAAAGTACTGTGTTTTCCGTTATAGATTATCACCTGGTGTCTGTTAAAGATGGTATGGGCTTTGCAGTCAGGCTATTTCCAGTCATAGACTGATTACTTGAGATATATATATAAAGCATGGAGGAATTGGCATATAAAACAAACCATTTACCCCCCTAGTTAGGGAGAAATTCACATCTTTTGAAAAACATTTTAATACTTTAAGAAAATGCACAAAATGCTAAAGCACAAATTTTTAAAAGCAAAATAATCAACAAAGCCAAAGCAATAACAAAATGATTATATTGTTCATTACATTGATTGTATTATTTAATATTTCTGCTCAGTTTAATTCAATATAATAATTATATTTTTGGAAAATATAGATAATCATATAAAACATAAAGAAACAAAAATTCATACACATGGCACACACCAAGAGCAGGGTTATTGAATATGTGATAGTTTTGGTCTTTGGGATCCTTTGGTTGATTATGAACAGAAATCCTCTTCACATTGCTCAAATGAAGAGAAAGGATACAAAAAATCTCATAGAGATCCACGAAAGCTGAAGAACTAGGCCTTAGGAAGTCAAGAATTGGGTTAGCTCTAGGTGCCCAGCAACTGGCTTTTGTAGATCTTAACTCTAGTTTCTCTTATTTTATTTTCACTTATCTATGCTTACTGCCCCTCCTCCCAGCCCCCAACTCGCCCCATTTTATAACTAACTAGAGGCCCAGTGCATGAAATTCGTGCACTTGTGAACTTGTGAGAGTTCCTCAGCCCAGCCTGTGCCCTTTCGCAGTCTGGGAACCCTTGGGGGATGTCCAGGAAGCGGGCGTAAGCCTTCGGTTGGACATCCTTAGTGCTGTTGCAGAGGTGGGAGAGGATCCCGCCACTGCCACTGCCAGCCATGAGCCTGGCTTCTGGTTGAACGGTGCTCCTCCTGTGGGAGTGCACTGACCACCAGGGTATAGCTCCTGTGTTGAGAATCTGCCTCCTGGTGGTCAGTGCGCATCATAGCGACCCGTTGTTCCACCATTCAGTCGATTTGCATATTAGCCTTTTATTATATAGGATGTCTCAGTCCTTCAGTATTCAAATTTCAAATTCTTAGTAAAGAAATGTATGGGGGCCTCTGTCTATGGATTAGATCAGCTTGATTCAAGGTTTCTGAGTTTTTCAGCTATCTCTGGTTGTATAATATCGGTCACACGTTATTTGGAAAGACCTCTTCCAGGGATGCTGACACAGTAGAGTTACAATATGAAGGCTAGATGGATACTATAAGCAAATGGTTTTTACAAAACGTTCTTAGAGGAAGGCAGATTGGCTGAGCCATTACACTATAAGTAGAGCTGCTGATTCATATGCTGACAAGAGTACCCAGATTATAGAGGAATACTAATGGGAAGTAAATGGCCCATTGAGAATGGGATTAAAATTTAAACACATAAACTGATTAAATCACAAGTAACAGGAAGCAAAGTACAGAATACATGGCGGGGGCAAATGTTTTCTGCAGAGAAGGAGTATTTCATATGGAAGGAAGTAGAAAGGACTTCTTAGGAGAAACCAAATATACTCAGTCCACCAGAAAGTCCTTGAGTTTTATGAGGGATATCTTACCTTTACACTTCATAGTAATATTGTTATAGCTTTAATAACTCTATTATAGAATGAATAATTTAAACCCCCCATGTATAAGCTACTGGTTATAATATCTGGTTGTAAATATCTTATTATCTGCTTTATATTTACTATAGAAATCTTCAAATTTAGAAATATATTTTTCTTTCTGAAAATTAAACTTCAAATTCATGTTATCATTAACCAATTTTTAATGATACAAGAAATAAAATGAATGATATATTTTGTCATTTGTATTTTTTACAATATAAAATGTAATTATTTAGTTTTTGATGATTGAGAGTAATAATACATAATAAAAACTCACTAATTAGAAAAACTTTTTTATTTAGCTTTAAAATAAGTCGATTTTAACCAATCCTCTACATTGACTGTAATTATAATTTGTACTGGGAACATGTTTTTTCACCAAGTGGAATTTTTTTCACCTAACAGTTCCTTTAGAATTATTGATTTAGTTAGGCAAATTAAATATTAAAGATCATGGACGATTTTCCATTCTCAGAAAAACAAAGTGCCCTTTCCTGTTATTTTCCTTAACCTGCTTGTGTCCACTTCCTTTCTCATATGTGACAACCTCACCCTCTAATGTGATGCCACACATTATTTAGCTATTACACATCCTCAGGCATTGGGTGGAGACAGTGAGTAGAGAAAGAGAGAGAAGACTGGAACGATAAGTTGAGGTCAAATTTCTTAATTATTTTGGAGGCGTTCTATGGTTTGTGATCCTTGAAATGTGTGGTGTCTCACATTTGATTTGATTTTAAAATATTTTAGATAACATGGCCTCATTCTAAAAATTCTTTAGGTTTTAAATGAGATCTTAAAGGTTGAAGAATCAAATGATGCTGTTGCACTCTGGTATTTGAAAAAACCCCACAACCATCTTTGCCAGTGCAGAGTTAGTGAAGGTTTTTGAGCATGAGATAGGAGCAGAGATGTGATCCAGAAAGATCACTTTAGAAAAGTTATTGATGTTAGGAGTATAACACAAAAAAGACAAGTTAGAAAATGGTTGCAGATGACTAAGAATGAGTTGGTGAGGACCTAAGTCAGGACAATGTCAATGAGAATTAGAAGGAAGAAGAAGACTCAATGATTAAGCAGATATTTACTGAGTGCTTAGTGTAAGTCAGGCATTGTTTTACTGTAAAGTCAGAAAATATCCGTGTTAGTTTTCATGTACTCAACAAATCCAAATCTGAATCATTAGCAAGTCTGGGCCCTAATACCAAAGAGTAAAATGACTTGCTTATCTCCATCCCATCCCCCTACACTAAGGCACTATAGGCTCTCATCTGGACTCTTCTCTGGTCCCCTAACTGACTTGTTACTTTGACTCTTGCACTTGTATAACCTTTATCCACACTCTCCATAACTTTTAATGGCTTCCCATCACACTTAACAGCCAAACTCTCTACTTGATCTGGTTCTCTTACTTCTCACACTTGATCTCATACATTCTGGCTGACTACATACTATTTGGCATTATTGACTTTCTTTTTATCAAACATATTAAGCTTATTCCTACACTGAGGCATTAATACTAACTATTTATTCTGCTTGGAATGCTCCTCCCAATTTTGGGTCTGGCAGATGGATTCTTATCATTCAGAACTCAACATAAAAGTAAGCCTTATAAATAGCTTCCCTCATCACCCAATCTAGAAAAGCAAGCCAGGCACTCTTTCATATTACTCTGTTTATTTTCACTATTTTTTTTACTCATAGTATTAACCACTATGAGCTATTATTGTTTATTTATGTTTCTTGTTTGTTTCCTTCAATAAGATAAAAGCTCCATTATTCTGAGGATCATGTCTGTCTTATTTATTGGTCCATCTGCAATGATAAAATAGATGAATTACATAGCAGATGTTCAATAAATTTTATTAAAAGAATAAAATGTATTTTAAGAAAATATCTTTGATATTAGATTTTATTTGCATCTTAAAGTAAGGTACTTAATCTTATTCATCTTTAAAAGACCCAGATGCCAAATAAATTGCCTTTCACATAGCATTAAAAGGATGAGCTCATAGATGTATTAGGATAAATTTAGTATATCCATTAAAATACTGGGATATAGTCTAGACTCAAATTTAAATATTCAAGTCAATCCTCTGTTCTTTCTCTTTGTCTCTGTCTCTCTCTACCCAAATGTTAACAATTTTTTCCTCTAGGTATTGAAATGATGATGGCTTTTTAAATTTAGTTTTTTATTTTGAGGGTAGGGTTGGATTTCTGTGGTGTAGAAACTTTCTTATTTAATACACTCATGATGAAAGATGATAAATCAGTTGAAAAATTAATTTAAGGCAGAGTCATAAGAATGATATATAAGTGCTGCTTTAATCAGGTTATGATTCTTTTATTAGCACAAGCTATCAGGTGTAATCTGAGGGTCCCACCAGGAACAACAGTGCATTCCTATCACTTCAGAAATTCCAAAGATTTAAGAGGTTACCTCCTAGGGGCCCAGGACAAAAGCAAGAACTCTTTTTGGGCAGGACCAAGTTAATTATTACAAAAATCGTAATTACAGCAATGTGCACATCTGACACCAATGATTCTGGCAATCAACACAATAGATCCTTTGCAATCCTCAAATACAATTCTTGAGGAAAAAAATATGTATCCATTCTAGAAAATGCCCAATAGAAGGAGAATTCAGTTTGTCATTATACTTTGAGGAACCTATTAATGTGTTTTATGCTGATGAAGTAAATGAATAAATTGAGGTAATCAACATCTTCTGTTGAATTTGCTATTTTTTTAACAATAATATGAGTTCCTTGAGTTATAAACATAGATATTAAAGAAAATTACTAAAATGCTTAAAAGGTAAATTTTCTGATTTTTTAAAATATGGATTAGTGAATAGAATTAAGTATACGTTGTTTTCCCTGAAAACGTAATTTTAATTGCATTATAAAGTATCTATATTTACTTCTACTTATTTATTATTATCTTACCTCCCAAATATTACAGTACATACTGTTGGATGTGAAAAGATCTTCAAAGTCCCTAGTTCAGATTCTCAAATTTTAGATGAGGAAACTGTAAGATGTTAAGCTCAATTTCCAACAAATTCTGTCAGAGCCCTCATTGCAGTTCATTGTTTCTGAATTCAGGGCAAGTCTTTTATGTAGAGTGGAAAAATGCAAATTTTATGATAATTGTTCTGTCTTCATCGAGAGACAGCATGAGACAGAAGAAACAGCTCCCTTTTTGAGTCATGTCTACAATTATGTCTCACCTCTTTTATCATTGGCTAGGTGCCTTCCATCAAATTACCTAACCTGTTTGAACTAACCTTTCTTCCCAGTTTGGGGATTATTAAACGAGGTAAATCCTTAAAAGACCTAGCATCGAGAGTCCATCTATGCATATTTGCATTATATGTAGCTTAATTAAAACATGTCTAGTAATCTCAGACTTTCTACATTTTTATTTGAACTAGAATATGTGTCGATCTTGTACATTTGAAATCTGAGCTCTTCTGATTTCCAAATCCAACCATCTGAGTTCATGCTTTGCAGTTCATTGCTTCTTCAACTCTCCCATGGAGAGTGTTATTGCTGCATCATTCAAACTGCTGAAGTAAAAGATTTCCATTCTATATAAAAGATTTCCATTTTTAAAAACACTGAGAAAATGTACTGAGGCTTAAAACCTTTCAAACTTGCTCAAATACCAAGGCAGGTGTTTCATGTGATATCTAAAATATATTGAGGTAAAAATATGGAAGAGGGACTAAGAAGAAAGATACTACTATTGTATTGACTTCTCAAATAGAATTACTGTAAAATAATAATCTCTTTTAGTTTTCATAAAATTACTTCAATATTTTGGCTCAACACTGATCTTTCAGTTGAATGTAATTGTTTAAAGTTACATACGAGTAATTTCATAACTTTAAGATCTCACTTGTCATGTACTTCTCTAAGTCAAGAACTGTTTACCAAAACATCTGCTCCATAGGTCTCTCTCTCCATTGCTTTCTTGTTTTCACCATGAATTTATGATGTTAAAAATAACTTGGAATTATGTGCAGTGACTGTATCACAAAATTCTAAATACAAACAATATTTGTCAAAAATCAAATAATCTAAGTTATGGGATCATTAATTTAAAGATATAAGTAATGTGAAAGTTATTAAACAAAATGAAACTCATTTAAAATAGAATCAGGGAGGTTAGGAGAGAGAACTCTCATATACTTCACTCAAGGCACACAACTGACCCTAATAGGAAGAGATGTACCTTGCATCTTCAACAGGAAGTGATACTACATTACCTCAGCAGAAGGAAGAAAAGCTTTCCCGCTTGCCCAGTAAAGGCTCAGCCAATGGGAGGCTGCCATAGCTCAGCCAATGAAAAGCCACTATTCTTTTAACTTTAAGAATGGTTTCATTGTTAACAACACTCCCTCCCAAGTCCATAAAAAAGCATTCTTTTAATTTGTTTCTCTGGACTTCTGTGTAGTTCACCATTAGATAGCCAATGCTGAATTGCAATTCTTTGTTGTTCTGGAGTAAACCAATTTTTCTGGACAAATATCCAGCTATGTGTGAAGAGAACATTGTCTTGAATTCAACAAACATGTTTTGTGTGGGACTCTGCTAGGAACTAACGCGGAAGTGAATATGACATGGTTCTCTACTCCTAAAATTCTCAGCCTAGTGGTGGAAAATTGTATCTGTCCATTTGCTATGAGTGGTTGGGTCTTCTTTACTTAGAGATACACAATGCTTAGGAAACTTCCACTCCTGTGGTGCAACAATAAAACGTAGATTTTGCAGCTTACCTAATTACATGTGACTGAAGTTTACTTAAAGCCAGTGTTTCCGTGTATCATATGATTACTTTCTCTGAGAATATTTTTTTCACCTCTACAGAAGAGATTGTTTTGTGAGCCACTGAAAGGGAAGCAAATGCTTCCATAATATACTCCACAGTACGGTATTTTGAGCCTTAAATTGACATCCCTTTGAGTTATTCAATAAGCTGTCTTGGGAATCAGGTTGATCCTTGAGCAGTGCTACCAAGGACACAAACTACTCAGATCATGGTACTAAAACTTAAGAGAAGGCTTCAACTATGCCCTTTTCCTGATAGAATTTTATTGAAACCAGGCACATCAAAAGATGTTGCCTCTTTTGCTATGTGAAAAAAATAATCAATAAGGGATGGAGGAAGGCACAAGTCAGGTACTCTATGCTTTGATAAAATATGACTGAGATGTGCAACATGACTTCGTTGCACAAAGAAAGCAGCATAATTGAAGGGGCTAAGGTTTTCAAGAGCAATGATCAAAGGAGGGCTTGCGCACATGAAAAAAGAGCGTGCCAGGACTGTCACTAATAGATTTCCAGGAGACTAAATTATGGAGCTGGAGCCAAGAGTTGCCAGGCGCATGACAAGGGTTCTTGGAAATAGATTTTTTTAAAAAAGGAAAGAAATAGCACTAATTAGAATTCAGCATGAAAGAAAAATAAAAACATTTTATCAGGGAAAATAAATTGAGATAGAATTTGAGATAGAGGACACATATCTTGTGACAAAAGTTATGAAGTGATAAAAATGTATTGCTACTGGTGGATAATGACAAGGGGAAAGTGGAATTAGATTTCTAATTACAAAAATCATGTGTTTATGCAAAGGTCTAGTCAATTTTGCTACAGTCAGTACTCTGACTCCACTCAACACATAGCCAATTTTGAAATACATTTGGAAGACAAAAAAAGCAATTACTTGGGGTTTGAAATTATAAAGGAAGTCATTTTGAACAATTTTCAAATCCTTAGCTATTATGAAAAAAAAGCTACACTTTAAATGAACAATTGAGTAAAAGCTTAAGTTGCATTGAATGGTTTGTGAATTTTGTACTGTTTAAAACCTAAGTGAGGGACAAGGGTTCTACAAGAAATCTTAAATATAATGTTAAGTTCCTGGGGTAACTGAGTGAAAAGAAGGATCCTTTGTTATTGTTTAAGGATAATTTAAAAGGGAATGAGATGAGAAATTTTATTTTTAATTAAAAAACAACAACCCTAGATTCTGGCTTACTCTAAAGAGAATTAAGAAAAAATAGTGCTTCTGCAAAAGCAACTTAAAAAATAACTTTAATTTAATGCTTAGCCACATGACATATGGTTACAAACAGTATGCACATTAGGTGATAAGAATATACAATTCCCTTCTCTACTGTATTTAAGACTGCTCTGGATGGGTGGAACAATAAAACATCTATGCATTATTGAGATGAGAAAAAATGGTCTTATACCAGCTCAGCTGACTATAGAATGAGCAAGTGTTATAAGCAAACAAAATACAAACAGACTCATAAATATGGAGAACTGACTGACAGCTGTGGGGGTGGGTGGGTGTTGGAGGTCTGGATGAAAAAGGTGAAGGGAGTAAACAAAAATAAAACAAAATCAACTCATAGAACTCACAGACACAGACATCAGGATGATGGTTACCAGAGGCAAATGGGGGGTTGGGGAGGTGGAAGAGGTTAAAGGGGGGATAAATAGAAGGAGACAACGTTTTGGGTGGTGAATACACAATATAATATACAAATGATGCATTATAGAATTGTACACTGGAAACCTATGTAATTTTAGGCCTCAACCAAGGACCACCAATGGGTGACCCCAACCAAAGTAGAGAGTACAGGCTGTTGTCACGGTCTCAAAAATAGGTGATATCCTCATGAACACTGATATCAGCACTAAACTCATAGTTGTTTGTTTGGTATAAGCGGCTTATTTGGAACATCTCAGAGAACAGAAGCAGTTCCCAGTCCTGTTCAATCTAACTTAGCAAATTTGATACCTGTATTTACTCCATTTCTGAGTGTACTAAAGTCTAATTTTTGACCTGCTTCTTGTTCCTGGTAGGAACTCTTTAAATTACATTGTCCCTCAGTGGAATTACTCCCTCAAGGCATTGGCTGCTTTTTTGCTCATATCCAGCCATTAATTATTTTGGTTCCATTAGGAAAGGCCCTGTGAACAAATAGAACTCATCTTAGGTAAAGAGTTATGGATCCTGGACCTCAGGAGCTGTGTGGATAAGCAATGGGGAAGTCCACTCCTTTCTTTTAAGCTGGTAACTGATGCATTTAGCCAAGGTTGGTTTACTCAGTATGTTGTTTCAGATTCTCTGAAAGACATGGTCTCACGTCAGAAAGCCGACCAGTGATCACAGAGGTTGCACACACCCACTGTGGTAGAAAGTGAAGACCAAGGAGCCATCCCTGGGGACAGTGGGCCATGGGGGAAATGGCCATGGGATACAGAATGCCCAAGTCCTGACCATCTCTGATACCGGCTGCCAGTCTAGAATTGGTCTATATGCCAGTGTTTCTTAGACTTTATTATGCTTATACTAATCATGGATCTTGTGAAAATGTGGATTCCTGTTCAATAGAGAAGGAGTGGAGCTTGCAATTCTGCATTTTTAACAGTGCCCGCCTGCTGTTTGTGGGCCACACTCTGGGTGGCAAAATTCTAGATTATGTCTGTGAAATCAAAGAGATGGGCTTCAGGGCCTCTAAAATCTCTAAGTATGCTTGGATTTTGTCCCCCCCCCCCCTTGAGCTGACACTTTTGGAACTGTATTTGACCCAGTTTCATTTCTGAAAAGAGTTATTTCTCTGAAACACCCCAGTGAAAATGGTAGGCACTGAAGGACTAGGAAATGCTCATCTAGATGATTGGAAGGGGAGGCAATTTACTTGTAAGTATGTAATGCCTCACGGAGATATTAATTCTCACAATGTCACTGCTGGAGTACATGAGATCTGAAATATGACTTATGGTTCAAAGGCACAGTGGCAAATTTAGATGTTTAGGCTTCTTTCTTCCTTAGGGCTATTCTTTAGCTTTCTGATTACCAATTTCTTTAAGTTCCATTCTCCATATATGACAAAAACTTGGGTTCTAGTATAGATAGGATGATACAAGCTGATGTTTTCTTGATAAATCAGATAGACTCAGAAGTTGCCAAATGGAAGAGCATGTGAATTATTATAGAAAGGCTATTGATCATAAGTGAGTGGTCTGAAGAAGGGCTATCATCTCTGATCTTTTATAATGAGATGGACTGGCCTTGAGCAGAACTCTGACATAAAGATATCAAAGTTTAAAAATATATGAAAGGCAGAAAGCCAGGGTAAGTAGTGGTGAGTCACAGAATTTTATGTAGTGCAAAAAAGAGAGTGTAGGATAAGAAAAGCTGGGCATTAGGTACATAGGTAAGTTGCCAACTTTTAGTAAAAGTAAATGTAAAAACATTTCCGGAAATAAGGGTCTTAGGTTGGGGCTGATGTTGACGTAAGGCACAGGCAAATGAGAAGCACACGGCAAAGTCCAGTGTTGGGAAAATCTTTTCTTTAAGAGCTAGAAATATTTGATGTGCCAATTTAAGTTGTTAGGAGGCAAAACTGACAGCCTAATGTTTAACTTCTTATTTCTCAAAAAGAAAAGAAGTAACGATAGCAAATAGGATGAAATATAAAAAAGTTAATAGAATGTGAGCCTACCATAAAAATGATAATGTGACATCATGATTTATGCTATTATCAACAACTACAGGCTCGGTTATGAATTCGTGCACCAGTGGGGTCCCTCGGCCTGGACTGTGGGAATGGGCCGAAACTGGCTCTCTGACATCCCCTAAAGGTGCAGGCCAGCCCAAGGGACCCCACTGGTGCTTGATGGGGGCTGGGGAGGGATGTGGGAGGTTGGCCAGCCTAGGAGGGACTGTGGAAGGGCTCCAGGGTGCGTCTGGCCCATCTGGCTCAGTCGCGATTCCCCAGACCCCAACAGCAAGCTCACCTACTGGTCGAAGCGTCTTCCCCCTGGTGGTCAGTGCACATCATAGCGAGCGGTTGAGCAGTCTTAGCATATCATTAGCATATTACACTTTGATTGGTTAAATGGCTGACTGGACAACCAGACACTTAGCATATTAGGCTTGTATTATATAGGATTAATAGAAGTTATAAAGGTGAGCTCTTTGTCCTCAGATACAGCTCTTGTCTATCTATTACAGGCACCTCTCACTGACACCAGAGAGGTGTCACTGGACAGCCCTGTAAGTGGGAGAAGGCTGTCCCCAGGCACAATCCTTGTCTTGTCATATAAATGAATTTATTCGAGAGACCTTGACTGCTTTGTGAAAAGCCGCTTTATTAAAGCATGCACCTTTATTGGAAAAGCAAAGCAAAGCAGGCAAACCTGTACATCTGTCTTATGAAACGCAGACAGGCTCTCAGCTCATCTGAAGAGCAAGTTGGGTGGGCGTCTGAGGCATCATATACCCTCCTGCCTCTAGGCTTCACAATTCCTCTGCTGACTACTTTGGTACAGATTAATTCTCAAGGTCCCGTTTTTATTTTGTTGTGACCTTCCCAGAATTCATGAAAAGCACCTGACAACTTTATCTTGCCAGGCCTTGAGATTGCTGGCTTCTCTGCTCAGGGAGTATAATGGCCCGTTTTTCCTTTCCCCTTTCCCTCCTCCCCAGTCCCTTTCTGCATGCTCTCATTAGGGAGGTGTGTGTGTGTGTGTGTGTGTGTGTGTGTGTGTGTGTGTGTGTGTGTATGTTAAACCATTTCTCTGTATCCTTGGCTGAGGAAGATAATGGCTTGTTAGTTACAAGCTGGCTGCAAATTGCACTCTGTTTGGCCTTATTTTAACTTTCCTGTCTCAGTTTCCCTATTCCTCTGTCCTGGAATCCTGTAACATATCCACCAGATTGAGGCAGAGAACTGTCATGTCTAGGAGACAGAGGGCCATAACATGGAAGTAACCTGAGTGCTTGATTCACTAATGTGAAGGAAAGCAACAAGGAACATAAGTGTAGAACTGCTACATGATTGGGAAATGCTTTTGTACTCTGTTAAACCACTAAAATTCAGTGCTTATTTATTATAGTAGCTAGGTTACACTAACTAAAATAGAGATTTATATCAGGGGGGGTGTTTATTATAAGAAAACAGTAAAATTTGTGACTTGGTTTAGCAGCCTGTTGTGGGTATCAAATAGAGAAGGAAAAGGCTGGAGATGGCTGTTTACTATGACACAAGATTTTATGAAACTGTCACCTGGTGTCTCAAGGAATGGTAGGGGCTGGCACAACAAATTTTGTATTGATCAGTACATACTATTTAAAGCCATTGGGATGGATAAGATCCACTCATGACAGTATATGCTGATGATATACATGAAACAATAAAGAAAAATTAGTACTATCATATGCTTAGACTTGGAATATGTGGTGTATGAAGTGTTACAAGAATAAAATGTTACAAACATAATAGGGAATATAGAAAATAAAAATTCCATAGGATTTTTGGTAATTCATAGGTAATTAACAATGAAGTTTTTTAACAAAAATATTTTACTCGAGTCCTATGTAGACTATTGGCAGCTATCAATTGATCTTTCTGCTTGTTAATGTACAGATTTATTGAAGGGAAGAAGCAAAAAAATGGGAGAGTACTATTTTTCTTCTGTAGATGTAGCTTTCACTCTATCACTTAAAATATTATTTAATTATTTATTTTAAATGCTTCACCTGCCTCATACTGTCCCCTCCCCCTTGTTAAATTTCTTCATTTTGGCCGGATGCTAGACAAAAGAACTCATGAAGGTAATGCTTGGAGCAATATGGATCCTAACTGGTCTCTGTTGATCAGCATCACATGGTCCATGAGAAGCTCTGATTAGTATTCTTAAAAGAGCCTCGCCAGCATAAACACTACTCAGTCCTCCAGAATCTTTATCATCTGCTTCTGCCTTGGCTAGAATGAGTCAAACTTCCAGAGAATATAGTACTGCTGACTTCAGTTTATATCTAAATTCTTTTTCTTGATCTATTCCTCTAGTTCTTGATATACTTTGAATGTATATCATACATTATAAAAATTATAAAAATGTGAAAGTTTAA
>NW_006287459.1:1082419-1085226 GCF_000327345.1 Myotis davidii | reverse complement strand
TATATAATATAAATATAAAATATATTTTTTCTACCTACCTACCTACCTACCTACCTACTTTTCAATCTATCCAATAGAAATGATGGACAGATCATATATTGGTGTAGATTTTGAAAGATGAAATTTTTGAAGGCCTGAGAAGTAGGTAGAATGACAGTCTTATTATGTACCACACAGTTTTCTATAGGGCTAATAACTCCCAATAATGATGTGGGTGGGTAGATGCTGAGCGGAGGAGGCAGGCTACCAGGAATGCAGTTCATCAGACTAAACACAAGCTACTCATAAACTGAACAAAAAGCCAAAGCCAGAGAAGAAAATCACGGAGGATTAAAGCAAATGAACAATTGAAGTCACAAAGTAAGAAGCTATATAAAATATAAGAGAAATCATTTTATAACTGAGGATGAAACTGGACAACCAATGGGTCCAGGCTATCTGTCACTACTTGAGCCAATTAAGCAGAGACAGGGCTGAATCATGCATGAGCATTTATTCCAATAATGCTGGCAGTATGGGAGAGTTTCAAGTCATCAATGATAATCTGCTCTGCCTTTCCCTATAAGGAAGCTGCTCATATTGGGTAGAAGGACAAAGATTATATGGGAAAGTAGGAATTATAGGCATGGGGAAGTAGGCAAGGTATAAGGTTACAGGTTATAGGCAATAGGGGCTGGTGGGTTCAAAAAGTGTGGTTGCCTCAGGGACCAGACTGTTTCAGCAACAAAGTTGTTAATCTTCCGTGATGATAGGCAATTCTCAGATGAATGGACCACATTCCCAGGTTAACTCCCATGTCTCGGGGCATTCAACTCTCAGCCAGGTTAGAATGTGCTTTCTCCACTCAGAACAGAACAATCATGGTCAACAGAACATGATTATTATTTCTGCCCCTAACAAGGAAACTTAGAAAAGATAATTTAGGTTTACACACAGTACTATACAGAGAAATTTAATTTTCAAGATAATAAAATTCAGTTATGCTCACATGTGTACAGATGCATACAGGCATGAGTGCATCTTTCTGTGCCAACAGGTTATAGTTACAAAATACCTGTTTCAGGTGGCCCTCTCTGTGCATTGCAAAGAGGAGGAACATTTTAACTTCAGTGTGGATATGGATGAAGTTACCTCCAAGTAATTTTTTCTTAGCATTCTCTTGTTGAAGTCTAGGATTCTTGACTGGATCTCTCATTTTGCTGTATGTCTTTGTGATTAATTATTGTCAGGCAAGGTTCAGACATACTTGAGCTTGAGATGAAGATGTTGAATTTACAAATGAACTGATCTGGTGTAGTCGAGGTGAAAATTCTTTCCATTGCCAAAGGTCAATCCTCAGTCAGACATGTGGTTCCTCTAATTGGTTGCTATATCTAAGACCTAGTGAATTAGAAAATCTTCTCAAATCAGTAAGAGTGACTTCAGTTTTCTTAAGGCAAAGACCCTCTGGTCAGTTGTTAATCAGTAAACTTAATCTCAACCCATTTCATCCCATATAAATGCAAATACAAGTAAACCAATCTGCAGATACTCTGAATACATATAGGTACTCCTTCTGCCTTCATTACTCTTCTTGATAATTGAGCCAGGCCGTAGGTTAGCCATTAGTCTATTGCCAGTATGTTTTTGATGCATATTGCAATTATTATACTATCATCCTTATGGATTGCTCTTATTATGATTAACAATTGAATTATAATTATCATTGTCCTAGTTGACCCATAACAACCACTCTGTGCATACAAGCAGAGTTTGAATGCCTATGGAGAAGGTCAAAGCCAGTTTATAATTCAACTGGTGAACATTAAGTTCCTGCTAAAATTTTCCTCTTATGGGTGATTTAGGGTTTCCATTAGTCAGGGGTGAGCCTGAGAGAAGCAGTACCTGAGTACAAATCTTAGGGACAAACATTCACACAGAGGAGGGCTATTAATAGTGCTGTATGTCAGTCCATATCTTCTCCCAACATTGTGGTATGAAAAAATGTAAAATATGTTCTTTACTGGGAAAATGTATCACTTTTTCCCAATTCTACTGCTACATGTAAACTCACTCTAGGGCTGCCATAACCTTGTACTACCACTCCCTTAAACATTAAGCCTTCAGGACAATGAGGTTCCGACCCACATCAAATTATTTTAGGAAAAAAGCCTCAGGTCTGTTGACCACAGTGACGGAGTTTTGGTCAAACTAAAGATAACATCTAGGCCTCAGTTGTGTTTCTGCTCCAGGCCCAGCAAAGCAGCATAACCAGATGAAGCTATGCCATGGCCGACATCAGGGCCAACTTGAGGACTAATGACCCGCTGCCCTAGTGCTGACCATTCAATAGAGACCACAATCCTGAAAGGACACACCGGAAAAGCTGATGATTATACTATGGAGATCTTCCCCTTGGACCTCCCCTAGGGGCTCCACCTTTGGAGAGCAAATAAAAGCCCTCAGGACAAAGGACTCAGGGGCACTCTCTCTCTGGAGCATGCACACAACCCCCCCTTCTTTACTCAGGGTCTCTCTCTCTCTCTCCAGTGCCTTTCCTCCACTCCTTCACCCAGGTGCATTTTATTTCTTCTTCTTATTTTTATATTCTTTATTGTTTAAAGCAGTGATCAGCAAACTCATTAGTCAACAGAGTAAATATCAACAGTACAACGATTGAAATTTCTTTTGAGAGTCAAATTTTTTAAACCTAAACTACATAGTTAGGTACATTGTTATTAACTTAATGAGGGTACTCCTAAGGCTTAGGGAGAGCCACACTCAAGGGGTCAAAGGGCCGCATGCGGCTCGCGAGCCGCAGTTTGCTG
>NW_006287459.1:1068484-1081135 GCF_000327345.1 Myotis davidii | reverse complement strand
CTCAGAGGAAACAGGGAGAATTTCATAGATGAAGTAACACTTGAAGGATGAGTACTTGTTCACAGGGGAGTGACTTTCCCGGCAAAGGGAACCTTATGTTCCGTGGTGTGAAAAGTTGAAGCAGCATAGTCTATTTGAGAACTTAAAGCAGAGTGTCCCTAAAATATATATACACACCTTAACAGCTGATAGCTCAATTTTGAAAATGAAATGTATTTTTAATAAACACTGACTTTATAATTATTCAAACTGTGTGTATACATTTTTTGGGGACACCCTATATGTACTTTCTCTGAAATATGCTATAGCAATAAATAGAAACAGCAAACTAAATTAAAGACCAAATAATCAAGGTGAATAATGGAATTTAAAACATACAGCTTCTGACATTACATCTATTTAACCATTTTTAGAAGCTAATGCAGATTATAATGTCAAGTTCAATGAATTCTGATCTCCATGACAACAGTTGGGCAATCTAAAGGCACTGACATAGTTATGAAACTTTTTGGTTTTACATTCTGGAGTCAGAGTTTAATTAGTTCTCTATCCCAGTGGGAATAGAAAAAGTAGGGGGACATAAAGAGAGTCAGTATTTACTGACAGTTATAATCTGTGACTTTTATTTTCCCAAAGGCTAATCAATAAAATGCTTTCCTGGATCAGAGATTGGGGTTTTGAGCAAAATATTTATCTCCTTTTCTGGATCCAATAAAATGATGCTATACTTTCTTAATATAATAAGAGATAGCCCTTAGAAAATGTCAAAGAAAATTTCCCTTCCCCTGTTCAGTGTGCCATTTCCCCCAATGTACTAGAGATCTCAAAATTGCTAATAGAGCTACTTAGTAAGTACGATATTATATGGGACAGAATACATATAGACTACTCTGTTGTAATCTGTATCATATATTATTTATTTATCATATATATATTTTTCAATTTGCCTCAACTATGTAGTTTAACAATTATTTATCATGAAATATACATAAAGGAAAAAAGATCACCATAATAACTTGCTATCTTAGTATACTTTTCATTCTTCAAGAAAAAATAGTGTTGCATATAAGGGCCTATCCTTCATTATGTCTGTGAAATATTAGTCAAAGAATTTTTTGTGGCTAGCAGATGCAAAATATGATATTTCTACCATATAATGAACCATAACAATCCCAGAGATCTGAGGCAAAGTGATCAGTTTTTTGGTAGATTTTTAGGATTTATAACTTTGGAGATTCCATAACATCTTACTTAAACTTTCACTTTATAAAAATGCACAAGCTACCTTCAAACATGATAATTCTTATCTGAAACTTATAAATTATAATAAATATAATAGGATTACAAGAGAGTCTTAACTTTCTCTTAACCTGTAATATTAAGCATGGGATCTCTGGAGGACAAGCATATGTCTTCCAACAGCTTTATAGCAATATTCAATTTTCACTTAGGTCTTGGACACCTGTATCCCCCACCCCTTCCCTTAGATACAATCCTATTCTTTTATCGCAGTTTCACTGAAAACCTATCCAGGAATTTAATAATAATAGGGCTTCTAATAATGGTTTCAGAGGGGCCAGGTGATTCCCTTCTGCAGGAAACAAATGTAAAATAGATAAAATGATCAACATAAACCTATGAAGATATTGGATATTAACTAGAGGCATATAAAAAATTAAAAAGTTTAATGAATTACAAGTTCCAATTAAGAAAGGTAGAAGCAATGGCCTTCTTGTCTGGAGCTGCTCCTCACCTCTGCCTCCCTTCCAAATTAATCTGGAAGAACGATACCTTAAAACTAAGAAGCTCTTCTGCTATAGATTTCAATTCTGGATGAAGAGAGAAAACCTTATTTTGGCTGGCAGATCTGTCATGAAATCACGGGAAAATCTGCAGTTATCTAGCTCAAGGTTGCATTCTGGGTTAGGCCAGTCAGCAAGCCAATTTATTGGGGAGAACCAATGAAGTGAAAGAACCAAATAATGAGTGAGAAAACCCATCACTCCTAGACCTTCCCCTATGACAACTGAACCTTCTTAGGAGAAGAAGACTTTAGAAATCCTAGCAAAATATGAAAGGCTAGGGAGGTGGAGAACAGGCTACAACTTGCATCTCTTAACCCATTGGCAAAGGCGGAAGTCCTATTGGTTTGAGGTGTTTGACCACAACCTCTGCCCATCATAATCAACCTGCTAAAAGTCAAAGACAAAGAAAATATCACTTAAGCTCCAAGTGAAAACAACGCATCACACAGAGGGACAATGTTATGATTATTCCTCATCAGAAACAATGAAGTCTAGAAGGCAGTAAGGTGACATAGTCAAAGTACTGAAAGAAAATATGTTTCCATCAAGATTCTTTTCCAGCAAAACAATCCCTCAAAAACAAAGACAAAATTAAGGCATTAAACAGATAAGTATACTTTTTTTAAAAAAAATTGGCAGACATTTGCTATAAAAAGGAGAAGGTTTTAGGGTAAAGAGAAATAACTTCAGATGGTAACTTGTAGCCATAAGTAAAACTTGATGAGCACTAGAATATTATAAATATGTAGATAAATATAATATGTAGGTAAGAATAATATAATATACTAGAGGCCTGGTGCGTGAAATTGTGCTTATTTAATTTTTTGAACAATGAAGATTCAACTCAAATTTAAGCTGCTAAGCAAAGACAAAAATTAAGGCATAGACGAATAGGATTGGTCAGATCTGACTATCTTTCTCCTCCATTTCAGTGATTTTCAATACATCAAAAAGTAAAAAATTTAAAGAGGTTTACTTGCTTCATTTTCAATTCTTTATCACCCACCTATTTTTTAACAAGAAAAATTGCAGCAGCTCTTTCACTTATACCACCCACTATCACTTTTAAGATCTCATTAAATTAAAAAAAATAGATGCCTTCATCGAGTGTATAAAATTAGAGTCACTCTGCCCCCGAATCCATTAACCTCTGTGAGAGGGCTCTCTGCTGCCGATGTTGATAGTGCCTGTTGGGTTTACATGCTGTGCAGAAAACAAATGAAACTGAGAACAGAGAACTGATACAAACAGAAGAGAAAATCTGACATATGCCTTCTAATCTGCAGCACTGGGATTTCCTGGAAAATAAACACACCACCAGTCAATCCACACCGTGCCAATCCCAGCTAAAGGCCACCGCAGGTGAGGGGAACAGGAGTATGTAGAGCAAATATGGAACATGCTAGAGAGAAGGCTGGGCAGAATGGACAGCTGACGTGGCAACAGCCAATTCCAGTGTGAAGCCTGGTTACTGTCAATGTCCTAGTGTTTGAAATGAGCTATCCAGTACAACAATGTATTCTAATGTGCACTAGGAGACTGCACAGGATTCCAAATTAAAGGATTATAGTAAAGGGGTAAAGACAGGTCAGGGGACAGAATCAAAATTCTGATTTAAAGATGTGTATTGCCACTTTGCTTTTTATTTCTATTTCACCCCTACTGTTTATGGAGAATATTGGTATGTGAATGAATGAAAGAATAAAATTTTATCTAAAAGCACTTAAGCCATATTATCTAAGTTTCATAAACACATTGGCAGAATAAATGAGGTTTTTAGATCTTCTGTTTCTCCCCTAGTCCCAACACACATCCTTTCCCAGCCCCCTGCCTGTTTGGTTTCAATGAGCTCTTGGCGAAAGGATGGTTGTACAATCCTGTTTCTTTTCTCACCCTCCTCCTGTTTACCCAAGGCTGGTTGAGAGACTGTTGACACTTTCACTCCTTCCAGAATTATGAATGCCTGGAATAGACACACCAGCCCGTGTCTCCGATGATGGCTGGTGTGATATCCTGGTAGAATTCAAGATCGGGCTCTCTAAATCAGCTGGCTCTCATGCTGGATCCCTTACTACATATTTTGAATCTTACCAGCGGCTAGCAGAGTGTCTTTTATACAAACATTCTAGTGTGAATATTAAAATATTATTCTTAACTGGTGAAGAGCCAAGAGTTAGTTTCTTTCAAAATTAAAGTGATGAACCCAAATCTAAATGGCTTATCATCTTAAACATTAAGATGAAAGAGAAACCTTTGATATTAGGCATAGAGTGAAGGGGAAGTTTGAATTGGCATTGCAGCATCAAAGCACACAGTAAGTGCCAAGTAGAAATTCAGAGAGAAAATAGCCCGTTACGTTTTGGTGATTTAGAAGAAAGCTTGTGATAGCATTTTAAATTCAGATGGGTAAGGACTAAAGTGGGCCACAAGCTCGCCTATTGTCCATGAATTGTCTGGAGCAAAGCATAGCTTCTCGCTCTGTTAAAAAGAGAAATAAGAAAAGGGAAAAAGAAAACACCTAAATGTATTCAGTAGTAGAATCTTGAGATATTGAGAGAGCATTATACCAAATGTTTCTATCTATTCTGCTAGATGAGACAAATTTAAATGGTTTTAGTTCAAAGAAAAAAAGGACTAAAAGGACAGCAATTATTCGTTCTACTTTATCATAACAATGGAGTTTCTCCTCTTCTAAATTTTTTGGATTGTTTTTTTATTAATACTGAACTACATATGTATTTTGAAATGTCATCAATAATGTGAGGAAAGAAAATCAAACTGGATTTTCAATATACTCTAAGTAGGTTCCATAGACCAATGGTCTGCAAAAGTGCATCGATTTTTTTGGTTGATAGAATATATATGTATAGATTTGATTAATCAGAAAATTCACATTATTTTCTGATCAAGAAATGTAGGTTTACCTATATGTTTTTAATTTTCCCCCAGTCTAATGTATGGCCTTATACATTCTCTCAGAACATGTGGCTCAATGACATGATGACCTGTAAATATTAAAATGGTGTTCATTTATAGCAAGATATGGACTGATGTAAGCTATTTTGAGATGATCCTTGAAACTGTAAAATAAATGAGGAGAACAAAAAATATTTTTGTTATTTAATAGTCTAGATTATTTTCAGAGGATAAGAATAAAGACTGATAATAATATAACAAGATTCTGCATTGTCAAATATTGTGCAAAAACTATTGTGTTTCAATTTCCATGTTACAGGCAAAGAATGCTAACAGTGTCAGAATAAAAAAGGATAGAAAATGGGAATTTTTTTATAGCATGCTGTGGGTGGCTTCCAATTATTTTTCAATAAAGGTTTTATGTAAATTTTATAAACTCTCTTAGGCATTTCAGCAGATACATTTCTTTTTAAATATTGCAAAGACATTTTCTTTTTCTATTGTCTAACATAATTTAACCTTTTGGCTCTGGCAATTTCAGTGGTTCAGGATCCAGAATGGGCTTGTTACATGGAAGTAACTTCAGAACAATGAATTTTGCCCCACTCTTTATTTAACTGGCTGGAGTAACTGGAAGACTTTTGTTGGTGCTACTAAGAGGTTTTAAAAATAGGTACAACAGCTAGACTACATAGGAGTGGGTAGTAGAAGTGATGAGAGAAGATGTTAACCTATACAGTTTTCCAAGACATAAGACTTTTCTAAGAAGGATCTGCTTGCTGAGGAAAGAGGCTCCTGTGTCTTCTCTCACTCAAAAGTCTCCCGGGAATACTTTCCTGTATCTAAACTGTCCTAAAATGTTAATGTGTCTCTTTTGTATTAACCCTGACATGATAATAGACAATGTTGGCAAATTTTGCTCATTACACCAAAAAATTATAGAGAGGGTGAAACTGATCTCTGAAACCCACCTTTCCCTTTCTCCCCTCATAATTACCTAAATGATAAAACAATGATGAACCAAGTTTCCAGGGATATTTTTACTCTGATGGGATATCTTAAAGAGCCAAAGCCTTACAGATGCTCAAGGTTAAAATTTGTAAGATACTTTTGCCAAGTACACTTGTTCATGTTCCTCTTAATAGATTACTTAATACTTTTCTTTCTTCCCACTTGAATACTGATCGTGTGGCTTGCCTTTGGTACTTTCTCCATAATAAAATGGTCCGACATTGCAGCAGCATTCAAATAGAGCAGTGACAAAGGAATGGTGAGATTCCTGTGGTGTACTCCAGTGATTTCTACCCATGAAAACTGGAAGATGAATCTCTCTATAAATATAGCCATCCACTGGGAGAAATGGATTCATTCAATAGATATAACCCAACTTATTGATATAAATAGATCTATCCATAGGTATTTGCTGAGTATTTACTGTGTTCCTAATGTCTTATCATTCTTGCCAACAATAGAAATATGAGACACTGTGTCTCAACAATCTAAAGCAATAAATCAGTTAAAAAATTCCATTCTGTTGCATTTAATAAATATAATCAGAAGAAACATTATGAAAGAGAAAAGAAAAAAATAAAAATTTTACAGTTTGTTCATTGAAAGTTTGAAATATTATGATTCATGCTGAGAGTCACTACTAATTGCAGTTGAACTTATTATAGTGCCATAATCAAAATTAAAAAGTTATGAGTAAAATAGTGATTCTTTATATTGAATAGCTACTTCACACTTTGAAGAGAAATCCTCTCCATCAAAATATAAAGATTTTACTATAACAAATGAACTTATTCTTTGCGTGTTAATTTACCTAACGTAGGTTTTATTGACAGCAACATTATTCACTGGCAATGACATATCTAAACCATTTTAATTTAAAAAAATCACTATAGAAATGTCAGTCTCATAACATGTTGATAGCAATGAAAGCAGTGATTTTAGAAAAATGTCAACAAGCTCAATATATTAAATTTTTTAATTTAAAATTTTTATTCATTTTAACATTTATTGTTGACAGTATTACATATGTCCCTTTTTGTTGTCAATATATTAATTTTTATCTTTCACTCATGAAAGTGATGCCATACTTTCAAAATTCATCTTCTATGTTTCAATGCATTGCAAATATTGCATTGAGTTTTCTTGATGGCCATTGTATTTCAACATATGACAAGAGTTTATGATCAGCTTTCAAATTATCTCCCAATAAAGAGAATAATCCTAAATCTGACTCTTCAGTTTTTATTGATTCACAATTTTTACCACAGGAAATGCCAACAATTTATTCTGAAAGTTATTGATGAACTTAATTTAACTTATGATGAAAAAAAATTTATTTTGGATTTCATTAATATCTGATAAGTAAATATTCCTTGGATGCAAAATAATTTAAATCATTATATCAAATTTGTTGATAACTTTTCACAGACACATATCAATTATCAAGACCACTACCTATCTACTTAGTAATTGTTACTAAATTCTAGGCCACATCATAGCACTTTGTAGAAGCTCTCTTTTTTCAAGTTTTTCATTTTTGTTTTTGCCTTTAAGTTGTATCTACCATTGAAAAGCAGGTTACGTTCCTCCTTTGCATGAGTATATAAAGATACTGAAAAATAGAAAAACTACCATCGAAGTATTAAGTCTGAATGCTCCATTCACAATTTTAAAGTGCTCAGACCACACTGGTTTCTTGTATCGCACAAATAATTCTGCATTACAAATATTTTCAATATTGTTTTCTTGATAGCAATTGTATTTCAACATATGACAATAGTTTATGATCAGCTTTCATATTATCTACCAATAAAGAGAATAATCCTAAATCAGAGTCTTCAGTTTTTAGTGATTCACAGTTTTTACTACAGAACTAAACACATCATTTAGTGCATCTGACAGGTTTTTTAAATATCAAAATATTTCAGTGAAGTAAGGAGAGTGGGGATTAATATTCTGGCAGCAGCTCCTAAATCCAGGTAAGCACTCCAGATTGCTTTCTTGCTTTTGTGGCTGGACCAGCAGAGCATACCCTTACACAGAACTGGAACTTGAACTGAATGTTTTAATATACTTCATGTTTATTGTGTTAAAAGCATTACTAACAAATATTGAGGTTAAAAATGTCCGTGTGCAAATTGCACATCTACAGAAAGAATTGCCATGCTAAGAATATCTCTGGATTTGGTAAATGCAATGGAAAATTTAAAAGCTGAAAAAAAGTACTTTACTAACTTTATTGCATATCATTAGCTTGTTTCTGAGGTTGACGTACAGTGTTGTGAAAAACTGGTACTTGAACTACTTTGTTGCAGCTCCACTCACTATTTTTCAAGCAAATGCCTATGAAGTAGTCATGTACTGAAAACTCAGCAGTGATGTATACACATACTTTTAGGGTCAGCAGCTCATAGTGTTACTTGTCATAAGCTCACAAAATATTTATGGTTACATATTAAACATTCACTTCAGTCAGCTTTTTAATTCAATATGCTTTCTTTTTCACAAGATACCTTTGGTTTTGAGCATTTATGTTTTGAATGTTAAAGCTGTTTAAGTTTATTGGTTCCATTGTCCCATCAGCCAATACATTACCTAGAACACACTGGTTTTAATATTTCATCATCAATTATGGGATTGAAAATAATATAAACTTCTTTGGTCTTTATTTTTTCACAATCATTTTCATCACCACAATTTAGCTTCTGACTGCTGCTGTATTCTGAAAAGGTGTATCTTCTCTTGCAAAAATGAAGCTTGTTTGCATCAACAAAATTAAATTCGGATTCAAAACAAAAATAGAAAATTTACTTTCCTAATTCAGCTAATAATATTAAACTGTAAATTTAAAACCAAGATTGATTTAAAATGAAAGTGATTCTAAACGTAAGTTACAAGTATAAGTAAGTGTTTAGATTTCCTCACCTATTTAAACACTTTCTGTGTAGCGGTGTTAAGCTAAGTAATAGCATACTGTAATGTGGTCTTGCTGAGTATGGCCAGCATGCAGGCCCTGCTCTTTGGAACTCATGGTGCAAGTTCAGAAACACTAAAACTTTTAATGAAAAAAAATGCACTGGTCATGTATTGAGTGTCATGAAAATGTCAAGTGACTGTAAACATTTCTAAATACTCTTCTTTTCCATTGTCCCGGCCTGTAAAAAAAAAAAAAAAAGTTCATGGACCACTCCTGGTACAAGGACTATATTTTCAGTAGAGCTTGCATGGCACCAGTATGGTTACTAAAGAGGTAAACTCAAGTCATGGGTCATCTCTCTGCTGTGGACCATGTGTGTGTAAGAAGTTAGCATGAATGAGAGCAACTTTAGAAGGTAGAGAGCCTTGAAATACTAATAGAGGAATTTTACTTGTAGCAGCAGGAACTTGGGAGTCAGCATAGCTTCTGGAGCCGAGGAATAACAGAAAAGTCACATTTTAGCAAGCAGTGCTCTGGCTGAAGTGTACAATTTCATGCTGATCTTGTGAAACCTACTAATTTTATAAGTGATTTTATAGGTGATTTTATATAGAAAATCATCATGTAGACAATAAGCAACAGAACCAAGACTGGCACTCCCAAACTGAGCAGACTATGTTTATAAAGAAGGTTGTGAAAAAATGCCTGAATAAAATATACACAGGAAAGTGCTCCTAACCTTGCCACATTTAAAGTTAGGTGACATTGGAATGCCAATAACAGTTAAATTTATAAGGATGTGGTAGAAGACCTTCACTTGACCCTCAATGAGAAAATTTCTCGGATATTTAATTGTCTTTACAAAATTGTCCTTCATGCAATGACTTGGGCAGTTTCAGGTCACTCCATTCCCAACAGCTATGTTCTAAGCATTAGCCATGAACACTGAAGCATGAAGGAATTAAGCAGCTACAGAAGACATTGGGGAACTATAACAATTCAAGGAATGAAAGTGGTGGTGTAAAGTTGCAATTAGCCTGTTTTTATTCTCTTTAGGATAACATTTTACTGATGTACATAAACCTGCAAATGCAGAACTGAATTTCAAGTCTCATTTTTTATTAACGTGTAGTTGACATACAATATATTAGTTTCAGGGGTACAGCATAGTGATTTGACATTTGTATTCCTTACAATGTAATAACCACAAGTCTAGTAATTATCTGTCACCATACAAAGCTATAATAATGTTGACTATTTACCCTATTCTGTACATTAGATTTCTGTGAATTTGTTTGTGGAGTTTTTAAATTCACACTTGTCAGAATGGCTATTATAAAAACAACAACAACTAATAAACAGTATTGTCAAGGATGTGAAGAAAAGGGGTACCTTGTGCTCTATTTTGGATGATTATTAATTGGTATAGCCATTATGGAAAATAGTATAGAGGTTCCTCAAAAAATTAAAAATATAACTATAATATTACACAGCAATTTCACTTCTGGATATTTATTCAAAGAAAATAAAAACACTAATTTGAAGATATATGCACCTCCATTATTTACAATAGCCAAGATATGAAAGCAACCTAGGTGCCCATCAATAAAAAATGGGTAAAGAAGACGTTATAAATACAGTGGGATATTAGTTAGTCATAAAAAAGAATGAGATCTTGCCATTTGCAACAATGTGGATGGACCTAGAGGGTATTTTGCTAAGTGAAATAAGTCAGACAGAGAAAGACAAATGCTGTATGATTTCACTTATATGTAGAATCTAAAAAACAAAGTGAGTAAATAAATAAAATAGAAACAGATGTACAGATACAGAGAACAAACTGATGGTTGCCAGAGGGGGAGGGGATCAGGGGAATGGGTGAAAAAGGTGAAAGAATCATTCTTTTAATTTTTACAAAATATTTTTGAGCTTATTATGGTAATAATAGTTTGAATTAATTTTAAACCATTAATTCTTGTAGAAACATACTAAACAATGTAAGAGGCCTATTAAACAACTATTTCCCATTTTTAAATTCAGTATTCATTGCTTTACCACACATGCAAGTTCTTTGGGAGAACTTGAGATGTGGGAGAAAAAAAGGGCCACTCTTTAGAGGACATAAAATGGGGCATTGACTTAAGCCTGGCAGCCAGTCATCCCACATCACCTTCTGTTAGACAATAGCCAGCATACACACAAACAAAAAGTCACTTTCTTTGAGAGAATGAATGAGGAACCTTATTTAATGGCAGAAACAACCTCAGAAGAATGAGGACCGCGGGAGAATAACTGATGCTTTATTTGTGGAAATAGTGGTCAGAAAAGCAACTGTCACCTGGGAAGGTAAACTCTTCAATAATTGGGGTTCAGTTTGTTCTCTCTGCTCATGGATTTTGCATGACAATCCATGTGAATATAGCTCTACAATAATCATTCCACAGGAATCAAAGCCTCCAACAGAAGTTAGCTTCACAATGACAGAAACTTTTACTTATATATTTTCTTATTGATTAAGTAATTCAGAAATATTGATTGATAATTTACTATATATAAAATATTGTTCATTTACTGGAGTTGTTTCAAAACTCTTCTCTATGGGACTTTGATTCCCCTTGGTTCAAAAGCAAGAAAAAAGCAAATAAAAATGTCAATAAAATAATTTCACATAGTAAGTAAGCAAATCAAAAACAGTTTTATGATAGAAAATGATGGGGATGGAGTAGTGAACCATTCAGTAGGGTGCTTGCAGGTGGCCCAAGGCGATATATTTTACCCAAGAACTGCATGGTGAAGAGGCGGACAGACACCAGAAGAATTGCTTTCCTGTAAGATGGGAACCATAAATTCAAAGGCCTCACATGGGAAAGAGCTTGCATCTGATTTACAAAATTTTCCATTCAATCCCCCGAACCTGGAAAATATAAAATATATGTTAAGTATTCATTAAATAATGCTAAAGTGAGGTAATAAAATATTATGTGTTTTTTATATTTGGAATGATTAAACAAGAGAGAGATTGGCTATTTGCATAGGACAGTGTACATACCTGAGGAAGTTATAGATGAATCATACACTTTCTTGAGTTTTGTCATAAAATTTAGTCCATAATAGACTGTTTATTAATTCAGCTAACTAATATGTTCTTAAAACCACAAGCAGTTTTATTTTATTAATTTCTATTACCTACTAGAATTACTTACTAATGTCAAATAAGCAATGGAGAATTTTTATTGCTCTCTAATTGGGCACAAAAATGCTGAATGCTTGACATGAGAGAATGGAAACATGAAAATGAACATTCATGTAAAAAATCAATAAAATATATTTTTAAAAAATATAAATAAAAATCATCATTCTCCTCTTAAAAAAAATAAAATATTTGAAATCAGTCTCTGGCAAACATTGGGAGTGCTTCTTATTAGAGGGTTACGTCTGTCATCTACAACTATGATACTTTCACATTTATTATTATAGCGAAATCTAAAATTACTTTTGTGCTTTAACTAGCTCTCAGTACATAAATAATAAATAACATAGACTGGTTTGCCTGCAACTTGGATTGAACTTGAAGTAGTTTCTCTTCTATTTAAAAGAGAACGTGCTATCTTAGTACAGAAGTCTGGCTTACTTAAACCATCTCACCAGTGCCTTGTCTTTTTATTGCTTATGTATTTCCTGCTTAGAACTATTGAAAAACTTGTTGAAATTCATGATTCAAATCACTGCCAAGGACCATAATGTTCTTAACCTAGTGTTTGCTTCAGAATTGATGAAAATAATTTTCATTATAACTTAAACTTCTCCTTACATGATACCACATTCGACCTGGAAAAGATATACTCCAATATAGAGACCAAATGGTTTATTAAGTAACTATATAAGAGGCAGGTAAAATAGATGGAAGAAATTTATTGTTTTTTTTCAACTGGTCTGTAAAATCATAAGAGTAGGCATAATGTATACCTTGTTTACCGATTGCTGTTTGATTTTCTTCAAATT
>NW_006287459.1:1059739-1068390 GCF_000327345.1 Myotis davidii | reverse complement strand
CCAGTTCCATCCATGCTGTTGCAAATGGTAGGAGTTCCTTCCTTTTTACAGCAGCATGGTATTCCATTGTGTACTTTAATCCACTGTTCTTTAATCCACGCATCTGCTGATGGGCACTTAGGCTGTTTCCAAATTTCCAGAGGTCCTTCCAAATTAATAACTTTTCTTCAATGAGCAGAGAAGATAGAAGCGGTGGAGTTAGCTGGGGTCTATACTATCTAGGGGTATGCCTCAAGCTTTACTAGCATTGGTTGCAGATGTGGTCACATGTACCTTACCATGCCAAATCCCAACAGCTTTGAGTTATTACCTGTTTATTAGCAAAGTTCTAGTTTTACCTAGTGGGTCCTCTCCCCCAAATATTTCTGAGGTTCTCTGGAGGATTTTTCTTTGGACTGGATTCAAGCCTCCTTGTGGGTTGATTGGTGCCAACTTTTGGGGAACTCAGACATAGTTCTTGACTGTAATTCTTAGGCCCCAAAGTCTAACATGCTTGATCCTTTTCCTTAAGGGATTCTGGCATGCTACAGATGGCGGGGCTGATAGATACTTGAAGCTCCAGAAGGTTTTTAAAATTTTACATCTTTTTGAACCACATAATCAAGTGATCCCAACCACCTCCCTCTCTAATGCTGCTGAGCTACACTATCTTTAACTCTGGATTTGTCCTTATTGGATCATTCTCATGCTAGTCTGGCATATGTATTCCACTGCAAATTCACACACGCACACACACGCGCGCACACACACACACACACACACACACTCACTCAGAATGGAGTGTTTGTATGGCTGTTACAGGAAGGACTCCAGTATCAGCTGGACTTGGTTTCCCTTTAAAAATTTAGTCTGGTGCTAAGTGCAGCTCACTGTCTGTATAATATTAATATTTCCCACACCCATGGAGATGACTATATATATTCACAAGACAAACATTAGGTACCTAATAAATATTTAAATATTTTTCAATGAATAATGAATGAACTAAATTTTCTTCAATTATTTCAATGTTATTTTTTTTAATTTGGCCTTTGTAGGAATGAACTTGGTCTTATAATTTTTAAAAATATAGTTATAGCATTTTGAATAAGAAACATATGTTAACATCCTGCAGATTTTCCTATACAAAATTTCTTTAAAAGTTTATAATCCATAGATGCAAACAGATTAATGGGGTTGACTGCATTACCTCTTTGCAGAACCGACATATGTATTAGACACAAATTTGGGCAACTACCTGGTAAAACAGGCTATAGCTATGTTCAAACTTTCGTTCTTTGGATATGAGTGAGTGGTTCAACATTCAGTGTTATGACCCAACCTGGGACAATTAGAGTCTACCTTTCAGATTTTTGAAAGTTTGCACAAAGACAGAGGTGATTGAAACTGAGTCATCATATGATAGAACTTGCTAAGATTCCTTAGAACTGCTCCAGTTTTTGTCGTTATAATGCTTGAAGACAGAGTTTTTGATTCTGGGTGACTTCCAATAAATCTGTTTTGCCTAGGTTAGCCCTTGCCAATGTCTGTTATCTGTAAACCAAAGAACAAAAACCATATGGCCCTAAATATAAATAACAATTGTAGAAGAGGATTCCTTGTTTATCAGCCAATAAAAATTGGAAGCCAAGTCTTAGAATCTAGTGAAGATACCTTGCCTTGATAAAATTAGGTACTCATTGAAAATTCCAAGGACTTTGGTGTTAGAAATTCTATCTAAATCATAGTAATGGTTTTCTATGTGGGATTTGGTAAATAATGTTAATTAAAAATATAAAGATATATGAAAATATAAACTTAACATATAATTATAAATAATATTAACTTAACATAAATAAATATTATTTTACTCTTCTATAATTTGGAAATGCGAATACCTGATCACTGGGCTACTATAAGAATTAAATGAAAACGTAGATTGAAAGTCATAGCATAGAACCACATATACAATATTTGGGGAGATAAAGCCAGAAAGACATACTGGAGCAGCACTTTGGAGAGCCTTGTATGCCATAGCAAAAAATTGGAAATTGATTTATTTGGAAACTGGAAGACATTGAAGGACATTGAGCAAGGGAGTGACATGATTGTTGTTGCACTGTTTGAAGATTAATGTGACACTCTGATGCAAGATGGACAATTGTGAAATAGTAAATGGCAAACTCTCAGGAGAACTTACAGTAATACGAGTGATAGCAATGAGAGCCTACACTGGGCGGGTGACGAAGGAAACAGGACAGACTGGAGGTAATTCAGACACATCAAGGTGAAATGAATTGGTTGTGGAGGTAGGTGATGGAGAAATATATAAATCAGAAATTCTTGAGGTTCCAAGTCTGATGGCTTGGGATAACAACAAATATAGTTGGGGATGCAAGAGATATTACATGAAATACAACTAAGCAAAATTTAAAAAATAAACAGTTACGACAGAAATTATTCTTTGAAAATTGTCTATAACATTTTTACATCTTGTAACATCTTAAGTTTCTGAGCCATTATTATTTTGTGTGTTTCTTCATCAGTAATGGGCTATGACTCATTCACCATTTATGTATTAAGCTGATTAAATTCATCAAGATTGCCTTAAAATAAATAGTTTGGCTTTTCCTCAGATCTCCTGTTGTTCTTTGTTTTTCTATGTAGACTACACCCTTAAATTGTGTCAAACGTTCACTTTAAACCCATCTATGATTGAGCAGTTCCTTAGTTCCTGAAGTACTGCCTGTTATTTCACATTAAGTATCTTGTTTAATTTGTTTAATCTGTACAAGCCTACTATTTGTGGTAGGCATTATTATTATTTAGTACTTACTTTTTTATTTTCAAAGCTTTATTGTTGAAAATATTATATATATATATCCCCCTTTCCCCCATTGACCCCTTCTAGCCCACCCCCGCACCCCTCCCTAGGCCTTCACAACCCTACTATCCATGTCGGTGGGTTATGCGTATATGCATACAAGTTCTTTGCCTTTATATTCTTGTTTCAAAAATAAGGAGGCTGGCCCTAGCTAGTTTGGCTCAGTGAATAGAGCGTCAGCCTGTGGACTGAAAGGTCCCAGGTTCGATTCCAGTCAAGGGCACTTGCCTGTGTTGCGGGCTTGATTCCTAGTAGGGGGTGTGTAGGAAGCAGATGACCAACCGGTCACTTTCATCATTGATGTTTGTATCTCTCGCTCCCTCTCTCTTCCTCTCTGAAATGAATAAAAATATATTAAAAACAGAATCAAATCCATTTAGAAAAATAAGGAAGCTGAAGTTCCAAGACCTGTCCATTACTCAGTCCATGGCTGGACTTACTTCTGGGAATTACCTTCTGTTAGTTATCCAGCCTCAAGAACAAATCAACAGTGTGGACATGCTTCTTGAGACAAATGAAATTATGGTCCTGAATGATCATTCTCTCTTTCTGAAGCGTAAATTAGCTTTCATTGGAAGATTTACTACCATTGAAAGTATCCAACCAAATGTGTAACAGGCTGTTAAATGTGATTACTTTGAAATAAACACAGTTAAATCATAGGTAGGAGTTCTATAATATATATTTTATGGCAGTGGTTCTTAAACTTCTCTGTTCTATAAAACACTAAGTTACAGAGCTACCAGCGATAATGGTTTCTTAAAGCAGCTGGTCCTTATGGGATGGGGTATGTGTGGATGGCATAAAAATATCTGAAAGTTTGTAGCATTGACCTAGTTATTTTTTCTCCCTGATTAAGCTTTTTAGTGTGCTGATGACTTTCCGCACTTGATTTCTGTAAATAATAAACATAATTTTTATGTGCAAAATCTATTCCCAGCTTCATCCTGAATTTGTAACTACTGTATATTTAATAGTACTTTTTTTTTTTAAACAAAGGGCTACTTCTTAAAAAGGACCATAGCATCTTTTGAGGTACTTTGAAAAAACAACAAATGATTCAAATAACAGTCTTCTAAATCATACATTTTAAATATATGTGTTCTAGCTGTGAATTATTTTCTTATCCAGATATCCCTTGTGAATAAATCAAGGCAAATGTGGAAAAAAGGTGCTTTGGAGATAAGTTTACAGATACTGGTATGTATTAATATCTAAGTACCTGGATGAATTATAGTATATTTCTGACATTTCTTGCCTCAGTTTCATCATCTGTGCAATACAGTTTATGAAGATGTAGCCCTCACACATAGCAGGTGCTCAGTCAGCCCTTCTTTCTTTCTCACCTTAATGCTTTACTGGTCTGTCTCCTCTTCTGAGGGGCCTTCTCAGTACAAGTTTCTTCCCATCAACCACAGGTGCTACATTCTCTCCGGGTCTCTCCTCCCCACCGCCCACACCAATCTTCTCTTTGCCCACAATAGTTCTTATGAAATATTTTGACATCATTTTGTAATTTGTATTGCATTATAATTTAAAATATTTTTGCATAATTTAAATTCAATTTTGAAGATATTTATGTTAATTATTTTTAGTAATTGTGGAATATCAAACAAGTGGTAATCTGAAGAAATGAGAGAGACTATTGCAGAATAAGGTAGATCTTTTTGAACCCTCCCCTCCCAAATTTGTCTATGGAGGCCAATACCATTCACTGAATACATTTTTATAAAGAGAAATGGATGCATACAATTAATAACAACACTTTAAAATAAAGAACACGGGTCATTAGGCATGCAACAGTAGTGATGGTTGATCAACTGTTCAAGGTAGGATGGGAAAGAGCAATGTGTTGATGTGCAGGATTGATGCACAGAGGATACCATGTAAGCAGTGTCTTGAAGGATGAATAGAACTTTTCTAGTTATTGGAAGAAAAGAAAATATCTCAATTTCTTAAAAATATGCAACGTTATCCCAACTTGTGTTTCCACTTGGAAACTGGTCTGAGGGTATTCTGCAGTCTTTATATAGAAGTCTTAATTGTCTCCAGTTCATAAAAGCTATATCAACGAATAATATATGAGTCATGGCACTATTCCTATCTTAAAGACAAATGACTCACCCAGAGAGAAAAAAATGTCAAATTAAATTGTTTTGCAATCATTTCATTGCATTTACTTTATTTCTCAGGACTCTTGAGACCGATATATCTCAAAGAGAAATTCATAAAAAATGTAGCTAATTTGTTAATCTGCTATGCTTTATATATTCCCATTTTTTTCTTATGTTAAAAATAGTACCGTTTAATTTGGAGTTAAAATGATTCAAATTTTAGTCAGATGAATAAACAAAATATATGAAAATTATTTATATAAGTGCAATTATTGACAGGCATATATTCACAATGAATGACAAATGCATAAAAATGTTATAAGACATATCTTGATATAGAGTAGCAACATGTACATATTATACTATACATATCGTATGAAGTACAATCACTTTTTTCTAGAAGCAATTAAAGAAAAACATTAGAAAGCAGGAGGAGAGCCTAAGGGAGCTTTGGGACAACATGAAATGAAGTAACATATATATAATAGGGGTGCCAGTAGGATAATAAGAGGACTAAGGATTAGAAAACCTATTTAAAGAAATAATGAAGAAACTTACCTGATTTGGAGAAGAAAAAAGTCACACAAGCACAGAGAGTCCCAAACAAGATGAACCCCCAAAGACCCACACCAAGATAAGTTGTGATTACAATCACAAACATTAACACAAAAAGAGACTCTTAAAAGCTGCAAGAGAGAGACCGAGAATTACCTACAAAGGATCTCCCATTAGATTATCAAATGATTTCTCAACAGAAACACATCAGGCCAGAAGGGAATGAAATAAAGTGTACAAAGTGAGGCAAAGCAAGGGACTGGACCAAAGAATACTCTATCCAGCAAGGATATCATTCAAAATTGAAGGGGAAATCGGGAGCTTTGGAGATGAAAAAGGGTTAAGGGAGCTTATCACTACCAAGTTGGCAATGGAAGAAATGATAAAGAGACTGTTGTAAAAAGAAGAAATAGAAAGGGAAGAAGGAACACAGGCACAAGGAATAAAAATGGCTACAAACAAGTATCTATCAATAATATCCTTAAATGTAAATGGACTAAATGCTCCAATCAAAAGACATGGAGTGCTGAATGGATAAGAAAACATGACCCAGATATATACTGTCTATAAGAGACCCACCTCAGAACAAAGGACTCACACAGAATTAAAGTGGAGGGATGGGAAAAAATTTTTCAGGCAAATGGAAATGAAAAAAAGCTGGGATAGCAACAGTTATATCTGACAAAACTGAGCTCAAAGTGAAGGCCATAAGAACAGATAAGGAAGGCCACATCATAATAGTAAAAGGATCAATTCAACAAGAGGATATAACTCTGGTAAACATATATGTACCCAAAATAGGAGCACCCAAATACATTTAAAAAACTTTGAAAGAAATCAAGGGAAAGATCAATAGCAAAAACAATAAAAAAGTTCAAACACTTGGAGGCTAAATAGCATGTTATTAAACAATGATTGGACTACCAAAGAGATCAAAGAAGAAATAAAAAAAACATCCTGGAAACAAATGACAATAAAAACACAAGAATCCAAAATCTATGGGGCATAGTGAAAGCAATCCTGAGAGAGAAATTCATATCATTACAGGCCTACCTCAAAAAACAAACAAATAAAAAAAACCTGGTAATAAATTATCTAACTCTACAACTTAAAGAACTAGAAAGAGAGCAACAAGAAAAACCCAGAGTGAGCAGAAGGAAGGAAATAATAAAGATCATAGCAGAAATAAATGACACAGAGACAAAAACAAGTAAACAAACAAAAAAATACAAAAGATCAATGAAAGCAAGAGCTGGTTCTTTGAAAGGATAAACAAGATTGATGAACCTCCTGCCAGGGTCAACAAGAAGCAAAAAGGACCCAAATAAACAAAATCAGAAATGAAAGAGGTGAAACAACAACAGGCCCCACAGAAATACAAAGGATTATAAAAACTAATTACTATGAACAAACAACTCTATTCCAAAAAATCTAGTCAACCTAAAAGAACCTGCAAACTTAATCTGAAAGAACTAAAATATCTGAGTAGGCCATTAGCTATGAAGGAAATTGAAGCAGTAATGAAAAAACTTCCAGCAAACAAAGCACTGGGCCAGACGGCTTTAAAGGAGAGTTTTACCAAACTTTCGAAGAAGAACTAAAACCTATCCTCCTCAGAATATTCCAAGAAATTCAAGAGGAAGGAACACTTCTAAGCACTTTCTATGAAGCCAGCATCACCCTAAAACCAAAACCAGATAAAGACACTACAAAGAAGTAGGATTACAGGCCAATATCTCTGATGAACATACATGCTAAAATCCTCAACAAAATCCTAGCAAATCAGATCCAGTATTACATTAGAAAGATCATACACATGACCAAGTGGTATTTATTCCGGGGATGCAAGGATGGTACAATATCCACAAATCAATAAATGTGGTACATTCACATACAAAAATTGAGAGACAAAAATAACATAATCATATCAAAAGATGAAGAAAAAGTATTTGACAAAAACCAACACCCTTTCCTGATAAAAACTCTCAGCAAAGTGGGAATAGAGGGATCATACCTCAACATAATAAAAGCCTTATATGACAAACCTACAGCCAACATCATACTCAATGGGCAAAAACTAAACTATTTCTCCTAAGAACAAGAACAAGACAAGGATGCCCACTCTCACCTTTCCTGTTTGACATAGTACTGGAAGTGATAGCCATAGCAATAAAACAAGAAGAAGAAATAAAAGGCATCCAAATTGGAAAAGAAGAAGTAAAACTGTCATTATTTGCAGATGACATCGTATTGTATAGAGAAAACCCTAAAGACTCCATTAAAAAACTGCTATACTTAATAAATGAATTTGGCTATGTAGCAGGATACAAAATTAACACCCAGAAATCTATGGCTTTTCTTATACACTAATAATGATTTCACAAAAAGAGAAACAAATAAACAAACAAACAGGCAAACATTCCCATTTACCATCGCACCAAAAAAATTAAGATACCTAAGAATAAACTTAACTAAGGAGATAAAAGACCTTTACTCATAAAACTACATGACATTGAAAACAGAGATAGAGGAAGACATAAACAAATGGAAGAACATACTGTGTTCATGGGTTGGAAGAATCAACTTCATTAAAATGTCCATACTGCCCAAAGCAATCTATAGATTTAATACAATCCCATTAAAATCCCATTACAATACCAATTTCACAGACCTAGAGAAAACCCTTCAAAAATTCATAGGGAATTAAAAAGCAAAACAAAACCCTGAATAGCCACAGCAATCTTGAGAAAGAAGAACAAAGTTGGAGGGATCACAATATAACAAGCTCTATTACAAAGCCACTGTTCTCAAAACTGCCTGGTACTGGCACAAGAATAGACATATAGACCAATGGAACCAAACAGAGAACCCAGAAGTCGACCAATGTCACTATGCTCAATTAATATTTGACAAAGGAGGCAAGAGCATACAATGGAGTCAAGACAGTCTCTTCAATAAATGGTGCTGGGAAAATTGGAAAGATACATGCAAAAAAATGAAACTAGACCACCAACTTACACCATACACAGAAATAAACTCAAAATGGATAAAGGACTTAAATGTAAGATGGGAAACCATAAACATCTTAGAAGAAGCCATAGGCAGCAAAATATCAGAAA
>NW_006287459.1:1057276-1059624 GCF_000327345.1 Myotis davidii | reverse complement strand
CAAAAGAAACCATCAACAAAACAACAAGAAAGCCCACTGCATGGGAGAACATATTTGCCAATGTTATATGCAATAAGGGCTTAATCTCCAACATTTATAGGGAACTCATACATCTTAACAAAAAGAAGATAAACAATCCAATCAAAAAATGGGCAAAAGGTTTAAATAGACACTTTTTGAAAGTTGACATACAGAAGGCCAAGAGGCATATGAAAACATTCTCAAAGTCATTAATCACCCAAGAGATGCAAATCAAAATGACAATAAGATACCATCTCACACCTGTCAGAATGGCTATCATCAACAAATCAACAAATGACAAGTGCTGGTGAGGATGTGGAGAAAAAGGAACCCTCATGCACTGCTGGTGGGAATGCAGACTGGTGTAGCCACTGTAGAAAACACTATAGAGCTTCTTCAAAAAATTAAAAATGGAACTCCCATTTGACCCAGTGATCACACTACTAGGAACATATCCCAAGAAACCAGAAACACCAATTAGAAAGGATATATGCACCCCTATAGCAGCACAATTTGCAATAGCTAAGATTTGGAGACAGCCTAAGTGCCCATCAGCAGATGAGTGGATTAGAAAACTGTGGTACATCCACACAGTGAAATCTATGCTGCTGTAAAAAAGAAAGAACTCTTACCATTTGCAACAGTATGGATGGACATGGAGAGCATTATGCTAAGTGAAATAAGCCAGTCGGAGAAAGATAAATATCACATGATCTCTGTCATTTATGGAATATAGTGGACAACATAAACTGATGAACAAAAATAGATCCAGAGACAGAGAAGGATTGAACAGACTGACAAACCTCAGAGTGAAGGAGGGCAAGGGTGGGAGGTCGGGGTAAGGGATCAACCAAGGTACTTGTATGCATGCATATGAGCATAACCAATGGACACAGACACAAGGGGGGTGAGGGCATGTGCTGGGGGGTGAGGGTGGCTGGGGAAAGGTCAATGGGGGAGAAAAGAGACATATGTAATACTTTAAACAATAAATAATTAAAAAATAAGTTTGTGGGTAATAAACTTTTTGAATTCTTCAATGTCTAAAAATTCCTCTTTAGTCAGTGCCAATACATCTGAAGGTAGTTTATTTAGATACACTTTTACTAATGAGTATTTTTGTTCAGAATTTTGTTATCTTTTACTTAATTACCTGGTGTTCTGTCTCAAGCTTTCTCCTTCTCTCAGAGCCCAGTAGCTCTTACCTTAGCATTATCCCAGAATTCTAGTTGCTCAGCTTGGGATTTCTTTCCAATCCACGGGCAAAAGGTGTTTCAGTTCTTCGGCTTCTGCTTTGGAGTGGGTCCATCCAGGAAGTCCCTTTGACCTCCTGCACTGCTTTGGGTTTAGTTTTGTGTTTCTCTGATTATTTCAGGAGGTTTTGAGAGTGAAACAGGACAATATCTTGAACAGGAAATAAGATTTTTTGGACATAGTTCTTGACATTTTATTTATTTTACCCCTTACTAGAGGCCCAGTGCAAGAAATTTGTGCACGGGGCAGGGGGTGGGGGGATCCCTCAGCTCGTCCTGCACCTTCTTGCAATCCGGGACCGCTGGCTCCTAACCGCTTGCCTGCCTGTCTTCCATATTGCCTCTAACCACTCTGCCTGCCTGCCTGATCATCCGTAACTGCTAGCCTGCCTGCCTGATGGCCCCTAACCACTAGCCTACCTGCCTGATTGCCCCTAACTGCTCACCTGCCTGCCTGATCACCCTTAACCGCTCACCTGCCTGCCTGATCACCCCTAACTGCCTCTGCCTTGGCCCTTTGCCACCGCGGCTTTGTCCAGAAAGACATCCGGAATGATGTCCAGAAGGTTGGTCAGCTGTCTGGCCTAATTAGCATATTACACCTTTATTATTAGATAATGTAATATTGGAAACAATGTGGGTTTTTATTTAGAAAAAACTATGTTCACACTCTGGCTCTTCCTCCATAACAGCTGTGTGTCCCCCACAGCCCCAGCAGGTAATAGACCCTTCTTTTGGTTGCAGTATTCTTCTTATCTCTAGTACAGCACTAGTCATCATGGGGTAGTAACAAGTGTACAGAGAAAAATAGTCAATTACTTCAAGGCCAACCATATGTTCTGCTGTAAGCTTCGTGGAAATGGGTTGGGGTTGTAGGAAGACAATGCATAGGGGCTTGGCATCTTGGGGCTGCTTTTGATTATTATTAGTCTAAGTGAGTGACCTTAGACATGTGAGTCCAAGTTTTTTTTTTAATATATTTTTTATTGATTAAGATATTACATATGTGTCCTTGTCACCACGTTACCCTCTACCCCCCCCCCCCCCTCCCGACCCCCACCCCCTCCTCTTCGC
>NW_006287459.1:1049231-1055662 GCF_000327345.1 Myotis davidii | reverse complement strand
GTTCAGAGCCGTCGGGAGCTTGTGACTCCCTCCGGATTCAAAAAGACAGCCGCGTCCTCAGGTGCCAGCCCCTTTCCGCGCGCGCGCGAGCCCCCTACCTCTGCGCTTCTCTTCTGCAGCTTCTCTGGCTCTCAGTGTGCTTTACTTTCCTTCTAGTTGTAGAATTTACAGTCAGCCAGGCTTCCTGTGGTTCTGGATGATGTCCGTATTGTTTTTCTGAGGTATTAATCAATTGTTGTGAGCGGCATCAACTTCCCGGTGTTTATCTCTGCCGCCATCTTAGTTTCTCCGTGAGTCCAAGTTTTGAGGCCTAGTTTCTTCTTATTTTTAAAATTAGGGATGGTGTATAAAGCAATTAAAATCTGCCCCCCCGCCCCAGATTCTTTGTAGGTCCCATAGTGTCAGTGTTTCTAAGCTTAAATTGTTAAATTGAGAAGACACTATTTAGCTAATGCTGAGTTAGTATATGTGTGTATATTAACACACATATAAACACATGTAACACACACACACAGTACACATTCTGGTACTGGCACAAGGACAGACATATAGACCAATGGAATAGAACAGAGAACACAGAAATCAACTCAAGCCACTATGCTCAATTAATATTTGACGAAGGAGGCAAGACTATACAATGGAGTAAAGACAGTCTTTTCAACACATGGTGTTGGGAAAATTGGACAGATACATGCAAAAAAAAATGCTGTGTGCATATGTGTGTGTGCATGCATGTGTGTTGTAATATGTATATATATCTCCTAAAGGAAAATTTATCTTTAGAGAAGACATCATTTTTTATGTGGAAGTTAAACAGTTCTTTTGGAATGAATTTAGCTTCAATCTATGTCTTTATGCTGACAGACTTGTAGAGAAGTGTGTTTAGGTGGAGAAGGGGGACTGTTGAGGAGTGTTTGAATAGAAGTAGGTTTTGCATATTTATTTGTCATCCTTCTGGCCCTAAGGGAGCCCTAGGCTGCTGCCCAGTGTAAATTCCATGCTGGACAAGTCCAGAGGCTGTGTCTTCCCTTCCTTTGGTATTCACTCATATTCTGAGAGATTTTCAATTCTGATTTCAGAGAGATTCTATGCAATGCTAAGTTATTTATATTTTCAGTCATTCATGTTACTTAAGGAATTATCATGGTTTCTTTAATAGGTAATTATAGAAATTGCCCTTGTACATCTTGTACAAAGGAATTAAAAAGTATCTCCTAATTATAAGGAGAAAGAGCATGCACCATGGTTTTTCTCATATCCTTTTGAAGTTAAAGAATATGAGTACCTTATACTCAGTTTGGGTGGCTTCTTCTTCTTCCCTATTCTAGGCCACTTTAGAAATATCTTCATTTAATTCATATTCTGAACCCACTAGTTCTATCAGTAAAACCTATATTTAATCTTTGGTATATTTACAGTGTCCTTCTTCCTTACTACAAACTTCTATAACATTCATTTATTAAATTAAAAAAATAGCACACTTATTAAGCACCAAACACTGGGCATAGCTGAAAAGACCAAATGTGTTCCTATCCTTGTGGAGCTCAGAGATGAAAAAAAAAAAAAAAGCAAAGAACTAGATTCATATGTACCTAGAGTTACAGATTCTGATTAAGAGCAATGAAGGGAACTTACTGCTGGGAAATAGTTCTAATATTTACAGAAACACTATGATAGGTCCAAATGGACCTTTCTTCAATGACATAATTCTTCTGGGCATTGACTGAAATGGAGGAATGTGAAAAAGCAATAAAGCATACTTGCTCTACACAACAAAATGAGATTTTAGAAATTATCTAGAGACCAGAGACCCGGTGCACAAAATTCATGTATGGCAGGGGGGTGTCCCCTCAGCCCAGCCTTCACCCTCTCCAATCTGGGACCCAGACTGGAGAGGGTGTAGGCAGTCCAGTTCACAATCCTGGACTGCTGGCCCCTTATTGCTCACCTGCCTGCCTGCCTGGTTGCCTCTCACTGCCTCCCTTCCAGCATAATTGTCCCCAACTGCCCCCCTTGCCGGCCTGGTTGCCCTCAACTACATCCCTCTGCTGGTCTGGTCACCCCTAACTGCCCACCCACTGGCTTGGTTGCCTCTTATTGCCCCTTCTGTGGGCCTGGTTGCCCCCAACTGACACCCTCTGCCAACCTGGTCACCCCAAATACTCCCCCTGCTGGCCTAGTTGCCCCCAACTGCCCCCCTCTACTGACCTGGTTGCCCCTCATGTCACCCCTGCCAACTTGGTCACCCCATGCAGCCTGCTTGTTCACTCGTTTGGTCGTTCCTCACTACCCTCCCTGCCGGCCTGGCCATAGGCAGACATCTTGTGAGGGCATGAAAGTTAATTTGCATATTACCTATTTATTATATAGGATAGAAGAGTGAAGATGATAAAAAAAAAGTGGAGAAGACAATGATGTGAGAAGGGAGGGTACCTATCAATAAAATGTTTCTGGAAGAATTACAGAGAATGATACATGAAGATATTCCTAATGGAGGCGATAATAATTTTGCAGGCATGATGGTCAGTATAATTGTTTCTTTCATGTAATGATTCTCTTACACTAAAAAATGTATACACCCTTTGAAATACATCAACAATCTACAAAATCTGTCAAATGCATAAGCTTTAGAGTTGGTGGCTAATTTTTTGGAAGGAAGACAGTGTCAACAAGCATAGGAGCAGGGCAATTGCAGGTTCCAGGTCATAATGGAGGCTCAGGCTGCCTCAGGGATGGAATCAAGAGCAACTTAAAGCCCCATTATCAAGCACACTGTACTATTTAAGGGGATGGGAGCTGAAGAAACTTATTCAGATGCTCAAGGAAAGGTGAGCCTGGAAGATTGGGGAACTGAGAAGATTTAGATCAGTGGTTCTCAGGTGGAAGTGATTTTTTCTTTTTTGTCCTCCAGGGGACATTTGGCAATGTTGACAGATATTTTTGGTTATCACCAATTGGGGTGCGGGGAGGGTGTGCTACTGACATTTAGTGGGTATAGACTAGGGATGCTGCTATACATCCTACACTGCACAGGAAAGCCTGCATCTCCTCTCTTCCCACCTACAACAAAGGTTTGTCTGATCCAAAATGTCAATGGTGCTAAGATTGAGAAAACTTGGGGTTATACTTGTTTCCATACTTGTTTTCTAGTCTGGCCAAAAATATTGGTTAAAAGATTTATTCCTAAAGAATTAAATGATCTCTATGTTAGTTCACTCTGTGATACAATTTACTTTCCACAGCATCTAAACTGCACCATGCATAAATTTACATTTTAAAAAATTCATGAACTTTCCTTCAAGTTAGAGCCAAGGTTCTAACAAAAGTACCAGTTTTATCCTAGTGCCGGTAGACAAGAGAGCATGGATATTTAAATGAAACCATCCAACACAGAGAACCATTAAACAGTTTTGTTGATTGCATATCCACAAAGTCCATAGGAAATGGCATGAGCTAAATGTTTAGAGATGAGATCTGTGAAGAAGGGTATGGGGGAACATGGCATTTGTGTTATGAAGGAAGTAGTGTGGTGCATATATTGGATTAGGGAGAAAAATGAAGGGACAGGAAGGCAGATCCTATAGCAGAAGGTTTGGTGAACTTTGATTATAGTTTTGCTTGTATAAGTGAAGAATCTAGAACAGTGCTTGTGTTCAAAACATTTCTTGAATAAATAAGTAAGTATTATGAATATCACATGGTAAATAAGACACGTGGCAGTAAGACATCTAAGATTATCCTAAGGTTTCTGAAATGTGACACTAGGTGAATGGCTATATCTAGCATTCAGATGTGAAAAAGCACATTTGCAAGAAGAATAGGGAAGATAGTTCAGTACTGGAGAGGTAGAGTTGGAGATAGAGTTAGAAGGGAAAATTTCTGAAAGTCAGGGGTACATACATAAGCATCTGAAGTTCCAGAGATAGAGATAGAGATAGAGATAGAGATATAGAGATAGAGATAGAGGTAGATAGAGATAGAGATAGAGACAGAGATAGAGACAGACAGAGAGATAGAGAGAGATAGAGAGAGAGATGAGAGAGAGAGAGAGATTATCAGAAATTGGCTCATGTAATTAAGGAGCCCAGAAGTCCAACAAGCTAGAGACCCTGAGAGAAGATGGTTTCCATTGCAGAGTCAGATCCAAAGGCAGAAGGCTGTGTCCCAGCTCAAAGATGGGCAGAGGAATACTGTTTTTGTACACAATCTTCCATTCTTTTATTAAAAAATGGATGAGGCCTAGACACATTGGGGGCTAGGGGACCACTCTGCTTTACTCAGTTTGACCATTCAAATGCTCATCTCTTGCAGACACCCCCAGAAATATTCATTAACCAAATTCTGAACACCCAGGGCCCAGTCAAGTTGACACACAGAAGTAACCATAGGAAATTATAATATAAACCAAGGGAAGGAGTGAACACATCAATTTCACACAGTAGTAATTCTTTGTATACAAAGTACCCAGACAATAGGATAGTGACCAGCTGTGAGCTGAGCAGGAGGGGGAGTGGGCCCGAGTCTCCGGTGGGCGGGGGAGGGCTCTGCTGAAGCGATCAGCACTGCTTGCCTTAGCCCCAACCCGCCCCCCCACCCCGTGGCACATAGGGGCCTGGATGGCGGCTTGTGCTGTCCTACCCTGCCTTCAGTATGCAAATTAGCCGCCATCTTAGTTGGCAGTTAATTTGCATATGGCCCTGATTAACCAATGGGAAGCATAGGTATAGTTAATTACTCTTTTTGTATTTTATTAGAGAGAGAGAGAGAGAGAGAGAGAGAGAGAGTTAGAGATAGGTAGAGAGAGTTCCAGGTTAGAACTAGAGATTGGGAATCATTTGCAATGTAGATAATGACTTGGATAGGGACTAGATAGCTCTTTTCCTGACTCCTCAGCTCACCTAACAGAAACATCAAGTTAACTTGGCGATGCACTCAAGTGCAATGGCAAGATTATTTAAATAACCACTTTTGTTTAGTGTTACCTCAGATGTTTTAAAAAGTATTGAATACAAACAGAAATGATTCTCCTTGGAAGCAGGTGCCCCAGAAATGCAACAGATTTGTTATGACAGTGCTGCCGATATTCACATTTTTAGATTTCCTGTTTAGAAATTACCTAGGAATTTTACTGAGCTTCTCTAGGAACATCACCTTTCTGAAAATGCATTTTTAAAACAGCTAATTTTTTTTAGAAATATAAAAATAATAACATTAACTGTTGATTGAGCACCTAATATATGTAGCGAGCACTGTACTAAGTGCTTAATGAACATATCATATTTAGTCTTTATAAGTACCCAATAAGCTAAGTATATTTAATATTTTTAGTGGAGAAAGTGGGTTTAGAGGAATTAAAATAATTTGCTCAAGACCACATGGGTCTGCCTAACAGAACAGTCTTTTGAATAGCTTGAGTAATAATAATATGATTTAAAAATATAAATATAGAATAATGAAAGCAATTTCATAAGGTATTTCTGGAGAATCACCTTCCCACTAAAAAAAAAAAAAAAGAATTCCACAAGACACTGAAATGTGTAGCCTATTAGAATATTATTTTGAGGAATAATCTGCAGTTAGGTTATGTTTTGTTTGGGTAATGTTTGTTTGGTTAATAATTTTAATTATTTTATAGTCACTCATTTTGTTCAAAATGTAGAAGGCAAAAAAACACTGACATATGACTCTCCCAAGAACTTGGAATTTAATCACAAACCACTTCTATTCTTTAGTTTTCCAGATTAGTTCCTTTTGTCTTTTCTAGATAATATGGCCTGATGCAAGTGACTTTTTAAAACATCTTTATTGTTGAAAGTATTACAGATATCCCATTTTTTCCCCATTGACGCCCTCCACCTGGCAGTGAGTGACTTTTTAACCCATCCACACCTCAGAATCTTGCAGAGCACTTTGTATAGAAAAGAATCACCCTGGCTGGCATGGTGCAGTGGTTAAGTGTCGCCTTTGAACCAGGAGATCACGGTTCGATTCCCAGTCAGGGCACATGCCTGGGTTGCAGGCTCAATCCCCAAATGTGGGCCATGCAGGAGGTAGCCAAGCAGTGATTTTCGTCATTGATGTTTCTGTCTCTCTCTCCCCCTTTCCCTTCCTCTCTAAAATCAATTAAATATATATGTATATATTTTAAAAAAGAATCAATTAAAATGTGTCAGGTAGAGGAATGAAGTTAACACACACACACACACACACACACACACACACACACACACCAGGAATGAATCTATACATATAGCTTTGGATTATACTCTAGTTCCCTACTGTTATTTAGTGAGATGCCCTCTACATCCTCACCTATTCCCAGGGGACGGGGGCTTCTTGGGGTGCCACGGGAACAAGAATTTCTCAAAGCCCCCTCAGGAGGATGAGGTTTCCTGGAAAGCTTTAATGATGCTATAACATGAAGGGCGTTT
>NW_006287459.1:1042070-1049150 GCF_000327345.1 Myotis davidii | reverse complement strand
AATCAAAACCACTGCCCCGAGTTTCTGCTCTATGTTTGCACAATCCAGACCAGCATCAGGCTGGCTGGGCTTGTGTTCCCAGCTGCAGTCCATTGAGTGTAGGGTCTGCATGGCCATGGTCCAGGCAGCTGCTAGAGCCAGCAAGGATCTTGGGGCAAGCAAATGCAAGGAAGCAGGAACGAAGCAAGAGGAATAAGGGAGAGAGAACTCTTTGTTTTGGGTTTTTAACCAGGGCTTATCTAATGAATCCTTCAGGATTTTGTGTGCTTGCAGGGGCTCTACCCCCTAGCCAATCCATGGCTCCCTAGACTAGGCTGACAGGCAGGTACCTTCCCTACATCACTGGGACTTCACTGTGCATCCATCCATCTTCCCTTTGCTGGACTCTTGCCCCAGTGATCTGCAGGGGACAAACCTGTGGTTCCCTGAGGCGTGTGACGTTTCAGCTTCCTGGTGAAGCTGCTCAGATGACCATACTTATAATGTCTGGCCTCCGCCTTGCTTTCTTCCTATTTTAATATTAACTAGATAGTTACCACGGGAACTATACCATAAGTAAACATTTAAATATTCACCCAAGACATTATTTACAAAAGTTAGTAACATAATAAGTATCAAATATTAAAATGAATAGTTTCTAAAATCTGTGATTTCGTTAAAAATTACTGTAACAGAGTACCTTTGGGTGTCAAGCTGTTAATGTGTTGCTTTGTTCTGGGTAAACAAATGATGGAAGGAAAAGGTTCATCTGTACTTTTTTTCTGCCTTAAAAGGGACAGTTATAATGAAAACGAAGAAAGAGAATATTATTTAAAACAAAACAATTCCAAACTCTCCACCTCAAAACAAACAAACAAGTAAAAACCTATTCCCTCCAGTAATTTCACTTTTGTTGTTAAATTCATGTAAGTGGAGACTCTTAATGTCCACATTATCTGAAGAGTCAAGCTACATTTTTTAATTCTTGAAAATATCTGTAGGCCATTTATGAAATGTGCATCATCTTTACTTTGTAGATGATTGTATTCGTATTTAAGGATGAAAGGTAAACAGATGCTGGGAGCTTACTACTGGGAGCTAATCTATTTAACTATTTATTTTCAGTGAATATATTCGTTATTAATTATCTTATCTTTCTAATGGGTGAAAGGATGATTAAAAATGTTAAAGTCACCTTTGGTAATTGGGTTGTACTCTAAAATATTCAACACATAGAATGACTTTTTTTTTTAATACTCTGGTCCGCTATGTAGTCATGTTTCAGAATTCTATTAAAATTCCTGTCTCTGTTTAAGCAAAAGTGAAGTAAATAAATATTAGTGCACATTAGCAAATATATTGGTGAGGTTTTTTTTTTAACATAACCTTTACCAAAGGGCCCCATTTATTCTGGCTGTTTACATTTAGTGTAATTCAGATAAGTATGCTAGTTTATCTTGGAATGAAATATTTATTCTTCTTATTGTTATTCATATTCTTTCATAACTGGAAGAGAGGTTATATGTGTTTTATAAAAACCATTTAATACATTTGTACAATATTGATTATTGTTGATAACTCTTCATACAAAGGATCACAAAGATAATTCAATAAAAAGTATTTATATTAAATATATGAAAGTAACCAATTATATTACTGCAATGTGGAATCAACAGTATTTTTAGGGTTTAATGCATGGTTAAAGTTCAATTGTGAGGCATCAGGGAAACCAGATAGAGAATTAGTGGTCAATATCCTTCACAATATAGCTTTTGTCCCCTTTCCCCCCTCTCTCACTTATATACAATTTAACTGATTAGTAAGTGTTAAATAGGACAAAACCATAAGTGTTCTTACAATGTTCGTTCATTCGCCATAAGAAAATTTGATAAACCTCATAATGGTAACATGGGTCTGGTTATTTACATATGTATATTTCCACTAGAGCTTTGATGCATGAAATTTGTGCAATGGGCTCAGCCCTCACATCTGCGGTGGCTTACCTCGGCCCAAGGCAACTATGGTGGCTGCTTCGGCCCTCACAGCCCCAGCTTCCTCCGGAAGGACATCTGGTCTAATCAGCATATTACACTTTTATTATTATAGACTAGAGGCCCGATGCATGTAATTCGTGCAAGAGTAGGCCCTCCTTCTCCCAGCTGCTGGCACTGGCTTCCCTCCAACACCCAGGACCCGAGTTTCCCTTGCAGCCCTGGCTTGTCTGGAAGGTCATCTGGAAGGACGTCTGGTCTAATTAGCATATTACACTTGTATTATTATAGATATGTACTGTTGTTTGCTTTTTAAAATTTTTTTGTTGAATTTATTGTGTAGTTTCTTAAGCACTATTGCTAGTATAATTTTAGTGTACTTCCCTTGAGCCAGACAAAGCAGGATGTCACTCAAAATCCATTAACAACTGACTTAAAATATACATGAAATCGGTGGTGCTGCCTGATCAGAATAAAGAAGAAAAAACAGAGAAGTCCATCTATGCAGTTGCGATGGTAAAATTAAACATTCAGAAGTATTTCATGAATTATTCAAGGCAATGTCATTAGTGTCTTAGAAATAGATAAGAAGACAATGAAATATCTGACAAACAGCCAAAGAAATGTAAAATGAAATGAGAATGAAAGCTAGATGGATAGGTGGAAATTTAAGGCATATGGACTAATTAAACTCTTGTGTAACTTGAATACAGGGATGAGACCTGTAAGACCTACACATTTGTAAATATAGTATTTGTTTAGTGAGCATACAGGCTCCAGAATGTTCTAGTTTTGTCTAAAGGGGGTATGGGGGGAGGAGAAAGAGAAAGAAAGAAGGAAAGGGGCAGAAAGGAAAGGGGAGAAAAGCAAAGAAAACCCACTTTCCAGGTCCCTGCCATAACTTCTTAAGCAATATAAAATCTTGATTTTCAGACATGGAAATCCCAATTTGCTTGAGAAAGTGTTAGGGTTTCTTTATTGGGTAAATATCTTTTATCAAAGGTTAACATGATGAAATCAAACAAATAGCATCAATACTTTTATATTATTTTAAGGAAAAAATCTTTATTGTTGATAAATTAAAGTGCTGATCCTATTTACTTATTATTACATTACATTATATAAACTGTAATTTAAAACATTTAAAGAAGAAATACATTTTAGATTGAGACTTTAATTTGAAAATATGAATATTTTCATACAGTTTGAAAACAATATGGTAATGATCTTAATAGTTTAGTATTTACTATATTTAGAAGTATTATGAGATGTAAATGAATTACTTAAGAATTTGTGGGATTTGTGTTTGCTAGAAGAGTTTTTGCTACTCTTTCCATTTTTATGCACATGAGTTTCAGGTATCCAAGATCCCAGTCAGCCATCCTCAGGTCTGAGGAGATAATAAACTTGGCAATCCTACCCAGCATACAAATATGCTTTTAATGATATATTTGAATTACATATTTGGGGAAGCTAAATAGAACCATAAGTTGGGAAAATATTAATAAAAATCCATCTTTAAAGTGGTTGTTAAATATTTACTGGATTTACAATTAGATAATAAGATTGCGAATTTATTTTAAAAGTTTAATGAGTAACTTAGGTGGAGAAGTAGGGACCAAAAATACTTTCCTGTCTGAAACACTGGAAACACCAGGCAAAAACAATATGAACCAACAGTTCTCAAGAAACTGAGCATTATGCAGTGAAGGACAGTGACCACTGAAAGACGGAAAACCAATGAGGTGTGCCCTTTGATTGCTCAAGTCTCCTCCCTCATTGCTAAGGTCTGAATGGATGCACACCATTTTTGTAAACCATGGATGGAGCCTTCTCTCAATATTATGATTTTAATTCAGTGTGGTAGTTGGCAGGAGACGGATTCTGCAATTGCTTACAGTACTTCTATTGAATAAATGTTATTGACTATGTAGTAGGGATCTGGCCATCAGGTTAATTCAATAATGGGTGGTTCCTCTTTATGAAATAAGAATAATGTTTGATATAAGAGTTCATCAATGTAATGAGTACAAAAGATTTCGCTGTTGCTTAGAACTTAGTGAGTGTCTGGTAAGTACTGACTATTAGAAATAAGATGGAGGCAACATGCATCTTTGAAAGTCAGTAAATTATGAAGCAGATGATCAAGATACTAAAGCCTAGGTATAGAAATTTGGAAAAACTTCTCTAACCCACTTGGGGGATCCTTTACTTAATCTATAAAATGGATTTAATAAAATCTCTGAGAATTAAATCATTTGGCTATGTTCAGGTCCTTTCCTGGCTTAGGTTTTATTTTACCTAAGAAAACTCAAAATAACAAAATGAAAAATTCTTAGGGATTAGATGGAGACATATTTGGAAAAGCTACAGAAAAAAAGACATTCACAAGGTGTATCTTTGAGGAGTTGATTCTGTTGACCCTGTTGTGTGGTGATTTGTCACTTGTCTCCCATATAATTCTTCTTGGATTATTTCTAAGATGTAGTCACAACAGAGGCAGGCAGAGAGCACGAGCCTCACTTTCCTTGTGCGTTTTTCCTTTAAAAAATGAGTTGAAGAGAATTGCTAAACAGTTTGAGTGCTGAGGTTGCTGATCCATTCCTGATTCCAATTAACCTTAATTTGTTTAGAGGCTCAGCAACACCAAATGAATCTAACTGGCCAATTAGCAGACCAGCAACACGAGTTCAGCTCACCGAAGACTGTTTATCAGTTGGACACGAAGAGGGCAAAAGTCTGTTAATTCTGTGATAAGTGTCAGGGCACGGCTCTGTCTTGTAGAGCTTCTTAACTTGGGAGATAGAGAACGTACACATTCTGAGATATTGAATGTAGGAGTTACTGAGGAGCGACCTGCATTTCATTTGGGGATTTTATGAGCAAGTACAACTGCAGCTACTTACAATTAAACATTAATAAGACTATTGCATGTACCCATGAGGTGTAGACCATGATTAATTATTTGCTTCAAATAGTTCTTAGTAAGGACTCAGTGTTCAACAAATGCTAATGAAGATTATTGTGTTATTTGTAAACTTTGCAAAGTATTTCCTTAGTGCCTAGCCATTGCTTTTGATAAAAGTCTATTCTACCTATAAAGGTAAAAATATAATATATGCCATTATCTTGAACCAGGATTTTTGAAACACACATCTACTAACTAACTTAAGGGAATTGATGGGAGTATCATTTCCTTCTGGACAACCATCATCTAATCTCTTGTTTGAAGATGAAATCTTGTAGTCACTACAAGCTGAAATGAAAATCTATTTTATTGCATTGTTGGTCACTAAATTTGAATTTGCCATGTCCAAAATTATTAATACATGCATAAAAAGTATATTTAGCACACACTGTTGATCCAATGAAAATTACTAAGAAAGTGGACTTTGGTTATTCTTAAGACAGGAAGGGAACTGATGAGGTGTCAACATGAGAATGGGAAGCAACAACTAATTTCAGCTCTGATGGTAACCGTGATACGCAACCTCAGGCAACTCATTTAATTTCAGGAAACCTCTAGTTTTGTCATGGTAGTATTAATGTGTGCCTACTTGCCAAATGTGTTGTTGGGATTAATTATTTAATGTTTACCAAGTGCTTTGTAGATGCAGACTAAAGACTAGATGCCAAGTTTATTACTGGGAATAGGATATATCAGGAAACTGCATTCCTTTTCACCAGGGAGTATTGGTGTGCAGTGAGGGCGCCTTGAAGAGAGAGCTGCTCAAAAGGTGAAAAAAATGAAGATGAAACAGCCACTTATCAATGAATCAGAATTTTTTCCTGCCCTTTTCTTTTGAAGAAATGTGTTTGACAAGCAATCATAATAGGGATGTATTTAAAAATTAAATCTAGAAAATATCTCCAGGGCCAACCACTGTCAGCTACATTAATTGCACAGTAAGAGTTTGTATTCTAAATAATTATTTTTCTCTGGTAGCGGACAACAAGAACTTCCTACCACAAAGAAAGGCTTACGTTGAATCTACTTTTAAAATAAGAAACTGGACACATTTAAATGGTTGGTTTGAATGCAGTTTTAAATTAAGAAACACAAGCAATTAAAATTTATGATTTCTAAAAGGAGTAGAAACTGAAGGATTTTTCTAGCTAATTATAAGATAAAAACCATATCAATCACTTCCCTCTTTCATGTCCATTTATTTTCTGAGCATTGAAATGTGCAATAAACTTACCCTAATTAATAGATTTGAGTATAAACAATAGCACTCTATCCTATCAGAAGGATCCTACAGGAGGCTTTCCAGAAAGAAAAAGTAAAGTTTAGTAATTGTTCATTTGATTAACATGGGACTAAAGCAGTATTCTGTGATAGATACAATGAGTCACTGGCCAGAGACTGAATGACCTAAGACTTTCAAAAGTTTTCACTTTTTACACAGACGAGTTTTGGGCTAGTATTTAAAATTCATAGAAATGTGGAAAAATGTTACAATTTTATATTATGCAAATGAAGAAACCAAGGCCCTCATATTGAAGGACTAGGCCAAGTTTCCATTGCTAGTTGATAACTAAACAAATATCCTGACATGTATATATTTTTCCTCTACATCAAATCCAATACATTACATTCTAAAGGCTAAAAATAGCAAAAATATGACAACAAATTTACTTATATATCTGTCCAGGTGATGATCTCAGTACAAGGGTAGGTAACACAATGAGGTTTTGCCAAACCATTAGTCATCGAAAGTTTGGTACATTTTGCTCCGTGGAAGCTTCCTATACCTAAATCTCAAGAACTAGATGTGAAGATACCTTGTGATGTTTATAGAGTTAAGTGGTGTATTTAAAGATATTTCGCTCCCAAATAAGGGCTGAGTTAACCTCAGATATTATTGAAAATATGGTTTGTCATTTGACTACCCTTTCTTTCTTTCTTTTTATTTTTTATTTTATTTTTTATTTTTAATATATTTTATTGATGTTTTACAGAGAGGAAGGGAGAGAGATAGAGAGTTAGAAACATGAATGAGAGAGAAACATCGATCAGTTGGTCACGGCTACCCTTTCTTTCTTATCACATCTCTCTATTGATCCAACTGTTAGTCCCTGCCTTCTACCAGCCATCAACCAGCTATTG
>NW_006287459.1:1041715-1042037 GCF_000327345.1 Myotis davidii | reverse complement strand
TTTCCCTGACACCATGTGAAGGTTGAACCAATTTTAGATAAAGTTCTTTTTTACTCCTCTTCTTCCTCTCTGTTTCTTTTTCTCTGATAGTGGTATCAAGTAAAGGATAGACATAAGAAGAGGCAACAATGATGAAAAAGAAAGTGGATGACTTTTTTTTTTTCTCCAATTTGGATGACTTTTATTTCTTCTTCTTGCCTAATTGCAATGGCTAACACTTCCAGTACTATGTTGAACAGGAGTGGTGAGAGGGGGCACCCCTGTCTTGTTCCTGTTCTTAGGGGAAATGGTGTTAGTTTTTGTCCATTGAGTATGAAGTTAG
>NW_006287459.1:1037013-1038833 GCF_000327345.1 Myotis davidii | reverse complement strand
CTTCAGTTGGCAGCAGCTCCTCTGGTGGTTTCTATTCACAGCTGTGGTGGCTCTTCTGGCTGGTGGGGAGCAGTTTCGCGTACAGCTGCTGTTCCTCAGCAGAGGGTGTGGTGCTCAGGAGGCTGCTGTTGCTTGGATAACTTTCCAGGGGAGTTCTGCCCTTCCCTGCTGCAAAACGTCTCACCAGCTGAGCAATTTCACCAATTCGGGGTGGGTGTTATTAGTTTCAGCTGCTCACTCCATTTGCTCAGTGGATGACATTTTGGAAAGATGAAAGATTTCCATATTTTTCTTTGAATTAAGAATCTATTACTTTAATAATAAGTGATGTATCATTAATCTTTATGAAATCATCTCAATCTGCTAAACTCTTTATATATTATTTAACCCCATAATACTCTAGAGTAGGTGCTATTTTCTCCCCGAATTACTTGCTGAAGATTGAAACAAGTTTGAGAGCTATACTAGTAATTTTAAATTATGTCTTTTTGATACTAAACTATTTGATATAGGATTCATTGATATGAAGATCAATTAATTGAAAAGGAATTTTAGAAATTCTGAAACAGTGATATACAGTAATATGAGCAGTGATAACCAATGACTACTTGCTATCAATCACTACACACTTCTTTCCTATGTGCCCTTAAATAAAGTAAATATAAAAATAAAATAAAGTTACACATTTGAAAATCAATAAGATACTCTTTTTTACTCTTATGACTTCCAAAGTATAAATACAAACACACCAAATTCAAATTACTATACAATTCTGAGTATACTTTTAACCTTGACTGTATTGGACCCTCAACATTTAGTCACTCAGTTCCTCTTTGGATCTTCTTTTCAATCTTCTAGCTCTAAATTGCTCTCCTTCATGACTGTCTATTTGTGTGCCTTTAAATGTTTCCATTCTTATTTGGGGCCTAAAATTTTAATTCATGTCCTCTTTTTCTTAATTTACTCCAAGTTCAGAGTTAGAGTGAAGACATATTGACAACTACATGTCTATGGCTTTTGTATTCCTTTTTTTTTTTTTAAGCTAAATCAGTCATTACAAAGTTGATTCTTGTATATGTATATTTTACTCTGTAATATTTATTTTCCACTGTGAGAAAGAATGACTTTTTTGAAAGTTATGTGGTGAAAGTAAAGTTTATAATAGACTTTTCTAGCTTTTGGCGTAGGAAAATTTGAGGGGCACCTGAAAATGTTGCCCTCACTTTGTTTTTCCACAATCTTTTTTAAAAAAAATATATTTCACTGACTTTTCTTTACAGAAAGGAAGGGAGAGTTGAAACATTGATGAGAAAGAAACATCGATCAGCTGCCTCCTGCACACCCCCCACTGGGGATATGCCCAGAACCAAAGCACATGCCCTTGACCAGAATTGAACCTGGGACCCTTGAGTCCACAGGCCGACACTCTATCCACTGAGCCAAACCGGTTAGGGCTTTCCACATTATTCTTGCTGTTGCATCATTAGGTTTAGAAATTTTCTTTGATACACAATTATGTATTCTTACAAAGGAATATAACAAATGAATATAGTGGAATAATAAAATATTGTTATTATCATTATTGTCATCCTATCTAATAAAAGAGAAATATGGTAATTAGTGGTACGTCTGCTACCCTTCCTATTGGCTAATCAGGGCGATATGCAAATTAATTGCCAGCCAAGATGGCGGCTGGCAGCCAGGCAGCTTGAAACTAACATGAGGCTTGCTTGCTTCAGTGACAGAGGACTCCAAAGTTCCCTGCCTGCCTTGCCAGCCTCTGAGCTTGCAGTTTGAACATTGTAACAAATATAGAACCT
>NW_006287459.1:1025728-1036171 GCF_000327345.1 Myotis davidii | reverse complement strand
GACCAGGGGCTGCACCTAGGGATTGGGCCTGCCCTCTGCCACCTGGGAGCAGGCCTAAACCAGCATGTTGTTATCTCCCGTGGGGTCCCAGACTGCGAGAGGGCACAGGCGGGCTGAGGGACCCCCCTTCCGCCCGAGTGCACAAATTTTTGTGCACTGGGCCTCTAGTTATTATATAAACAGCTATGATTTTGAGTACTTTTTCTTGGTTATCATTAAATGTGGTGAATAATAACCCCAAAAGTTTATTGTGCTGAGTAAATTATATAATATATTAGAGGCCTGGTGCACAAATTCGTGCACCAGTGGGGTCCTTCAGCCTGGCCTGCAGGATTGGGCCCAAACCAGCTCTCCAACATCCCCCAAGGGGTCCCAGATTGTGAGAGGGTGCAGGCCAGGCTGAGGGACCCCACCAGTACACAATCAGGATCGGAAAGAGACACAGGAGGTTGGCCAGCCAGGGAGTTACCACTGGAGGGCTCCAGGGCATGTCTGGCCTGTCTTGCTCAGACCCAATAGGCTGGACCCCAGCAGCAAGCTAACCTACTAGTTGGAGCGTCTGCCCTCTAGTGGTCAGTGTACATCATAGTGACTGGTCAACTGTCTGCCCCCTGGTGGTCAGTGCACGTCATAGTGAGTGGTTGAGTGGCCTTAGCATATCATTAGTGTACTATGCTTTGATTGGTGGAATGGCCAATTAGTCGACCAGACACTTAGTATATTAGACTTTTATTATAAAGGATGTTTAAATATTTAGCTAACTTAAAACATAATAGAGTTTATTAACTGGAAGTATTCTTGTCAATACTATGACACAGAGAGGAAATATGCCATAGATGGCATAGCTGTGTCTATTATTCTCTAACTATAATTGAAAAGTGATTGGGCCAACAAATGATTGAAAGAACTGTTCTATAAAATATAATAGACACGGGTGCCCGGCTAGCTCAGTCGGTAGAGCATGAGACTCTTAAATATAATAGACATAGCTATGCTGTCTATGATATATTTCTTCTCTGTGTCATATAGTATTGACAATAATACTTCAAGTTAATAATCCTAATAATTACAGCAATAGTTTATTATTATTCATACTTTTTAGAATAAATAAAGTTCAAAGAGTTAAAAAATATCACAGCTGTTAATTCATAGAACTGGATTCAAATGCAGGTCTCTTTGAAATGGTATAGATGTTATACAAACATATATTTTAGACTTCAAATTTTCACACTTTCCACCAGACTGTTCTGTACTGTCTGTTTGTACTCCAGACATTACATGATTTATTGACTCTACTGTGAGTCATCTTCTATGTGTATTCATCTCTTCTTTCAAATAAGAACTTCAGGTCTCTGAAGACAGAAACCATGCCCTATCCACCATTGTACCTTGAGAGTCCCTAAGTATTAATAGTATTAATAAGTATAATCAACCACTTTGGGGAAATCCAATAGAAGCAGTGAAGATCATCATCTTATAGTAGAAAGAAACCATTATACATTTAGCCAAAATCAAGTTGTGCAGGCAATAATGTGATGATATTAACCGAAGTTACTGCCACTACAAATATCATGCAATGTATTCTGTAATGGTTAATTTCATGTGTCAACTTGCCTGGGCCACAGTGCCCAGATATTTGGTCAAACATTATGCTCAGGTTGTCTGTGAGGGTGCATGATATTACCATTTGAATCAGTAGACTGAGTAAAGCTGATTGCCCTCCCCAGTGCCTTCTAATCAAGCCTGAATAGAACAACAAAGGCAGACCCTCCTAAGAGTAGGAAGAAATTACTGACTGACTGAGCTGAGACACGAGTCTTTTCCTGCCTTTGCATTTAGACTGAAAATTTAGCTCTTCTTTGGGTCTTGAGACTCTGGCTTTCAGAATGGGACTTACACCATAAGCTCTCCTGGTTCTCGGGCTTTCAGACTCACACTGAACCTACACACGGGCTCTCCTGGGTCTTTAGTTTGCCAACTACAGATCTTGGGACTTGGCACCGTACATAACTACGTGAACCAATTCCTTATAATCAACATCTTTATAGATGTATACATCTTTATCTTTGTATTCTATATAACAACCTATGGCTTCTGTGTCTCTGGAGAACCCTGACTCATACAGATTCCTTCGATGAACACTAATTAAGCATTAACTCTGCACAATCACTGCCTCAAACACATCTAGGGAGCACGTGCTGTGTGTAGGGTTTGTGTTAAGATCTGGAGACACAAACACGTAAAAGCCATCTTCTCTGCTCTCAAAGAATATTGTAAAGCAAGTCAAGGCTGGAGAACGTGCACCTATAATAGAAGCAACACCCAGTGGCATATGCTGAATGTCAAATAAGTAAAACCTGCAGTAAATCCTCTGCCGATCTTCAGGGGGATTCGCTGGCTGCATGGGTCAGGTGGCCATCCATCCTAGTTGAGCAGGGACAGTTCGGTTTATGCCTGTTGTCTGAGCCCTATTATTTATAGCTCCATTTCACTCTGAACAGTGTTCTAGTGAGACAATAAACTATAAGGTCACCTTACTCACAGATGGAGCTTGAAGGAAAGATTTCTTTCAAAGGTGAATTGTGGGCTATGTCTTAAAAGAAGCAACAGACATGAATCACAGACTTGGTATTCCAAAATGCGTCTTTTATCACTTTTAAAACATTTTCAGCTGTGAATGGCTTCAATCCCACTGTCTGCCTTCATTCTAGCGAGTCCCCTAAAAAAAAAGAAAAGAACATATTATGCAAAAGGGAACAGAACGTCTCATTGATGCCTCAGCTCTCCTACTCTCGGAGGATGCAGCGCAAGCTGGGTATCCCTGTGCCTGTGTGGCAGGAGGGCACATGGCGCCTCAAGCTCCTTCATCATTACAGTTGCTAAAGCAATTACTCACTGGGAATTCATATTAACCCGAGTAAATTAGGTAAAAAGTCACGTATGTAATGCCCTTTCACTCAAAATAATTGGCTGCTAATTTAAAATTGGCTCACATTTGAGAAAATAATGTAAAAATATCTTTAGAGATGCATTTGAATGCTTATCAACACAGATGGACGGGGGAGCATTTGGGGAATGCTAATATAACATTTAAGTATGTTTTGCATGAGCAACATGTTCAACTTTCCAGAGCCGTCTAAAGATGCAACCTTGGCAACTAATGCCACAGCCTCTGACAGAACTTGTGTTAGTGTTCAATGAGAGCAGCGTTTCATTTTTCACAAAAAGGGGAAACAGTGTGGTAGATAAATGTACTATGGAGGGAGAGAGGTATATTGTACTCTTGGTGAATACATTTCTACAAATTAAACATTTAGATGATATGATTTTGGAGTGGATGGCCACACTGTCACAGAGATTGGTGGGCATCTATTTTTGAATATGAACACTTTGAGAACAAAAGCCATACCATAGTCATCTTGGTATCTCTCATATATAATAGAATGCCTCGTATACGTTAGATAGTTAAAAACTATTTGTTAAATTAACTTGACTGAATTATGTAATGTTTAATGACTAAACTATGCACAAAAATAGACATAAGTGATAATTGATATTTAAAATAGATTCCTGCCCTGGCCAGTTTGGCTCACTGGATAGGGGGTTGGATTGTGGACCCAAGGGTCCCAGGTTCGATTCCCGTCAAGGGCACGTACCTTAGTTGCATGCTCCTCCTTGGCCTGGGCCCTGGTTAGCAGGCAACCAATTGATGTGTTTCTCTCACATCGATATTTCTCTCTGTCTTCCCCTCTCTCTAAAAATCAATGGAAAAATGTCATCAGGTCAAGATTTTAAAAATAAAAAAATAAAACATATTCCTACTAAGTCTCTGTGCATATATTTGACTTTTGAATATTATACTGTTGAGTCATGCTTATCACATGCTTATAATTACCAAGTGCATACCCAGAAGTTTACTATTTCTGAACAAAAGGCATTTGACACCCTAGAGCAGCGATTCTCAACCTGTGAGTCTCAACCCCTTTGGGGGTTGAACGACCTTTTCACAGGGGTCACCTAAATACATCCTGCATATCAGATATTCACATTACAATTCATAACAGTAGCAAAATTACAGTTATGAAGTAGCAACACAAATAATTTTATGGTTGGGGGTCACCACAACATGAGGAACTGTATTAAAGGGTCACGGCATGAGGAAGGTTGAGAACCCCTGGTCTAGAGGTTATAAACAGTCTTTTAAATCATGGCATGTTTTAGTAAAGAGTGGATTGAGATTTAAAAATCCAAGGTTAAAGTTGTAGTTCTGCTATTCACATGCTGTGTGTTCTTAGTAAAATCATGTAACCTCTCTGAAACTTAGTGTGTTTATCTGTAACATGTCCATGAAATAGGGGGATGCTCTAAAGATCTCCATATCTGGTACAAAATATGAGTCCAAATAATTCAGGAATCTAGAAGTTGAATGATTAAACAACAGATAAGTAGCATGTGTTACATCTTTCAGTAATATAGAGTTAAAGAAAATTAAACAGATGCATTTTTCAAATATTCAAATGGCAATATTTGAAAGTGCTTAGAAAGATTTAAAATATAATTTTTATAGTAATAATTTTCTAGTTATTAGCCTTTGTTAATTAGAAATTCAGGAATGTAGAATGATTTCAGCAAAGAATGAATAAGACTTAAATGAAGAAGTTAGAAGCTAAAATACTGGAGTAATTTACTTTCCTATATTATGAAGATAAACTAAATGATAACCATGGATTAAAGTGAAAAAAAATTTTCCCCAGGATGAACCAGAAAGCTGAGTTATCTTTAACAGAATATCAAGAAGAAATACAGCAGAGAACTGCCAAGTATTCATGCTGCTTTGTGCTGTGATGGCCCATTAGACAACAGTAACTTTTGGCTTTTTGAGAGGGATAACAAGTCTCTTTTGAATATATGATCCCAATTACTGAGCAGTACATTCATTTGCGTTTGCTAGATTATACTCTGTACCAAACTCCAAGATTTAGAAACTTAAGAGCATACAAACATTTATTGTTTTGCTTGAGTGTCATAAAGTTGGTAGGGTTACTATAATCCTGTTCTAGCTGGTGACCAGTGGTAGGTCTGCACCAACATGCCTTCCATTCCAAGGCCCAGACAGAAGAGTCTGCTCGTACCTGGGTATTATTATGCTATTTTTATCATGCTATTCTCAGAGCACAGGAAAGTAACACAAAAGAGCCTGAGCCAGACTCCAGAATAATTATAAAGCTCTTCTTAACATGATCAACAGCACATCTATTCACATGTCACATTGTCAAAAGTACATCGCATAGTCAAGCGCCAAATAATGAGGCAGGGATATGCACTCTTTCTACATTATTCTTTGGAGAATCTTATGACATTGGGTGGGGTGGGTATTACCATAGTATTTTGAGTGGGGCGGTAGTAGATATTGGGAATGATAATTCAGTCTACCACCATTTCCACAAGAAAATATAACTGCAAGCATGTATTCAATATGTCCAGGGGTTCTAAGCTGTCAGTTATATCTCCTGGGCAAATAGCCAAATGACAAAGTAGTACTTTTCTTTTTGAAAAGTTCAACATGTTTGGCAAATAGTCTTGAAAAAAATTACAGCAGGTAAGACTTTCCAAACGACATGTTCACCTCATAACTTACCAATTTACTGAATTGTTGCATTTATAAACATTAAAAAAAAAGATTGGTTCTTTGAATGAGACATCCAGATGTACAGTAGGGAACTGATGTACTCAAAATATTCTCAAGTAACAATGATATCTTAACTGAACCTTAGAAAGTAAGTTGTGAATATTTTGTTTATATTGTTGTTCTTGAAAACGTAAGAGGATACTGCAAAAATTAGCAAGTTAGTATGATCTAGCAGAACTTGAATTAACCCCAGGTCTTAATAATTTCAAAGCTTGCAAAACTTTTAGAGAATATACTTCTAGTATATTCTCTCTGAATAGAGTGATGAATGATTCTATGCAGAACTAGAGAAGAGGTGGAAAGAACAAAAATAAAACAAACAAACAAAATATTTTAGTAATTTGAAAACTCAATAGCAGTGATTCCTGTTAATAATGCAAGGTCATAGCTAGAGTTAAAGGCTTAAGATTTTCCAAAGGCAGAGAGTGCCAGGAAGGCACTGAGCAAGACCTCCAACATGGTTTAATTGCTCTAGCAGTGATTAAACTAGGCTTACTATACAGTTTTTGAAATTATAGTATGTATAAAAAAGATACAGGTTTGAAATACAAATAAAGATTACTATTAATTTTCAGAAAACTCCTTTCTTTTATGAAGTCAGCAACCCTCTGAGTTGAACATTTATCTAAAGATGCTGGATTTCTGAAAAAGTGAAAAAGAGGGCAGAAAATCTTAAAGCATCAGGAGTCCCAGGAAATATGGTCAACAATACTTATTGAACATGTGCTTTCCATACAGCACAATGTGGTACACTATCTGATGCAGAAAAGGAGGTCAGCATTTGTTCTGAAGATATTTACCATATACTTGGGTAAGAAATAACGTTAAGATAGTTGAATAACAATACAAGGAATTCAGAAATAAGTAATATGAATTAAGAGCAGAGAGAAAAATATTGATATTTTGAGAAACCTTTAACATGAGATGACTTAGTAAATAAACTATATAGATGTAAAGGGCTTAATTGTGTCCTCCTAATAGTCATATGTTCATATCCTAATTCCTAGTACGTTAGAATGCAGCTGTATTTGATAAAATGAGGTCACTTAAGATCCCAATATGACTGGGATCTTAAGAAGAGGAGATTAGGACACAGCCATACATGGAAAACCAGGTAAAGACATCAGAAGAAGACTTCTGTCTACAAGCCAAGGGGAGAGGCCTCAGAAGAAACTGATTATATTGATTCTTTGCTTTTAGAAGTCTAGCCCCTAGAATTGTGTGGAAACTAATTTCTGTTGTTCAGTTCACCTGGTCTTGGTGTTTTGTTATGGCCACCCAAGCACATGAATGCAGCAGGAAACTGGAAACCTGGGCCAAAGAGACCTGGCCTGAGTGGTCTGCTGACTATTATGAGATATTGACCTAGAAAGAAGACTTTATGGAGGAGATGAAATGGAAGAGAAAGGGTGGTATATTATGTTTACATCAATTTAGGGGAGCATCTAATGTGAAACCAAGAAAGCTAAATTGCACTAAAATTTAAAATATAGAGGAATTGAATAATATGAATTGGGCAATTCATATGTATTGAATTGAATACTTTGTTCATTTATTTTTAAAATTTTGTGCTAATAAACACATTTAAAAAATTTATTTATTTTGAAATCCAGCTTTAGCTAAATTTTCTACATTTTAAAATATGTATCAATAATTGGTGGTGTTTTTTAAAAAATGCAAATCCTTGCAGTTGTTTAAATTAGGTCGTGAAGTAGATGTGACTGAAGGAAGGTTCTGGTGAGCATGCTGCAGAAATGAAATGGGCTTTGCTTAGAATCATTGGTACATTAGAACAGGATTGTTATTTTGAACTTGTCTTTCCAAATTAGATATTCTAAGTACTGATAAATATTATTAAAAGTAACTAACATATTGAGAGACAAAAAAATAAATGGTTAATATTCTTAAGTTATCTCGCAATTATAGGTTAAAATTTTGGCATTTATTTTGACATTGCTTTTCTACAATGCAGAGATAACTGAAAGAATTTAAGGGTATTTCCTGATATTAATATTTTAAGGTACCAGATTATTTAAAACTTTACCATTGAATAAAACAATTGCACTTTTTATTGCAATATAATGTTCCATTTTTCTTTGACTATTTATATTGAAATGGTTTCACTTATACCAAAATCAGATAATTATGCATTAAAATGGCATTAAGATATCTAACTTTTCTCTTAGTACAAAAATCTTTTTAGCTGTGTAACTGATAGTTAATTATCCAACTTCCAATAGAAAATCTGCAAGAATAGGTTTTCACCCTATCACAATACAGTCTTTTGAAAGTTTTCTGATGTGGGACAGTAGTAAAGGGTAAAGATGGTCAAATATGTGGTGACAGGAGATGATTTGACTTTGGGTGGTAGGAACACAAATGCAATATATAGATCATGTGTCATAGAAATCTATACTTGGAGTCTATATAATCTTATTACCAGTGTTGCATGACATTCATGCACATGGGGGCGATGGGGGGTCCCTTAGCCCAGCCTGTGCCCTCTCCATTATCTGATGTCCTAAGCCAGCAGTCAGACATCCCCGAATCTATACTTGGAGTCTATATAATCTTATTACCAACGTTGCATGACATTCGTGCACTGGGGGCGGGGGGGTTGGGTCCCTTAGCCCAGCCTGTGCCTTCTCCATTATCTGATGTCCTAAGCCGCAGTCAGACATCCCCCGAGGGGTCCTTAGTGCTGCTGTGGAGGTGGGAGAGGCTCCTGCCACCACTGCTCCGCTCAGCAGACATGAGCCCGGCTTCTGGCTGAGCGGCGCTCCCCCTGTGGGAGCACACTGACCACCAGGGGGCAGCTCCTGCATTGAGCGTCTGCCCGCTGGTGGTCAGTGTGCGTCATAGAGACCGATTATTCTGCTGTTCGGTCAATTTGAGTATTAGCCTTTTATTATATAGGATAATATAATAATGTTGTCACTCCAACAAAAAAGATAAAGTTTTTAAAATCCTGAAATGTGTATCATCATAATGTGGTAAACAGCTCAGAAGATTTACCATGATTTACTTGTTCTTACAAGTCTATTCTTGGCCCCCACACTGGGAGCTCAATAAGAATGTGTGCGATTTAATGGAATTGAATAGCCTGAGATTGCCTGTCCACAGCTCACTCAAGGTTGTTTTTTCACTCAGTAGCAGAGTTGAGAAGCATGAGCCTGGCTTATGGCTGAGTTCTGACATTGAGCGTCTTCCCCCTGGTGGTCAGTGTGCGTCATAGAGACCAATTATTCTGCTGTTTGGTCAATTTGAGTATTAGCCTTTTATTATATAGGGTAAGATAATAATGTTGTCAATCCAACAAAAAAAAAATAAAGTTTTTAAAATCCTGAAAAGTGTATCATCATAATATGGTAAACTGCTCAGGAGATATACCATGATTTACTTGTTCTTACAAGTCTACTCTTGGCCCCCAAAACTGGGAGCTCAATAAGAATTTGTGCGATTTAATTGAATTGAATAGCCTGAGATTGCCTGTCCACAGTTCACTCAAGGTTTTTTTTTACTCAGTAGCAGAGTTGAGAATTTTTTTTTTTTTTCATTTTCTGCAAGAGCTCCAAGGATGTGTGCATCGCTATACAGATTGAAACACTCAAAAATTAATATTTAGGAGAAAAATTTAGGTCAAAGAGTAAAAAGTGTGGTTTATGTATAATTTTCATTAATAATAAAAAACCCCTATCCTTAAGCATATATTTGGTCCAAAGCTAGAGATTTATTCAAACAGCTTTGGAAATTATGCTATACAGAAAAACGCGTACTAGATGGCAGTCTAAGTACCCTTTTCATTTATGTCTCATTCAGGTTTTTGGATTCCAGTTCATGAGTTGGGGAGAAAAGGAAGTATTATTCATCATTTTACCAAATAAATGCTTTTTATTATACACAATAGCACAGTGTTTAAATAATTAAAAAAAAAACAAGTTGTGATTTAAGTTTAAAATGCCATAATGCATCTACCTTTTACCGACATATAATCTAGAATTGTAACTATATCTAATGCAAAAATAGCCTTTGAGGCACCTTGACACAAGTTCAAGTTGTGCTAGGTCCTTAGTGCTCTTTATGTAATTCCTCATTGCTTATCCTCAGTATCTAATTTTAGATAAAGCAATGATGAACTAAAATTAGAAGCAAAACACATATTTTAGAACTTTTCAGAAGCTTTTAGAACTCTGAGGATGCAGGTGTTTTAATTAACTACGGGGATTTATACTGCCTTACAGTTACAAAACTTTGTTTATTTTAAAAGTCTTATGATTATTTTCATTCTATTTTTCCAGATTGGTGCAGACATTTTTATTCTCACTTTTTAAATGTATTTACCTTCTTTTCCTGAATGTTACATAGACCACAATATACTTAACTAAAAACTCAAAGTTGTACCTTTGGCATTTTATTTTGCTTTTGCTATATTTGACCATGGCCTTGTCTCATCGTTATTTTTACAGAAGGTGCTTGTGAGTGTTGTTGCCGTTTTCTCCTGTGTAATTCAAGCTGGCTGTTTCAATCCAATTTGCCTATTTGTCTTGAAGATGTCTGGAAGCCACTGACAGCCCCTCTGATCCCATTTGCATAAAAGCCCCAGGCTGCTGGGCAGTTGGCAGTCCGGAAACTAAGTGTCCCAGGCCATTGAAGAAGGTGAGCAGTTCAGAGCAAATGATAGACCTTTAAGCCTGACGCTGAGAAGATTATAAAAATAACAGTTAATACCACCTTTGAACTTACTAAATGCCAAC
>NW_006287459.1:1011300-1025624 GCF_000327345.1 Myotis davidii | reverse complement strand
CCTCAGAACACAGAACTTACAGACAGAACTTAGAAGACAGAACTTAGACAGAACTTAGAAGACAGAACCTACACAGAACCTAGAACTTCGCTGGAGAGAACATGGCAAAAGATCCTGGACTGAACCTGACTACAGAAATTGGCAAGAGAACCTGGCTACAGAACCTGGTGACCGAACCTGGCCTGAGAACCTAAACCAAACCTGGCTGGAGAACCTATCGAGAGAACATGGCTACAGAACCTGGCTGGAGAACCTAGCAAGAGAACATGGACACAGAACTTGGCTGGAGATTGTGGCTAGAGATCCTGGCAAGGCTGCTGATCAACTGAACGCTGTCTCCGTGTCATTCCTTCTTTGCCAACTCCGTCCACACCTTTGGGGACCCCTGGACCTGCTGGGGTTGGACCCCAGCATATGGCGCCCGAACAGGGACCCCTAGGTAAGCGCCCCGCACTTGGGACGGATCGGACTCCACCGTAGGAAGAGGGTGGATAGTCTTTGCCGACTCCGTCCACACCTTTGGGGACCCCTGGACCCGCTGGGGTTGAACCCCAGCAACATGGGTTATTTCATTTAACATCTAATTCTTTTAGATAGGTAGCGCTATTAATGCCACTTTATAAATCAATAAATGGAGGCTCAAAGCTTGGTAAAGCAGCTGCCTAATGTTATAGACATAAGAAGTTCTGGAGCCAAAGCTCAAATCCAGGCAGTCCAATTGCAGGCTCCAAACTCCTTTTAAAAATTTAACCACAGAATTAAACCATTCTAGTCCAAATTAGAGGAATAATAATAATAAAAAACAACATGAAGTTCTAAGCAAAGGAAATACTGGGTATCTGTTAAATTAGCCTCAATGTTGTTCCTGATCGTCCATTTTCCAATAGTGCCCAAAGATCGATGTGCATTGAGAGTACAGTGTCTAATCCCAGGGACCTGGACTGGTAAGAATTAGGCAAGACTGACCACCCTGTTGACGATTTCCAGCAGGAAACAGAAGTGCTTATAAACCACAGAGGAAGCAGTTCCTGCCCATATATACAGAGACCATAAATACTGATACTAGCTTACAACAAATGACTAATTGCAACACATACATATTATCTGTAGTGCAGGCTTTCATCTATTCTGCAGTCAATTTAGGGAAGGAAATCGTTCCCCAGGCCTTGTTCCACATCCCAATTCAGGCTTCCCACTTCACAGAGGCAACTATTGGCAACCCTTACTCTTTTCATATTCCCTCTATAGCTCTATCTACTACATTTTGATTTTCTCCTTTTTGGCATGATCAGTTTACTCCCCAATATGGGAAAGGAGGATTAAATCTTTCTTACACATAATCTCCTCATAATTCCCCATCCTTTCCATCTCCTCTACTTGCCATTGTCCTTAGAGCATAGTTTTGGTAGGATCTATATTTAATAGATAAATATTTAACATATTTAATATTTATATTACTATAACTATCATGATTACGTACTGTCTTTCCAACTGAGCCGTGCACTATGCCAATATTACTCTTCATTCTTGTACACTTTTTCTTCCTTAGAGTTAATAATTACCCTTTATAAATGCTGGCTTCATTGTCTAAACACATCACTTATCTGTCCCCAATTTGTTTCCTAATTGTAATCACTCATTTCATTCAGTCACATTAGTTATTCTGTCAATTTCATATTTTTGAAAAAAACCTTTTCCAGAAATTTCTTGTTCCACTTTAGAGTGGTCCAACCTTAGGTCTGATGGTTTTTATATTGGCATCTCCTCACACCATTACACTAATAACTCCATTCATCTATCTCTTAATTTGGAACCCCTGTTTATCAATTCCATATTTCTGTTTTCATTCCTCCTTTTGCTGGGTCAGATGTCCAGGAGCTCCCCCCGCTCACTGAGAGGAACATTGGGGACAGCTAACACATGTGAACGCATCGTTTGTTTCCTTGTTTTAGGCCCACACTTGAGGTTTGGCTTCTTGTAAGATTCTAAGTGGGAAAGCATTTTCCTCTCAGAGTTTTAAAGGCTTTTCTCCATTTTTTTCTAGCTTTCTCTTTTGCTGAGAAGTTTTATATCAGCATATGAAGTCTCCCTCTCTCAGAAATTTCAGAGCATCTTCTCCTTATTATGTTTCCTAAAATTTCACAATGACCTACGTTGTTGAGACAGGCCACTGCACTGCAGAAATCCAGGGCACTTTTACAGAAGGCACGTGTGAAAGGACGTTCAATCACATGGTCATTTATAATGTCCCTAAAGCTGCACCCTTTACAACCTGTGCAGCCATATGAGACAACCCTACTGGGGGATTTTCTCCATTGCACTGGATACCGGGTTAATATTTCCATGTGGAATCATATAACTCTGAGTTCTGGAATGTTTTCTTGAATTCTTTTGCCTTTATTTTTCATTTCCTCCTTTTCCATGTTCTGATGCTTCTTTTTGAAGCACCTAGGTTAGTCCTCTAGGTTATTTTATTTCTTTACTATTTTATCTCAGTGTTTTACTTTCTGGAAGATTTTCTGAACTTTATTTTTCATTTATCCTACTGATTTTTTTCATTTCTAATATTGTGCATTCATTTTTGAATGACTCATTTCTTTGTTCACTGAATGTTCCCTTTTTCCAGTATATTTTTATTTCTCTTATTTCTCTAAAAAATATCTAAGTTTGTGTGTATGTGTATTTGAGTGTGCTTTTCTTCTCTCAATTACTTGTTTCTGTTTGTTTTTGACAATGAAGATGTATCTCATGTCTGCTCACTTTTTACAATAGGATTGTATTTGAAAGAGGGGGACTGGAAGTTTTATGGTGTCGAGACTTATATTTAAGTTTTTAATCCATTTTTATTTATTCTTGTATATGGTGTAAGAAGGTGGTCTAGTTTCATTTGATTTGCATATATTTGTCCAGTTTTCCCAACACCATTTATTGAATGTCCTTATCTCACTGTATATTCTTATAGGCATGGGTTTCTTTCTAGGCTCTCTATTCTGTTCCATTGATTTGTGTGTCTGTTTTTATGCCAATACTATGCTGTTTTGATTACTTATAACTGTGGTGAAATTTGATTTTGGGTAGCATGATGCCTCCAACTTTGCTCTTCATTCTTAAGATTATTGTGCTATTTGAAGTCTTTTTTGGATCCATATAAATTTTAGAATGATTTCTTCTAGTTCTGTGAAAAATGCCATTGGTATTTTCATAGGGATTGCCGTAAATCTATAGATTTATTTGGGTAGTATGGACATTTTAGTGATGTCAGTTATTCCTTTTTATGAGAACAGTATGTGCTTCCATTTATTTGTATCTTCTTCAACTACTTTTTTCACTATCACAACTTTCTGAATTTATAATAGGCAGTAAACTCTCTGACATTGCTGTTAATAATATTTTATATATGTCCTCAGGCAAGGGAAACAAAAGAGAAAATAAACAAATGGGACTACATCAAAGTAAAAAGTTTTTGTGCAGCAAAGGAAACCATCAACAAGACAAAAAGACAAACTACCGTTTGGGAGAAAATATTTGCCAATGATACATCTGATAAGGGGTTAATATCTAAAACTTGTAAAGAATGCATACAATTTAACACAAAGAACACAATCTAATTTAAAAAATGGGTAGAGGATCTGAATAGACATTTATTCAAAGAGGGCATAGTGATGGCCAATAGACATTAGAAGATGCTCAATGTCACTTGATGTCACTAATCATCAGGGAAATGCAAATTAAATCCACAAGAAGATATAAGCCCACACCTGTCACAATGCCTGTCATCAATAAGTCAACAAACAACAAGTGTTGGTGAGGATGTAGAGAAAGGGGAACCCTCCTTCACTGTTGGTGGGAACACAGATTGGTGTAGCCACAATGAAAAACAATATGAAGGCTCCTCAACAAATTAAAAATAAAACTAACTTATGACCCAGAAATTCTACTTCTGGGAATATATCTAAATAAATCCAAAACACTAATCTGAAAAGATATATGCACCCTTATATTCAAGGCAGCATTATTTACTGACAAGATGAGGCAGCAGCCCAAGTGCCCATCACCAGATGATTGGATAAAGAAGATATGGAATATGTACACAATGGGATATTTGTCAGCTATACACAGAATGAAATCTTACTGCTTGCTACAACCCAGGTGGACCTAGAGAGTATTATGCTAAGTGAAATGCCAGTCAGAGAAAGGCAAATACTATATGATTTACTTTGTTGTGGAATCTAAAAAGCAACAACAACAGAAGAATAGAAACAGACTTAAAGATCCAGAAAACAAATTGATGGTTGATGGAAGGAAGTGGGATTGGGGGCCTGGGTGAAAAGGTGAAGGTATTAAGAAGTAAAAATTGGTAGTTTCAAAATAGTCATGGAGATGTAAAGAACATCATAGGGAATCTATATTAATAAAAAGGTAATATGCTAATTAGACTGGGTGTCTTCTGGACGTCCTTCCTGACAAAGCCGCAGTGGCTGCCTGAGCCTCAGCTACGAAGGCCAGGCCGAGGCTCAAGCAACTGCGGGGGGCTGTCAGTGGCAGCAGCAGCGGCATGATAGGGGTGTCACCTTCTCCTGATTGCCCAGTTGCCTCCCGCAGAGGGAGGCCAGAGGCAGCAGCAGCGAGGAGGTGATGGGGGAGCAGGCCTAAGCCAGCAGGGACTGGGCCTAAGCCATCAGCAGGACATCCCCTGAGGGCTCCCAGGCTGTGAGAGGGGGAAGGCCAGGCTGAGGGAACCCCCCCGCCCCCCAGTGCACAAGTTTTTATGCACTGAGCCTCTAGTATAATCAATAACATTATAAAACTATATACAGTGTTAGGTAGGTATTAGAGTTATTGGGGAAATCACTTTGTAAATGATATAAAAATTCACCTACTATGCTGTATACTTGAGACTAATATAAAATAATAGTGAATGCCAATTGAAATAGAAAAATAAGAAAATTTAAAAATAAAAGAGGTGAATAAAAACTGATTGGGTAATCTATGCATCTGGAAAAGACTATGAGCTTTCCTGCAGGGTAATCTAGCACTCCTATTTATTTATTTATTTTTCTTTTAATCTTTATTGTTGAAAGTATTACATAGGTCCTCCTTCTCCCCCACCATTAATCTCTTCAAGCCCACTCTCATCCTCCCCACCAGCCCTCACCACACCATTGTCTGTGTCCATGGGTTATGCATATATGCATACAAGTTCATTGGTAGATCTCTTCCCACCCACCTTCCACTGCCTTCCCTCTGAGGTTCAACAGTCTGTTCATGCTTCTATAACTCTGGGTGTATTTTTGATCATCATTTTATTTGGTTCATTAGATTCCTTAAAAAAAAATCTTTTAGAACTCTTCTCTTGGGCTGGCCAGGCTCCCAGGAACACCCTTTCAAGTTGCTTACAGAACATAAATTATGGCTTTCAGTTCTGGGATCCTGGTGAGACAATATATTTAGTGTCTACATTTCCCAGTAATTAGTATAGTACTCTATAGGACTTTAGCACAGATCAGAAATATTCTAATTTGCCTTCTTCTGTTAAACCACCAATCATCATCTGCCCTAATACTGTGTGTGTGTGTGTGTGTGTGTGTGTGTGTGTGTGTGTGTGTAAGATAAGCCGATCCTTAGCTATGCAGAGGAAGAGAGAAGATCTGAGGGTCTCAATAAACTTTCAGCTTATCTTTCTTATTTTATTCTACCTTCTTTATTCCAACTTTCATAAAAACCTGATACTGCCAATTTCTGTTTTGTGTGTGAGTGTGTGTGTGGCTTTTTTTTTCGTTGTTGTTTTTTATCTGCATTGGCTCATCTGAGAGACTCAGCTTTCATTTTTGCATCATGATTCAGCTTTTCTGGATAGAATTTGGATCAATTTAATCAATTATTATGTTTCCATCTGGTTTCAGCTTCTAGCAGGTTTCTCTCTTTGTTCTTGAGTTTATTCCTCTTATAAAACCAGTTTTTTAAATGAGATTTTATGAAGGAGTGAAAGTTACTGCTGTGCCAAACTTATCTTTATCCAGGTGTCAAATAGTTCTGTTTTTTAATTTATTGGTTTTGAGTAACAGTTAAAGATAAATCATGGAGATTTACCTTATTCTTCCTTTTATTAATTGGTAATATAATTTATATTGCTTGTTAAAACAACATTAAATTATTATAAGCATTTACACACGTGTTATTATGATATATTTATCATATGTAGCATTTCCCTTTTTTAGTAGTTTTCACATCTCTCTCAAAATTTTCCATGTCTTCTTACATGTTGGATACTTTTTCCATGGGAAGTTTTGGACTTTTATAATATTTAAGTTAAAGTTAATTTGGGCCATCTCTGTGTCTGCTTTCACTTACTGTTTCCTCTCTTGATCATGGAAAAAGAAATTTAATCTTTTGTTGTTGGTGGTGCTTGTTGCATAATTTTGTTAGAGCAACAACAGACACAGATATCTTTTTCTTATAAAGTACTTTGGTACTTTTGGGATTGTATTTCAATTAGGGTTCTTTGTGTTGTCAGCTCTTTAATGAAGTTGTTTAAATGATGAATTTATAACTATTATCTCTTAAAACATTTTATATTCAAATGGAGGCACAAATCTTGTAAATTATTCTGAAAAAGTGGATTCATAAGGCAACATGTATTATGTCCAAATATGTAAACATATATTCACATTGAAAGGTGAGGATGCCTATGGCCTTTGCAACTTTTGAGGTAGGATTCAATGATATAGACAGATCAGTGTGAGATTAGCATTCTGTCCAACAATAACAACATGAATGCCCACAGCAATTTGAAATGATGATGGTATACTGAAAGTACAGCTTGTAAAACAGCTTGACAGACAGGATTTTCCGCTAGAGATTCAAGCAGTTTGCACTTCTGTTCATAAGAGTTCATGTTCATAAAGGTTCGCTTCAGGTTTTCAATGTTACAAAGAGCAGTTGGAGCTCTTGGAGCAGTTTTTAAGTATCAAAGAACTGACGTGGATCTCAATCATATAGGGACAGATGAAAAAAACTGCATGAATATTTTTTTTGTAAAAATAACGCGTTAATATTAAAAAATCCGAGTTAAAAATGTCAACATTTGTGAATCATGTGTATTCAGTTCTTTTATCATAGCCCAAATAATGGCCTCCTGAGCTCTTCTCAAATGCATCAGCTATATATGTGAAATTGGAATTAAAATAAGAGAACTTAACATAATTATACACTTCAGCTAGTTCAGTGAGCAGAAATTGTTGGCACCATCTTGCTAGATTTTTCCAAACCGAAGCTGGCATGTTTTGTATTATGAGCAGTTCAGTAGCTTTGTGCATCTGTCCCTCCCCTCCAATTTAATTAGACTGTCTGTTGCAGACAAATCAGACTGTGGATTTTTTTTTCCCACCCAACTGCTATAAATGCCAAGTCAAAATATGAATAAGAGGAAAACAAGATGTTCTGCAAACACATGCCACTTTACTGGGCAAAAGCATGATAGGTGGATCAGCTCACACTCTCCTTCAGAGATGAGAGAAGTGAGGCCTGGAGAACGAGGTTCTAAAAGGGTCAGATTGATGCTGTCATCTCTGTTGGCTCCAATAGAGCAGGGACTTGATTCTCCCCCTGGTGTAATCTTGCTTTGACACTGCAGCCAACACAGATTTATGATTATACATTCTTCTACCATGAAGGGAGTGAGAATCACAGCAGAGGAAACACAAGAGACAAATAAGCTAGATATTCTTGTAGAGATTTATAGTCTTAAATGTTTTGCATTCCTGTGTATGGTTTGAGCCATTATGCTCTAATAGGTCACTATAATGTCACATTTTAATCATTTTCATAATCTGTAACAAGGTTGAAAAAATGGTTGCTTTTACAGAAGAGAATGTTAGCCACAGGCAGCCATTAGTTATAGTCCATGGAGGAGAATAGCAAAATTGTATAGGATGCCTTTTTTTTTTTTAGATTATTGCCTGAGTTAAACAGTAATCCATAGGGGAAAAAAACCACACAGATCCTAAGATTTATTTTCCCACCAGGCATAATACAAATGAAAGCAACAAAGTGGAAAAACTCTAAACAGGTAAGTAAACATAGTGGTATGCGTAGGATAGGTAGGTAATTGACACACTGAATGCCGTATACATGAGGTCAAGCAAATGAAGTTCAAGGCTGCAGGATGGCGTGGAAAGCAAGAGGGTCTCCATTACTAGAGAAAGGTTACCCAAGAATTATGAATATAGTTCTTCAGTAAGTGCGTCTGAAAAAAGATTCACATTTCTGATGGACTTTAGGAAGAAACCCTGAAAAACTGAGTCTTCCTTTTTGAGAATCTGAAGCTGCACTTGACTACCAATTAACCCACTGCTCTCTTGAATTTATTCTTTATTTCTAATACTTGTAGCATACCGAATGAAAGTACCCAAACTGTTCTTACTCAGGTTCCATTGGAATGTTGGTGAAAAGTTTATTGAAATTGTATTCATAAGAGAAAATGTAGAGAATGTGTTCATCTTGAAACATCATTTTAAAATGTGGCTTTATTATATACTTAATAGACTTAGTAGATGAGCTCTTTGGGCTTGAAATATTCCTCCTTACTGTTTCTTCTAGGTAAACATCTCATTATCAAACAATATGGTACTTCCTCTTATGAGCCTTCCTAATCTGTAAAGAATCAGTTACACCACAGCAACTTGTGGACATAATTTTAGTATGGTTGCCATTTTTTTCAAGAGGTCATTCATGTTGAGTTGTGATACCAGTATGGTTCTGAATTAATGTGAAGAAGGTAGATATATGAATGGCTACTGTCATCCTGGAGTCTGAAAATTGCATATCTAAGCACAACTTAGAGGAACATTTTTTTCCACTTACAGAGTGTGTGTTCCTGTGTAGAGAAAGTACCTTCGATATCACTTCCTCATTTCATTCCTCTTCCAGTTACCATAACAGACTTTTAGGGTGAATGTCATGAGAGGCAGAAAGAAAGTGCTCTTTGGGTACTCCATCTTATTTTCTGATTTTTATTCTGTGGGATCTTAGCTTCTTATTATAGACAACACCTGGATATACAGCATTATAAATGTTCCCGGGGGCAAGAAACTTCCATTTTTGGAAATAACTATCAAATTAAATCTATTTGGGATCAGCATACACACATCAAAATATTCATTCGTTCATTCATTCTTCATCATTAATTCAACAAATACTTGAGAATCTACCATGTTCCAGGCACTAAACTAGACACTGGGGATACATTAATGAAGAACATGGATATAAATCCCCACTGAATAAAACTCACATTTTAATGGGGGGAGATGGACAATATACACTCACATAAATCAGATAACAGTGTATGCTATGGAATTATATAAGGTGTGGCAAGGGGATCGGGGGTTTCTGAGATGGTGAGGTGTTTTAATTTTATAACATTAGATGTTTGCCAGTCAGTTATTTATTTATTTATTTATTTTAATCCTCACCTTAGGATATTTTTCCTTTGATATTTAGAGAGAGGGAAAGACAGAGGGAAAGGCAGAAAGAAATACCCCTGTGAGAGAAACACATTGATTGGTTGTCTCCTCCACTGGCCCGGACCAGGGAGGAGCCTGCAACTAAGGTAAGTGCCTTGTGTTGAGTTGTGATACCAGTATGGTTCTGAATTAATGTGAAGAAGGTAGATATATGAATGGCTACTGTCATCCTGGAGTCTGAAAATTGCATATCTAAGCACAACTTAGAGGAACATTTTTTCCCACTTACAGAGTGTGTGTTCCTGTGTAGAGAAAGTACCTTCTATATTACTTCCTCATTTCATTCCTCTTCCAGTTACCATAACAGACTTTTAGGGTGAATGTCATGAGAGGCAGAAAGAAAGAGCTTATGACATTGCTCTTTGGGTATTCCATCTTATTTTCTGATTTTTATTCTGTGGGATCTCAGCTTCTTATTATAGACAACACCTGGATATACAGCATTATAAATGTTCCCAGGGGGCAAGAAACTCCCATTTTTGGAAATAACTATCAAATTAAATCTATTTGGGATCAGCATACACACATCAAAATATGAGTGTGTACTCACAGAAACCCTTTATCACCAAGACAAGAAAGGTAAAAATTTACAACTTGAACAGATAATTATACATATTTGATTTACATCATATAAAAAGTCAACAAAATCCCTTGGTCAAGGACAATGCAGAGTGCCACGAAAGGTCCTGGCCTTCGATAAAGAAATTAGATGTTTGGGAAGTTGTCTGTTGTAAAGGGCTCTTCTCACATCGAAGACAGAAGAGAGTAAAGTTTGAATAGACCAAAATTGAACCTGGGACCCTTAAGTCCACAGGCAGACGCTCTATTCACTGAGCCAAACCAGCTAGGGCTTTCCATTGATTTTTAGAGAGAGGGAAAGACAGAGGGAAAGGCAGAAAGAAATACCCCTGTGAGAGAAACACATTGATTGGTTGTCTCCTCCACTGGCCCGGACCAGGGAGGAGCCTGCAACTAAGGTAAGTGCCTTGGACTGGAATCGAACCTGGGATCCTTTAGTCCACAGGCCAATGCTCTATCCACGGAGCCACATTGCCTTTCAGTTTAGTGTGATGTATTGAAATAATATCTGCAGTTAATTGTACTGAGAATTCAGTAGTTTTTAAATAAATCTTTGTGGAATGAATGAATTAATAAATCTAGACCAGAAGGACAATTGGGAAGTTTAAGGCATATTATGCTTTCTTTATATTAAGGAAGTAAACAGTTATTATTTTCAATTTGCAGGTAGACGGCTTTGTAAATTATAAACTGTTCATCTGAGACCAATTAAAAGCAAAACTATGGAGATTCTTTCTATCATTAAAACAATGATAATAAATGCCAATCTCTTCAACAGACAAAAATGAATTTGAAAACTGAATATTAATAGATCCATTACTTGAGATAAAGAGTTTGTTTTACCAGGTCCAAGGGTTTTCTAATTAAAATCATGTGCTGAAATATTTGAGATAATTATATTATCAGAATTCTGGCACTTGTTCCTGAACAAGAAAAACAAGGCACATATGCTAGGCAATGGGCTAAGCACCCAAAATTTTGTGGCTAATTTTTGCATCTTGAGTATATACAGGATGTTCCAAAAAATGTATACACACTTTAACAGCTGATAGTTCAATTTTGAAAATGAGATGTATTAAATAAACAGTTCCTTTCTAATTATTCAAAGTGTGTGAATACATTTTTGGGACACCCTATATATACCACATATGCCACAAAATTAATCTGTAGAACCATAAATAAGTGGAGACTTTGGTATTCTTCAGAGAATTCATATTTGTCTAAAAATCCAAATTCTTAAGAAGGTCTCTCCTTTATATAGGAAATTTTCTACCCAATTTTATACACTGATGAAATTATTCCTCCTTGAGTGATTGAATGGTGTTATTGTATTTGCATTATGTCTTAAAAAAACATTACTTAGGAAACTATATTCTATTTTTAGGAAGTAGAAACAATTTTTTAATGATGTTGAAAATTTAATTCTGTCTTTGGGTAAGCTCTAGGAAGAAAAGAGGACACAATTGAAGAATGGACCTTACCATATTTGCTTCTTAGGATCATTTTCATGTGTTTATTTTAATAAAAAGATAGATATTTTAACAATGAAAATTGAGCATTGTACGTCTAATAATGCAGCAGTATGTTTTTACTCATTCTTTTTGTAAACATTAAATACGATGATGTTCTCTTTTGGATGAGAGGATTCCAAACTTTGACTTCCCTCCTCTCTTGATACCAGATTCTTCTATATGACTTGCTTTGACACATAATTTCACTCACTAAACTTGTACCATTTTATTAAACTTCATACATTTTTGAGTAGTTTTTTTCCTGGATAACCTTACATGATTCTCCAGATTCACATTTATTTCCTTGCATGCTTCTGAAATGGAACTGTGTGGTTGTCCCAATTCTGAATCCAATCTTTTATAACGGAATGCAACTTAAATATATTTTATCTGGCGACTACCTACTACATGCACCGTTGTCTCCCAACTCCTCCTCCTTCCCTCCCAACACACGGTTCAACAAAATTACTCATTATGTCCTGCATTGTCACATCTAAAAGGCATTTACACATGAGAAAAAATGAGGTATAGATATTTGGAAGAGAAAAATAAAAATTTTGAGGACTTGATTTTATACATGTGTCAACCAGTGGTCCTTGGCACTAATTCAATGCCTACAGGAATCCCCAACTTGGGGTGCAGTAAAGAAGACAACTGTATTCAGTTCAAACAGTAGCACTGTTTAACAGGCTGTGGTTATAGTGCTGTGGAACAGGTCAAGAGCGCTACAGCCCACCTATGAAAACAATGGCTGTGGACCAGCTCTCAGGCCAGCTGGCCCTGGGGTCAGGATCCTCTCCTACGAGACAGCTCTGGATGGTGAGATATCTTCCGTGTTTCAGTTCAGCCATGGAGACAAAGTCTTCATACTTTAATGGAAAGGGAAAGTGCATCTTCCCATTAGAAGAGAGCTGGCTTATACAGAGAAGGGTCCCCACTCCAGGTCTCTGATTGGTCCATCCTTATGCAAACGAGGATGCTAAATTCTGGCAGATTAATTGGTCCAAAAGGCCCTTTCCTCATTAGTTAAAATAGAGCCCCTCTGATTGGTTGAAGCTTCATAGCTCTGATTAGATAGGAAAGTCTCAGTCCTTGGTTGGACTGGGACTCTGGGAACACCTTTATAAAGGCTGGCGCAGGTGGTAGGAGCACAGTGCAGGCAAACAGTACACTGCAAAGGCAGGCAGCTTAGTGCATGCTTCTCTGTGAAGTGCAGTTGCATGAGAGGCCCCTGTGTAGAAATGGCCGCTAGGCTTTCTTAGTAGGTGTCTCCCTCCCACGCCAGGGTTCACACCTGTTACTCTTAAAGTTGCATTATACAAAGAGATCACATACTTTTTGCATTTTTTCTCAAATGTATTACATCTTTCACAAATTTTTAGAACATTGGTTTTTCTGTCTAACTTCTATTTCCTTTTGTTCCATTTTAGGAACAGCCCTGATAACTTTCCACAGAAGTGGGCATGAGATCCAGGGTGCCCTTATCTGAGGAACCAGTGCTTGGCACATGCTTCAGGCAGGTCCAATCAGAACATACTGTGGAGACTGACACAGATATATGGTGAAACATGTTCTTCTGGAATGAAAGCACAAGGACCACTTAAGCCTTGAGTTTCTAGGAAACAACTTCACTACCACATGAACAGGATCCGACATAGAATGAGCCAACAAAGAAAAGAGAACTGATAGATGGGTAGGGAATTTCACGGTCTTCCTGACAGTTTTCAAATCACTGGATTTAGGTTTACTTGAAAACTACTCTTTAACTTTTCATATATATAAACCAAATAATTATTTTTTATTATGTGAATAGATTATTGTTATGTTTTTATCACTTACGATTAAAATTTTAATAACCAAGATGTATCTAAATGATAATGATGTGATGATGATAATAACAAAAGCAACATAATAGCATATATTTGCTTAAGGAATCAGTTTTCTTTCCTTGCTACGAAAATAAGATTTACAGGATTTTTTTGTTATATTTGAGTCATTTTTTCCTAAGCTGAGTTTGCAGAGGTATTGGCAATGATTTCCCATAACCAACTAAATATTGTGCTGTGTAAAATATTGTACCTGATGCTCAATTCTCTCAGCAGGGCTATCTTTAGCACTTGAATGCATGGTTATGTATTCTTAAAGTTCAAGAAGAGAGCGTCAAGAGAGCACTACACTTTTGGATGTCTCACCTCAGACTGTAATCCTATTTACTAGTATATGATGGGGAAAAACACAGATACTTAATTGTAGATACTTGTGAACATTTATGCCTCTGTTTGATCACAGGTAAAATGGGTGATGATATCTCAATGATAGGGAGTTAATACATATTAAATGAAACAACACATGTGGAAGCAACTATGGACCTGACACATATTATATTTCAATTCTTGTGGCACTTTAAGATCAGAGCCAATCTGAAGCAGAGGTATAGAACAAAAGAATAATGTGTGTGTATGTTGTTGTTTTTTTTTAAAAAAAACAACAACAACCATATAGCTAATGTCGATCTTGATCACAGTTTGTAATAAGAACATGGATTTATTTTCCCCTATATGATCTGCAATCTCAACTGCAAACAAAGAGCACTTCTATATCAAAAGGTGACGAACATGGCATTCTTAATGGCAGCCATGGTATTGCACCTGTAGGATGCCATGCAGCCTTCAAAATGATTGATCCATTAGGACTTTTCACATTGTTGAAAAGA
>NW_006287459.1:998768-1010686 GCF_000327345.1 Myotis davidii | reverse complement strand
TATCTGATGCGGTTAAATTATTGATATGTCAATTCCATGCAAACAATATTGATAAGAGTTTACTCAATGCCAAGAAGTATGTATTGCGAGTGTGTGATGATGATAACGATAACTGTGATCCGATGATGATGATGATGATGATGATGATGAAAAAATGATAATGCTGGTTATAGCATTTATTAAAAATTTTAATATGCTATGTTCTCATATATATATATTAGAATTTATTTCTGGACTGCCTAGTTTGTTTCACTACTTTATTTTTCATTTCAATGTCAATGGTGTGTTAAGTAAAGAGGCTTTATAATGTGTTATCACATATAATAAGAAAGTTTCATTCACTATGCTTTTTCAAAATTTTATTTGTGACTTTTAGGCATTTATTTCTCTACATAATCTGTAAGATATTTTTTTCAATTCCTCTCAAACTCCACCTTCTCCCTTTCCATAAGTTTATCTCTAATGAATGGGATTTTATTAGAATTGTGTTAACATTTACTCATTAAATTTGGAACTATTAGCATATAAATGATATGGAGGCTTCCTGTTCAAAAATATGATAAGGTTTTAATTAGTTCAGTATGTTTTATGTCTTTCAATAAGATTTTATACCTTCAGATCCTGTCTTTACTATTAACTTCATTCATATGCATTTCATAAATTTTGTAGCTAATATGAATAAATGAAACATTCTCTTTCTCTCTTTTTTTTGCTAGATGTGTATTTCCAAATTAGAAACAATATTGAATTACTAATTTTTGTTTATCAAATGTGCAGGAACTTTATGGTCTTATTTATTTTATTAGGAGCCCAGTGCATGAATTCGTGCACCTTGAAAGAAACTGTGGGCCGTGAGGCTGTGATTGACACAGGGCCGGTCTTGGCCCATCCTCCGTGCCCCTGCCCAGTCCCTCCTGCCACGGCCCCCAGCCCCTTGTCTGCCAGCAGCCCTGCTCCCACTGCCGCCACTCCTACACACTGATGGTTTCAGCCTTGCTCGCACCCACTAACAGTGTGGAACGATTGGGACCAGCGCCGACAGCGGGTGCAAATGGGGCCAGCACCTTCAGCTGGTGAGAGCGGCAGCTGCTGCCCTGATCACCCCTCAGGAGCAGGGGAGGTGGAGAAGCCCTCAGGGGTGATTGGGGCTGGCAGCCGCCACTCACACTCACTGATGGCACTGAGTGATAGGGACCAGCACTGGGAGCTGCAGAGGGTGTGAGCAGGAGAAAAGAATTTTCAGTCACCACCAGAGACTCACCCCTATGACAGCGACTGGCACCCTGCCTTGGTCTGGCGCCCCGCTCACCTGCTCCACCATCCCGCTGCAGCCCATGCCCACCATGTTCTGCACTCCCCCACTGGTGGTCAGTACACATCATACCAACCAGTTGTTTGGTTGTTCTGTCATTTGGTCTACTTGCATATTAGGGTTTTATACATATAGATTAGTTTATTTTTTAAAGTGAACTGTGCTTTTGTCTATGTAAAAAAAAAATCAACTCACCCATGCATCTTATTACTTATATTTAAATTTTTTATAAATACTATTTATTGATTGCATTTTATTTTATTGCATGGCTGCATTCATGATATGGAATAATAAATGGTGGTGGTGGATCTCCTTGCATAGCCTGAATTTAAATGAAATGGTTTTGATGATATCTATCTCTATCTGTGGTAATAATTATTGATTTGGATAAAGTCTTTATCATGTTTAAGTAATTTTCTTCTACAAGAATTTAATGATGATTTTTAGGAGTTCAAAAATTATTATATATATGTTTATTGTCCATTGATAAATAGATGATAGAAAATAGATTCCCCTAATCTAATTACTCTACTATTCCCTCAGGAATTTATTTCACACCAGCTCCTATATCTCCACATCTAGAATCCTCTCCCAAATATTCATCTCGGATAGTTTAAATTTGGTAAAGAAGAGAAGAGTAGTTATAGTGCATCTCAATATTCTCATAATTTCCCCTTCATAAATGTTACAGGATAATTTATAGGTTGCTTATTCTCAAGTTCAGATAATAAACCAAGGAACATAACACTACATTTTTCTATATATAAAAATTGATGCCTAAAAACAAAGAGAAAAAAGTAGTCTCTCATCTCCATGATTTCAGCAAGCAAAGCAGTTTGCAATGGTTTGAACAAAGTATTATTTAAAGAAAATTGAAGGCAGATTTAACAAATAACAGTCGGTGTTTAAACACAGTACTTTGTTTAGACAGGCACTCTTCTAACCACTTTCCATATAACATTTGACTTACAGTAACTTAATAAAATAGAAACTATTAATGATCTCATTATATATATAAGAAATGGGAGGCACAAGGAGTTTAATAAATTTTCCTGGTGCCACAGAGCTAAGAGGTGTTGGCTCTTATTCATTCTCTAAAAGAAAAATTGAGGGAAGGAGGCAGGGCAAGAAGTGAGGAATGTTCATGGGAAATCCCTCCTCAGAGAGGTCAGAAGTGGGGAAGAGGCCATACTTTTTACTCCCACAAGCACATGAGGTTTAACAGAGTGTTTGGCTATTGTCCCTCAAGACAAGGGATCAGAAGAGTGTTTTGATAGTTTCTTATTTTCAAGATGTCACTCTCACATACTAATGACTACTCTCTTAAAGCTATTCTTTGGCTCATGTGAGGACAATAGTTTGCCTTCCAAGTTCTGAAATGGATCAGAATCATGTATTAATTACACCTAATCCAAGGACACTCAGACCCTAAAGCCCGAGTTTACTCCCTATTCTATTTTTTATCCAATAATGTGTCCAGCCATATAACAAATAAGAAATTCTGCAGTGAGAGCAACTAACATTCAGATATTCCAAGATGCCGATGTCACGATGCTAACATTGGAATGCTTCCTATGAACAAGTTCTTTTATCCTTTTAATTAAAATTTGAAGAGACGGAAGCTCAAAATATATCCTCTCCCAGGTCTTCACTTCAGTCTAAGCTGCAATGATTCTTCATGCTTGGGTAGACCTGAGTCTATCAGCAGCTACAGCTTGCACTGGTTGTGGAATAAGTCTAATTCTTGTAATGGTCTGAGAATCTGTGTTTGTTCAACAACAAATGGTAGGTCCTCACTTTTTTTATAGGTCAAAGAGCTAATAAAACAAAAATGATCATATTTCTAAAATTAAGGTAACAAGCCAATCCTCCCTTCTAAAACCAGTTATTCCAGAATAAAAAAAGCTTCCAGAATTCAGATTTTAAATACCAAAGACCAGAGGAGAAACCCTTTTAGGTGATGGAGAAAGTTTTCTTGGTTGCAGCTTAGTCAAGACACCACTCAATCTCTTCCAGGTGTTTTTAACCTCTAGCCGGTGAATTTAAACTCAGTTGAGAGAGCTCTTCCATGAACTTCATTTCTGTGTTCTGCAATCACCTTTTTAAGCAGATAATTCATTTACGTACCAAGCCTCCTGTTATTGAGGGTGACACTTAGCCTGCTTACAAAGTGTAGAAGTTTGCAAAGGTGGCAGTCATGAGCCAGGTGCATGCTCTCTTATAAATACGCATTTTCAGTCTGTGCCACTGTGGATATTTCCAGTAGCTTTGGGCAAGAAACCTGCCTCCTAGTGAGGTGTTTTCCCTCAGCCTGGAGTGCATCAAGCTAGTGCCATCCTGAGATTGTGAAGTAGGAAATGAGTTTTGAGTTTGTGGGCGATCCTCATGATTTGTTCTCCCAGTTATTTTCTTGGTCCTACGTGCAGAATGGAATTTGGTGCATCCGGTCCAGAGATGTCTGGCAATGACAATTTATTTTATTAATCTTTAAATTTTAAAACATTGAAAAATATTTTTAATTTTATTTGTTAAATTAAAAAATTAAATGTGTTGGGGTAACAGTTAGTAACACTATAGAAATTTCAGGGTCCGATTTTATGAAATACCAGCTGTATATTCCATTGTGTGCTCTCCATCCAAAATCTAGTCTCTGTTGTATCACCGTGCATTTGACCAGCCAAACCTCACTACAGTGCTTAGAAGCACATACAGTAAGTACTTCACTACCTGGAAATTTAGAAGCAGCAAATACTGTTTGGCCCGCTGAGATCAAGAAGCCTGTACACTTTTCCTGGTGCTGCGACATTTGCTTTTGTCACATCTCCTTAGAAAAAGCTGCGCCCACAGAGGGACTGTGCCTTCCTGAATCTGGAGCTCTCTCCTTTCCCGGAGCTCGGAGCCTTGGCTGAGACCTGAGTAGCTATCTGGCTGGCTTCTTTATCATTTGCAGGCTTTCTTGCAGAAAGTGATCAAATCATGAAATACCAAATGCAAAATCAAAATGCATTTATATTTTAGAACTTTAAAATTTGAGCGATATTTCACTTATAGCTTAAAGCATGTATTATAGGAAGTAGGGTCTTGGGTTCAGGTTTCAGCTCATTCATCAGAAACCTGTGAAAGTAGCCATAGCCATGCATCTATTTGGGTTTTGACTTGCTGGTTTATGATGGTGTTAGAAGCAGGGCCATATACTCGACGGTCTCCTCTATGATTCACACATGGAGTACTACTACCATGGGTTGGTATTTCTAACGTACACTCTATCGAAACTTGAAGAAAAATTTCAGACACCAGTGATTCCTACTTTTTTAATTTGTACCATATACAGGCAAACTTGCCACTATGGCTTAACCTGCTTGTTGCAGAAGAACATAGTGGCCACACATATCTCAAGGATCATTGAAAAGATGAAAGAATAGGCTCTAAATTATTCATGTGAAAAGAGAAAATTCCAGATGTGGAAAGTCTGTGCTCCCTATTCCACTGTACCAGCAGTGATAGAGACAGGAAATTGTGCCCCTTAGAGAGAGAGGAAGTCCTCTTGAATAAAACTCATGTCTGATGGTATTGAATCTGCTTCCCTTACTGTCTTTGATGCTTGGCCTCTAAGTGTTTTTATTTGCTTTATTTAAGGGGACAATAATGAAATTTTTCTTGGGATCTGATTGATAATTTGTGTTTTATTCAAACTTATTTTCTGGAAGGTCCTGCAGAAAGCCTAAGGTTTTTAAAATTTCTAGAGCCTAGAAAAAAGGTGTGTGTTTTTTTCTCCTTAGTCGACTCTCTTTTCCCTGTCTGTGATGTCTCTCACTTTTCTCAATGAATGATGATTAAGCCAATAAATAAATCTGAGACTGTAGAATGAAAGTGAAATAAAGCAAGTGGGGAAAATGTTCCCTGAGAAGTAGTTGATGGGGTTGGGGGAAGAGCTGGGATATCTACATTTAGAAAGAAGGGAAATCATACACAGAACAGTTATGAATCAGATAGATCAACATGAAGTAGTGAAAAGTCCCCATGAAATATAGTACCAATATCTCTCTTTGCTCTATCTATATATCTATATCCATATCTATCTATCTATCTATCTATCTATCTATCTATCTATTATCTATCTATCTATCTATCTATCTATCTATCTATCTATCTATCATCTATCATCTATCTATCTATATCTATCATCTATCTATGTCTATCCATAAAAGTAACTGGAAATGGCAATCTAGGCAAGCACCTAATTTAATATTTTTACTTGTGTTGACAACAAAATCAGCAAACACTTTACTATTTAGACTTCATATTGTTGCTAAACACAAAAAGGTAAGAGAAGGGTCATCATTTTCTCCTCTGTGTTCCCATTATCACTCAGCCATATCCAGCATGTCTTTTTCCATCCTCCCAGGAGACAGGCTATATACCTGATCTGCACTAGAAAAGTTGGCAGGTGAAATGAGGTTTTCCCTAAGCCCCTACTGGTGTTCTTTGGAATATATTTGAAAGCTTATTCTTTAATATAGTAATATTTCTTCCTCTACCCTTTCATTACTTTGCAATTGAATCCAATCCCCACAGTCAGCACAGAGGCACACAACAAAACATTATCTGACTACCTGATGAAGAAATCATTGTTGTTCAGGCACACGCATACACACACACACATTTTCTATACACTGTCAGGGGGTTCCCCTGGCAAACAGAGGAAAGAAGAATTATATCGAGGCCCAGAATTCTGATGGAATTAGAACTCGGCTGCATACACTCCACTATTCTCAGTGGAGTTCAGCTGACAATACATTTATGTACTCACAATTAATCAAAGATTTCCCTCATCTAGGACAACCTTTCTACTCATTTTCTCTTTCTAAAGTCTATTTTTGGAGACTAACTGAGGTTCTTTACTAGGGTAGCATTTTTCACTGGGGTAGCAAAGGAGAAAGGAAGGAAGAAAATATTAATGCAGGGAAAGGGTCAAAGGCTAAGACTAACAGTAGGCTCTGTATAAGACTCAAACTTCATGTAAAGGCAGCACTCAGGGGAGCAGAGCACAGAGCTGAGAGTGTATGAAGGGGATGGAGTCAATGATCAGTCCCAGAGAAACAAGAATTTGAGCTTCCGTGAGAATCTAGCAGGTGACAGGGACGCCAATAGTTCTGGAAGTAGGGCTGGCCTGAAAGAGTCTCTTCCCCTTGCTCCCTCAGATTGTCAGCCATGGGAATGGATATGGAAAACACTGAGGTTTAACAGAACTTTAGGTTTACACATGTAACCTTTTGCCTTGAGCTATGATATTTGTTCCCTTAGCCTTTCTTCTACCTGATGTTAAGACCGTTTGCAAAGAGGGATTGCTTTCTACTCAGTATAGCATATTTCCTTGACACACTGAGTACTGTATACTATGGGCTCAGGCCTACACAGTAAGATTTCCTGATGCAATGAATTTGGGGTTTTAGCACAGTGTTTATATACTTGAGGGTTATGACTCCATAGAGTGATATCTTATTTGTCTACAAGTCCATACTGAAATCCTTGAGATCAGCAACTATTTTAAGTCATCTGTTATAAACTCTATATGGGCCCCTCAAAAATTCACATAATACTAAAGTGATGGTATTGGTGGTGGGGTCTTTAGGAGGTAATTGGATCATGAGAGTAGAGCTGTCATTATGGAATTAATGCCCTTATAGGAAGATGTCAGAGAGCCAGAGAGCCCTCCTTCCACCTACCAGGATGCAATGAGAACTTAGCTACCTGGGAAGAGGGTCTCACCAGAAGCTGGTGATGCTGACATCCTGATCTCTGACTTCTAGCCCCCAGAAGTGTTAGAAATAAATTTCTGTTGTTAAAAAGCTGCTCAGTTTATGGTATTTTGTTATGGAAGTCTGAGCTAAGACATCATCTTTATATTCCCCTGAAACCTATCATGACATTTTTATGTGATAGTTATTCATTAACTTGTCCTTCTAAATGCTGCATGCTCACTCTTCAAATATGAATATTTAAGTATCCTTTCCTAAACGATATAACCTTCTCCAATTAAGAAAAAGTCATTAAGAACTTAGCCACGTCATTGATGTAGCTTGAGTGCGGTAAGAAGTCAGGTGGGTGGAACTGGTAAAGCACCAAAGCCTCCTTTTCACCATTATTTCACGGTTTTGAGCTGTATGGAGAGTTGCCTTGGAAAACATTTGTGCTCTCATTTCGATGAGCTCTGTGACATGCAGAGAAAGATGAAAAACAATCTCTATGTGAAGTCAGATATAAGGGGTTAGTTATAAATTTACCAGCCCTAATTCCTTCGAGTGATCATATTTGTTCTTTGATTACAAGTAACCTTAGTGATTTCAAAGCAAAAGAGCAGGAGGAGATGAAAAACGCTTGAATCATACAACAGCCTCAGGTGGTGCCTTTGAAGAACTGACATTTTATCCCCAAGTCTCAAAATGTATGAGCCATAACTACACTTTGGGTAAATCTGATGCAGTAGCAACAGCTCGTGACAATATGTTTAGTGTGTATAAGACTCCATGCAGCCCAAACAAGGAGCGTGAAAGGATAAAATGGGAACTCCCTGACTTACAGTTTCGGGGGAAAGCTTAGTGGTGTTATAGAGGAAGTACCATGGTAGCAATGCCTCTGACCCATGGGAAAGCTCTTTGTCAAGCAAGAGAGATGCTTCTTACTAAAAGGATTAAAACTCGTGCTTATTATTGACTGAATAAAGAACTATGTTCCCATAGAATGGCTAAAGCTGGACAAGTTGCAATCTGATACAACAAATTGCAGAGCATATTAGAGGAGATAAAGTCCCCATTAGGAATTAACAGCTAAGGATCAAATAGTTAAAGTCTAATGTTGAGAAAGCACATCAAATTATAAATTAAATAATTTTATTATATAAGTAAATAATTACTCACTTTTGTTTTTATACTAGTTTATATTTATGGTGTGATTACTACATACCTAGTACTTAATCGACTATTTCACAATATTATTATTTTCAAGACCTGTTAACAGTCATAGGGAATATGTACAATTATTAACATTGCTTTTAAAAATAGGCAACTGGAACTTTGAGAAGTTAAATAAATAGCTCAAAATCATATAACTATTAATTTCAAGAATGGGAATTGAAGCCAGTTCAGATTAACACCGAATCCCATGTTTATAATTATTAACTAGACCAGTGGTTGGCAAACCGGCTCGCGCACCACACGTAGCTCTTTGGCCCCTTGAGCGTGGCTCTTCCTAAGCCTTAGGAGTACCCTAATTAAGTTAATAACAATGTACCTACCTATATAGTTTAAGTTTAAAAAATTTGGCTCTCAAAAGAAATTTCAATAGTTGTACTATTGATATTTGGCTCTGTTGACTAATGAGTTTGCCAACCACTGAACTAGACAATCCCTAAATCAAGAAGCAGACATCTTGGTATGAACTATTATGGTTTGCAGCTAAAGTATGCACTATGGAGAGAATTCAGATGGGACAATTGTTGTTAATAGTGTGACACTGGAGGCCTCTATCAGGAATCAGAAATTATTGTATATTGTTCTCTATAGAGAGAGAGACATTATATATATAATTAGTGCATATACACATATATGCACTAATTAGAGAAAATAGTGCATATATATGTGCACTAAATTATAGTGTGCCTAAATTTAGGCGTAGTCATTCTCAAAAAATTACCTTTATAGAGTTCTGAGTTATAAGAAACCTATCAGATATCATATAAGAACCTTGTGGTGCCCAGCCAGCGTGGCTCAGTCGTTGAGTGTTGACCTATGAACCCGGAGATCATGGTTTGACTCCCGGTGAGGGCGCATGCCTGGGTTGTGGGCTCAATCACCAGTGTAGGATGTGTAGGAGGCAGCTGATCAATGATTCTCTCTCATCATTGATGTTTCTATCTCTCTCTGCCCCTCCCTTCCTCTCCAAAATCAATAAAAATGTACTTAAAAATGAAAAGAACACTGTGGTGATTAATTTTATGTGTCAACTAGACTGGTCATGATTGCTCAGATTAAACATTATTTCTTGATGTGTCCATGAGGGTGTTAAGATGAGTGTGTGAATCAATGAACTCAGTAAATTGTTCTCACCAATGTGGCTGGATATCATCCAATTTATTGATGCTTTAAATAGGACAAAAGGTGGAGGAAGAAGGAATTCATTCATTTGTCTCTCTGTCTCAGTATTAAAGTGAGACGTTTCATCTCCTGCTGCTCTCAGAGTGGAATTTGCACGATTGGCTCCCCTGGTTCTCGGGCTGTTGGACAGGGACTGGACTACGCCACTGGGGTGCCAGCACACAGAAGGCAAATCATGTGAGCCAGATCCTCATTCTTTCTCTGTCTGTCGGTCTGTCTCTGTCTGTCAGTCTGCCTCCTCTTTCCTTTTCTCTTTCATATATATATATATTCTCCTTTGGGTTCTGTTTTTCTGTAGAAGCCTAATACTGGCACTAGGACTATAGGATAAATATTTTGATGCCCACAGAAGGTAAAGTTAAATAAACAACCTATGCAGAATGCTGCCTTAGCAACATTTCCCGCCCCCTTCTTTTTCTGGGAGTGCTATGAGCTACACCTACAATGTGAGAAGTCAGGCAATAGCTTTGTAAACAAAGGTTGTGTTTTGTAGTTCATAGCAATTCAATTAGAAAGACATTCACACTTTTTTTTTCTTTTTGTGAAAACAATTTGTCTTTATTTTACTAAAATTAAGAATAGCGGTTCCAGGGTATAAAAGTGTCTTGACAATGGTAAGTTGTATCAAAGTCTCAAATTTTCTTACCAACTTTGCAGGACACATTGCATTCATACATTAATTCATCTATTCCTTCATTTACTCATTTCACATCAGGTAGAATGCTCTACATGTTGATGTATAAACAGACAACTCTTTGTGCTAGCAAACACATAAACAAACAGATATGCAATATAATATCAGTTAAAGTGATAAGAGATGAATAAAGCTGGGAAGGTAAAGAGGTTATCTGGATGATTGGAATACTATCCTATATAATAAAAGGGTAATATTCAAATTGACCTTAACAGCAGAACAACTGGTCACTATGACACACACTGACCACCAGGGGGCAGACACTCAATGCGGGAGCTGCCCCCTGGTGGTCAGTGCGCTCCCACAGGGGGAGCTCTGCTCAGCCACAAGCCAGGCTGATGGCTGCCAGTACAGCGGTGGTGGAGGGAGCCTCTCCCGCCTCCTCAGCAGTGCTAAGGATGTCAAACTGCAGCTTAGGCCTTTTTCCTGCTGGCAAGTGGACATTCCCTGAGGGCTCCCGGGCTGCCAGAGAGATGTCTGACTGGCAGCTTAGGCCCAGTCCCTTGGGGAGTGGGCCTAAGCCAGCAGGTAGACATCCCCTGAGGGGTCCCAGACTGTGAGAGGGCACAATCTGGGCTGAGGAATCGCCCTGAGTGCACAAATTTTTGTGCACTGGGCTTCTAGTTTAAAATAAGGTATTCAGCAATAGTCTTGCTGAGAAAATAGCACTTGAGCAACATCAAGAATAAGACAAAAGAGTGAGTGCACACATCACTGGGAGACCATACACATTCCAGGCTAAACAAAAAAGCACAAAAACTTGGAAGTGGAGTTTCAGTGAGGAACCCAGAATGCTAGAGCAAAGCGAGAAATAAGGAGAAATAAGGAATAGAGTCAGGAGCCAGATCATGTACCATCCTGCACACTGTAGCTTTGTTCAAAGAATGACAAGAAGTCAATGAGAGCTGTGAGTAGGGTATGGAGAGATCTAATCTGTGTTTCAGAAAGCACCTTTTTGTGTGTGTAGAATAGATTGTATATTGTATAGGTAAGTCCTCTATAATTCTGAAGTCAAAGAAAAGCAAAGAGACTCATTACTGGCACTTTAGAAGAAAATGTGTCATTTTAAAGTAGAGTACTATCATTGTCAGTTGTTCTGCTAGGTCAAAGGGAATTCCTGTTTTATGCTAATGTGATACTGATGATATCAAACCACATAAATTCAGAAGACATTTAAAAGACAGCTTATCTTAAAGTAAATAAGCGCCTCTTTTTTTTCCAAATATATTTTTACTATAGGCCCAGTGTATGAATTCTTGCACAGGTGAGGTCCTCCCAACCCACCCTGATGGGGCCCCATTGGGCCAGGCTGCAGGGAGGAGGGGCCACAGGTAGTTGGCCGGCTGGCTCTGCCCCCAATCGAGGTGGGGAGGATGATTGAGGGTGGGGCCAGCTGGGAGAGGAGCTGCAAGCTGATTGGGGCCCAGAAGAGGCTGGTTGGCTGCTGCAGTGTGCATCATAGCCACTGGTCATTTTGGTCATTCTGGTCATTCCACCATTCTGGTTGCTGGGCTTTTATATATATACTAGAGGCCCGGTGCGCAAAAATTTGTGCACTCAGGGGGGTTCTTCAGCCCAGCCTATGCCCTCTTGCAGTCTGGGACCCCTCGGAGGATGTCCACCTGCTGGCTTAGGCCTGCTCCCTGGGGGGTTGGGCCCAAGCTGGCAGTCAGACATCCCTCTGGCAGCCCGGCAGCCCTCGGGGGATGTCCACTTACCAGCAGGGAGCAGACCTAAGCTGCAGTCGGACATCCTTAGT
>NW_006287459.1:981467-998033 GCF_000327345.1 Myotis davidii | reverse complement strand
AACAATGTTTCGATCCTGCTGGCTTAACCCGGGCGGACTAAAGCAGGTTTCCGGCGTTTTGTTTAGCTTCTATATTTGTTACATAGTTGCTTAGAGTTGCAGCTCAGAGGCCTGCAGTGGCAGGCGGGGAACATTGGTTTCCTCCGTCACTGAAGCAAGCAAACCTCATGTTAGTTTCAAGCTGCCTGGCTACCGGCCGCCATCTTGGCTGTCAGTAAATTTGCATATCTTGCTGATTAGCCAATGGGAAGGGTAGCAGTCATATGCCAATTACCACATTTCTCTTTTATTAGTGTAGACTAGATGCCCAGTGCACAAAAGGATTTGTGGAATTTGCTTTCCCTTCCCCGGGTTAGGTCACACATGGGATGCCTGGATGGCAGCCAGGCGGGCCAGCCAATCGCTGCTGCCCCATCCGGCTGCACTGGGCTGGGTGCACATGGGATGCCCGCCACCCTGGGTCGCAGATAGCAGGCCTGGATGGTGGTGGGGCAGGTGGGATGGCGCCGTCCCACCCTACCTGCAGTATGCAAATTAGCCACCATCTTGGTGGTTAATTTGCATATCACACTGATTAGCCAATGGGAGGCGTAGGGAAGGTATGCTCAATTACCATGTTTGTCTATTATTAGATAGGATAGATTGATTTTTTAAAGAGAGGAAGGGAAAGGGACATAGAGATTGAGAGAAACACCTATGAATGAAAAATATTGCACACCTCCCACTGGGGATCGAGCCTGCAACCTGGGCATGTGCCCTGACCAGAAATTGAACCGTGATCTCCTGGTTCATGGTCCAACACTCAACCACTGAACCACACCAGCCAGGTAACAAGCCCCCTTTTAAAAAAATCTTTAGAATTTGTCTTTTGTTCCTTTTGTGATTTTAGACATTTAATCAAAAAAGTAATTCTAAGGTAATAGGTTTTTTTTGGAAAAAAGTATCCAGAGAAAGAGATGGAAGATGCTTTCACTGTAAAAAATATAAAAAGAAAAATATAAAAACAAATTATTAATATTTAATATATGTTTCTAATTGTTCTGTTATTCTCAACCCAATTAGTGCTCTATTGTAAAATATGTGTTAACATTATTATAGAGTCATTTTGAGTGTCTTTGTACAGTACTAGGATAATTTACATTTAAAAATTAAGCTTTACTTCAGTTAATAGACTCATTGCGTTAATAAAAAAGATTTATTTTATTAATGAAGTGTAAAAATATTAAAGAAGTGTAAAAATGCCATCTGTATTTATTTTGTTAATACTGTCAATGCACTCAATTAGCCATAGACCGTCCTGCTAGCTAACTTTTTGCTTAAGAAAAGGTAAAGTCGTTTATGTAGATATAATATTATGTTTTCAGAAAAATCACTTATAATGCGTACATTTATGCCATGAGTCCTACCCAATAATCTAAATGAACATTCCCTGAATTGAATAGCTTATTGCCAAATGGTTGATTTATCTCTTATTATGGGGGAACTTTGGGCTTCTGGGAACAGAGTGATTTATTGACATTAGGAAAGCTATGGATCTAGACACTGTCGTAGGCGTATGCAGTGCTCATCAGTTTCAGCATATGCCAATGATGACATGACATAGAGTGTTTGTGGTTAGGCTACAGTTTATTTAATTGCACTCACCTACACAAAAGGATAGACCACTGAGGAGGCAAATGTGGGAGGGGAGGGAGGCCCAAGAGAAAGAGGCTGCCATGTCAACAGGTTAAGAGGAAGGAAAAAGCAGGCTGGGCCCATGGGGACCACACAGGAGAATAAAGAAAAGCACAGCAAACTGACCTTCAGCTTATGCATGGCTCTAGGGAATTTACAACCTGAAATTCCTAGAAAAGTGATAACATGGCATAAAGCATACCTGCCATTAACTACACCATTTAAATCAACACTAGATCCAAACATTTTTAAACAAAAAATGTCAGAATGTAAACCAGGGACTGCTTTGCCATGGCCAATGTGGCATTATGATCCTTCTCTCTTGGGTCCTTCCATTGGTTATATTTTCTCCATTTACTTTATCTTTCACTCCCCATTATTTTTACTTATCCTTAAGTCATTTGTAATATCCGCTCTCCTTTTATACATTTGGTGAAGGTAGAAAGAGAAAGGAAAATATTAAAGATGATCTAATCCAATGCTCTCATTTTAACAAAAAGAAAGTAGCCCCAGGGAGGCAGTGGCGTGCTCAGCGCCAACGAGGATTATTGGTAGGAGCAGAATTGCAGATGATGTTGCTCTGCTGACCCTTCATGTGTTTCCCAGTGTCTGAAACTGCCTTTCTAGCTTGAGGCTGAAGTCCCAGACGAGGAAAATTGTAAAACTGTCAAAAGGTTCTTATGTCAACTTGAGTTCTCTCGGAAGCTGATGCCAGGACAGAATTAGAAGGAGATGATATTTATTGGGGGAGGCACCTTCGAAGAATAAAGAAGAATGAAAGAGAGGGAGAGAGGCTTCAGATGACGATGCCTGTCTGACACTACAAAGGAGAGAGGGTAAAGGAAGAAACTCCAATTGCTACACACTTCGGAGAAAATGTCAACCAAGCTGATGAAGTGCCCAGAGCAAAGGGTAACCCTGGGAGGGATTGCACATGGGGCAGAACTGTGTCAGCTCTAATATCACCAGTCACTGCTTAGACATTGGCTGAGAACAGGCTTGGTGGGGCGGGGGAAGGAAGGGAGTAGTGGTAAGTACAATGTAGTGGATCCCCAAATTGTGGAAGCTGCAAGCTTCTAGTTAATCACACACCTTGCAGTAAGTTATCTCTTGAAATAGATGTGAGTCATACATATACTCTGACTGCCTCAGTTGCCTTCTACATAACTTAGTTCAACTGGGTCTGTAGTAAGCTGAGTAAGTGTACGAGTTGTCTATTGCCTTGTAACTAATTACACAGTGGCTTAAACCAGCATGCAAGCTTGGGTTCTCCTTACTGTTTATAGTAAGACTAGAGACCTGGTGCATGAAATTCATGTGTGGGTATGGTCCGTAGGCCTGGCCTGCAAGAAAGGCCATATTCCCCACCTGCCCGCAGCTGGCCCCGCACCCTGCCACCACCCACCCCCAGTTCCCCATTCGCCATCAGGTGATCGGAGCCTGATGATCATGGGAAGGGACTGAGAGGTCGGCCATTCCGAACCCCTCACTGGCCCCGCCCCTGCCACAAGTCACCCTGTGTGTGTGGGGTGACCAGTGGGGCGGGGGCCTTGGCCTGGTGCTGCCCACACCCCTGCCACTCACCTCCAGTTCCCTGTTTGCCATCGGGCGATCATAGACTGCGGCTGGGGAAACAGATGGAGAGGTGGTCAGTGTGCCTCATAGTGACTGATCGAGTGGTCTTTCTGGTTGTCCCGGCTTTAGGGTCAATTTGCATATTACCATTTTATTATATAGGATAGAGGCCTGGTGCATGGGCTGGGGCTGGCCGGCCTGCCCTGATGGGAGCCCCGGATCAGGGAGGGAGTTCCTGCTGGGGGTGGGGCCACCTGTGGGGAGGGTCTGAAGACAGTTTGCAGGCTGCCACGTCCTCGATTAGGGTGGGGGTACCTACTGGGGGTCGGGGACAGCTGAGGTAAGGGGCCGCGGTCATTCTGGTCTCTGGTCATTCTGGTCGTTCTTCCATTTCAGTTGCTGGGCTTTTATTATATAGGATGCTGGAGGAGAGGGTTGAGTTGAAGAAGAAATTGTTATGTAAAAAGGAAATAGACTTTAAATATTCAGAAAGTTCTGAACCTTTCCATATTAAAAATGAAGAAGGGAGAGGGTGAGGAAGAAAAACAAACAAACATAGATGTGAGAGAGAAACATTGATTGGTTGCCTCCTGCACTCACCCAGATCATCGGGGATTGAACCCACAACCTGGGCATATACCCTGATCAGGAATTGAACTGGTGACTTTTGGTGCATGGACAATGCCCAATCAACTTAGCCAGACCAGCCTGGGAAAGAGATTAAGTCTTTAAAGTCAAAGTTTCCTTAATTATTAACATTTTAAAGGCTCTGGCAGGTTTCAAAATTGATTCACTTCAGTTAAAATCTTCTCATATTTATTTGGGTACCACATTTTGTTATTCACAGAACATAGTTCATGGAGCGCATGTGTGGGAATTCCCACATCCTTCTGCAGAAGACATTTTGGAAGACTGAACAAGTGAGGTTTTTAAGGAGAGTACTAGGCGTGACTGGGTTGTAAGAGGAATACTCGACCGGTATGAGAATTTATATCCATAGCATGATATGGAAGCATTTGGAATCTTGTATTTCCTGAAGTGAGTTGAGTAGTAACCTATGTTTGGTAGAAAGAAGAGAAAGGTCTTCATATCTCATTGTGAATATTTTACAAGAGTTTTAATATAAAAAGACAGTATCATTAGAAAATGCTGCAGAGGTATGAAATGAATTAAAAACAGACTACAACTACTTTTTTGTCCGTAATAAGCTCATTGGTAGTTTTTAAAAAAGACATTTCAGTAGAGTGGTAAAAAAGTTCTAGCCTATTGTAGCTATGCTTTAAAAGAGGTTGTACTGGCCAGATTTCTCTTTTCTTTCTTATTCTTTTTAATTTTTATTTTATGCATCTGGATTTTTATATAAAATTGGCATTTTTTTAAAAAATGTTGGAAAGCATTTAAAAAATTAAGTACTGTGAGTACTGTGAAGGCAAGGACAAGTTTTTATGCACTGAATCGAGACGTAAAACCTCTTGTTTGCAATGTCTGGCTTGCACTGTCAAGCAGTGATGAAAATAAAAAGAATAAACAGGTCCCATTATAGAACAGCTAAGGCTGAAGAGCAGAAATTTATAGTGCTGCCAATCAGCTTGGTCATACTTAGGAGTATTGGGTTGGAGGAAAGAAAATAGCTCTACTTAACAGAAGTTTTGTTATGTGGGTTTGGCAGAAGATCAAGAGAGGAAAGAAATCTGTGTAGAGGGAGGTACATTCATAAAGAATATGGTTAACCAGCTCAGAGAGCAGAGAGACACATTTTTCTCCATTAAGGACAAGTTTATAGAAAGAATGACAAATAGGTAAATTATCAGAGCCAATAGGCGAGACAAGTGACAGGCTAGAGTACAACATTCAAGGAGGCCTTGTTAGATGTTTTTGCTTAAGTCCCAATAACCTATTGATGAAGTGAAAGACTTATTATAATCATCATTTTCATATTTCACTGGATTAGATTGATATATTTTTCTAAAATAGTAATAGCCCTGTGTTCCTGAGATAGAATATATTCATTCATGGTTATATAGGTTATTTCTATTTAATTGGTTAACAAAATTTAGTATAATTGCAAATTCCATCCTCATTACATGTCAAAATATTGTTCCTCTTTACTTATGAGGTAATCTTCTGATACACTTAATAATTCCTCTATTTTTTCAATTTAAAGTGTTTTTTATTGATTTCAGCAAAAGGAAGAGATAGAGAAGGATAGAAATATCATGGATCTGCTGCCTCCTGCATGCCACCTACTGTGTATTGAGCCCACAACACAGTCATGTGCCTTGACTGGAATTGAACCATGACCTCCAGGTTCATGGATTGACGCTCAACAACTGAGCCACACCGGCCGGGCATTAATTCCTCTATCTTTGCTACTTTCATTTAAAGACATTTCTTTGACCTGTACATATCATAATCTATTCTAAAGTTAAGTTGTATAATTTAAAAACATAATTTCATATTTTTATTTATTTTAATAATGAAATTGTATAAAATTTACTATTCTAAACAGTGGTGTGCAGGAAGGAAAAAAGCCTTAGTTTGTAGCATTTGCTTGTTTCCATGGTGTAAATATTCCAACCATGGCTGTTTTCGAGCTGCAAGTGTGACATCACTGAATGTGGATGTGTGAGGCAATGCACACAATTGACTTTTATAAATGTGTAGGACCCAACTCTAGCACACTACTGAAACTGATGGTGCAGGAAGTAGTCACTGAGGTAGCTGAGTATAAGAAAAGTCTTAGTAGTCCTAATAGCTATAATGGATATGGCATTGTGCAATAAGATAGGATCTGTCCATAGCTCATTAGAATAACTCAGGAACTTTTGAAGGCTTCCTCACTTTCCATGTTGCAGTAGAAAAAGGACTGGAATAGGAGCAGGTGACCTAGACACCAATTTGTTTGAGCTGTACCACTGAGTAGGAGTTAAGTTCTTGAGTCAGTAACACATTTTCTGGGTCTCCATATTAGAAAGAGAGGAATTGTGTGTGTGTGTGTGTGTGTGTGTGTGTGTGTGTGTGTGTGTAATACATATATACTTTACTCCAAGTTTCTGTGAGTGAGACACAAAAGTATATATTATCGAAATGAACCTTTCCCCAGCTGTTTATAGAAATTATAACTACTTTTCAAGATTATACTCAAGTTCCTAACTTCTTTTTCAAGCCTTTTCTGACTATATTGAATTTTCATCTTAATTTCATTCTTTTCCTTTTCCTATATATTCACTTTCTCTATCACACAGTGTGCATCATGTTTATATATCATTTGCATTATTCACAGATTCATGTTTCCTGATCTTTCCTTTTCAGATATATTTTAATCCTTTAATGATTGGAATCATAAAGCATCCAAATATTTAGCATATTGCCACACATATAGCAGTGATCCAATTAAGAAACTGTCCACAAAATATGAAAATAGAATGTATCTCTGAAATTGAAAGAGTAAGTGAATAAATACAAATCTTTGTGCAATGATAACTTATGAACTTGAATGGTTGCCATGCTTACTGTTGATTTCTTAACATAAGTGTCTGACAAATTATTATGCCTATCAATTATTAAGGGCTTCCTACATGCCAAGAACCTTACTAAGAACCTTTATTTTCTTTTTTTCATCCTTATAATAAATTTGGTAATTTCATTCCTTATTTTTTATGCCTGAGGGATATTAACATTGTAAAGGTCATATTAACCTTAAATGATAGATGCAAGAATCAAATCTAGGTGTGTCTGACTCCAAAGCCCATGTCTTAAAATATTGCATTACAATTGCTAAAAGTATCTTTCAGAAGTTTACATAAAAATTAGAAATATCCAAATATATGGAAAAGAGAAATAAAATGCCCTATGTCTACATGATACTAACGGTTGGTCATATAGACAATCATAAGACAATTGCTTAAATTTTACCTTACACTAGAAAGAACTCCAATTCTAGCAAGCAAAATTGAATCAGCCATTAATAATGCAAGGTGACGTGCAGAGAAAGTCTTTTAGCCCATAAAAATGATTCATTCACCTTTTTCCGGAAACAACATTCCATTGGGGCAAATCAATGCTCTAAGCTGCTACTGAAGACACTACACAAGCCAAATCACTGAAGTTCACTTTTATTCTGTGATTGTGATTCTAAAAAGTACTTGGCAACTGTTGCAGGATGTTCTGTACAAGAAGGAAAATGGTAATAATTGGGAAAAATTGGGTATTGTACAGGAATGAACATCTGAAGGATCCCTGGCATTAATTATCTTTGTATTCCTTTTTATGAATTTTAATTGAGGACTGATAAAAAAAATTACAGAAAAAAGTTTGTGTTGTTTTAAATTATAACCAAAAATACCTGAAAGATAAAATAGGTATTAAAAGATGCATACATTAAACAAAACCTTAAAACCTTTAGAATTCTTTTAAATGCTGATTTCCTTTGAATAAACAAAGATTTTTGTTACACAAAAGATTAGCATTGAGGTTTGTTGGTCACCAGTTTTTGATAAATTGTAAGCTAACAGAATGGATGGGCTAGGTTCACAATTGTAAGTCACTCAACTTACCTACACATGTTCATTATTCAATAAGAATTTGCTAAATGAATAATTGAACTTCAGACTGTGAATATATGTTTGTGTGCACGTGTAAACATATGTATATACATATATATGCATTTCTCTATATATGTATATATATGTGTGTGTGTATATATATATATATATATATATATTCACAGCAAGAATTGTAAACACACATAAATCCACAGGCAAAGTTTTATATATATCTCTCTACATATATACATATACATATACATATACATATACATATACATAGAATAAATATGTATAGTGTGTGCATATGTTATTGAAATATAGGGCTTGAGTCAGAAGTATTCTAAATCCCTGTGCTATAAAGGAAGAAAGTATTTTAGAAGCAAATACACTTGGTTTTGAATGCAGATTATACCATTATCCACACTTTAACCTTGGGTGGTTTAATGTTTCTAAGCCTCAGCTGTTATCCAGCAGTTCACCTACTTTGTAGAGATGATTGCAGAAGATAAGCCTAGTACAGTGTCCATTACAGAAAAGTAAGTAAAAAAAGCCTTTCCTTTTTTTTTCTTACACCCTTTCATCATATAACAAAATTACTCAGTATACTTTATTACATCTAGTGAAATTCTTCAAATGCTTAACTCATTTTATCCTTCCAATAAACCTCTTAATACTGCAAAATATCACCTCTGCACTGTAGGACTGATGACATTTATGGAAATTTTCTGTTTACTTTTATTCTGGAGACTTCATTTATGCTTTTCTAACCACCAGGAAAGTGGATACTCTCATTCCTGCCAAGTTAAATTATCCAGTTCTTCAAAGTCCATCTCAAAACTTATTTCAACTCTACATGATCAAGCCTTCTTTCTTTAATCCTCTCAGTATGTGTGTCTCTATCTGGTTCTATATAATTTTCTAGACTGTTTTGGTGGCCTTTAGAACTTGGTATTTTATTTTATTTTTTATGTGTTTTTCCCCCCTAAAAGACCAGTTATCTCGGCTTTCCAAGGAGATGAATGCCATTTTCAATTTATTCGGTATTTCAAAACCTACGGGACTGCTGGAATATGTACCAAAACAAAAAGTAACAAGCCAAACACTCTATTGACAATAACTGAGGACTTCCACACTGCACGGGGTAGTTTTGCTCAAGCAGCTACTTCCCAGCTTCTTGGGTTTAGTCATTTCATACCTGCTGTCCTGGAACGTGTGGCTTTCAGTTATTAGCTATATTTCTATGTTGACCTACCTGGGTCTGGGCATAAAAGCTCTCCCACTGAGATTTGATTCTAACTAATAGACCAAAGTCTGCCCCTAAATTTTACCCTTTATCGTACATTTCTAAGGCAACGTATGCTAAATATATAATGTTTGCATATAGGAAAAATTCAATATATGTCGGTAATTTTATTTTTGAACAAATCTTTGGAAATATACTCAGCATTTGTGTTTCCCTTTGTCATAAGAAGATTTAGAGACCACATTTAGGTGGTCTTCAGTTTCAATTTCACTTTTGTAAAATGTCAACATTTCACTGGGGCTCCTTTGAGGCTCCATGTTCCATGTGCTAAATCTTTAAAAAAAGGACACGGTGCTTTGTAATTCTTTCTACAGGGATATTTTTAGCAAAATAGACAACTCTCTATGAGAAGAAAAACACAAATACTGAAGCTATAGATTCATAAAGCTGAACCATTGTACTTACTTCAGAATTTCAAGTCTAGATGATCACCTTAATGGCTAGATGTATATTGCTTGTGTTATGATATATGATCTTACATACTTTTTCTTTGGTTTGTACACAGCTTAGCAAGTTCTGATGCAATTTCCTTTTTTAATATTCATGGATTAATTAAGTTGTTTTCCTGCTACAGTTTAGGCTGCTTTTATTTCATCTTATAATAGAGTGTGATTCCAGACATTCTATTAAATTAAATAGACTTGGAGAGGAACCAAATGTATAATTCATTAGGGAAACAAATATATAAAGACTAGAAGCCCAGTGCAGAAAATTTGTGCACTGGACGGGGCAGGGGAGGGGTCCCAAAGCCGGGCCTGAGCCCTCTTGCAGTCCGGGACCCCTTGACAAATGTCTGCCTGCCGGTTTTCTTCTGATGACTTTTAAGATGTTCTCTGCCTTTTTTTGTTTGTTTGTTTGCAGTTTCCCTGTAATGCACCCAGATATTAATTTTCTTTCTCCTCACAGTCCTCACAGTCTGGGACCCTTAGGGGATGTCTGCCTGCCAGCTTAAGATCATGCCTAAGCCAGCAGTTGGACATCCCTCTCGCAACCTGGGATCCCTTGCTCCTTACCACCCACCTGCTCACTCCTTACTGCTCGGGTCTCTACTCCTTAGTGGCAGGTTCCTTATTGCTTGGCTCGCTGCTCCTTAGCACTGCTGCAGAGGTGGGAGAGGCTCCTGCCACTGCTGCTGTGCTTGCCAGCTGTGAGCCCAGCTTCTGGCTGAGGGAGTGCACTGATCACCAGGGCAGCTCCTGTGTTGAGCATCTGCCCCCTGGTGGTCAGTGCGCATCATAGCAACCAGTTGTTCTGGTTGTTCCACCCTAATGGTCACTTAGGCTTTCATTATATAGATAAACCAATATGCACTTAGAATTTTACAAATAAATATCAGAAGTTTGGAACCAATAAGTACATACCATTATTCCCATTACAGAAAACTGAAAACAATATGATTGAAAAACTGACTAACCATATAAAGTGGACAATAATAATTTTAATTAGCCAATAATAATTTTCAATAAGCAATAATAATTTTAATTAGGTGATGACATTTTCTTAACCTTTTATTGGGGATAAAAGTAGCTGTGGCAAAGCTCTAGTTTTCACCCTACTGAATCATTTCCAGGTGTATGTACAGTTTTGTTAATATTTCTAATTCCAATTTAGACTGCATTCATTCTGCACCTCCCCCATATCTATAAAACTCAGAAATAATAGAACCATTTTAAAAATAAATAAGTATAAGTCATGTTGGAAAGTAAGAAAGAGAAATATCAATAAATAAGAGACTACAATGAATTCCCCACAAAAAAAATAAAATAATAGGAAGTAGAAGAGAAGTAGCATTTCTAATTCATGACTACTATTGGGAAAAGACGGCCAACAGAGATAGCTGACTTCGGCCAGTGACAGCCGCAACTATTTCAGGAAGATGCAGTTTAGAAGTAGAAGATGCTGCAAAAATTTTACAATAAACTTAATCACCACATATTTAAGAAAATCCAAGTTTATGAAAGTCTGACTAACTCAAAAACAGAATTTGCATTCAAAGAAACAGAGCTTTTTAGAACAAATAGGTGCCCCCTTTACATAGTATATTTAATGTATCAGAGAAGTTAAAGAAGAACTTACACCCTTGGAAATGTACATAGGTGACTGTAAAATGTAGAAAGGTGATTCTGGTAAAGGGCTCAGTGTGTGTGTGCATAATTTTTGAAATGCATTCTTATTGGGATTGAAGGGGATATCTCAGAAAATGGTAGGAATCGGGCTTCATTTTTCTCCTTCTCCTTCCCATTCTTCCAAATTCCAAGTTCCTTTCAGTTGTTTTGGTTTTCTTTTCCATTTTCACCTGAAACCGAGTTTTTACTTATTCATTAGGAGGTTCCAAAAATTTGCATAATTACATTGCTTCTGTGAGTTATGTAAATTTTGGCTCTTACTGTTAATCGTATTCCAAATTATTTATAAGTAAATGAATAAATAAGCAAAGGCTAAATATAGCAACTTAGACCCACATGCTGTAGGTTGAACATTCTTCTATATCCTATGAATACTGCACAATCATGTAACCCTTTGATGTCAGCCTCAAATTTTGTAAACAGAGCTTGCTTTGCTTCTGCTTTCTGGTTGTTATTTTTGTTGTTATTAACATATTTTTATTTATTTCAGAGAGGAAGGGAGAGTGAGAGAGAGATAGAAACATCAGTGATGAGAGAGAATCATTTATCAGCTGGCTGCCTCCTGTACACCCCACACTGGGGTCTAGGCCACAACCAGGGCCTGTGTCCTGATTAGGTACCCAACTGTGACCTCCTGATTCATGGGTCAATGCTCAACACTGAGCCAAGCCAGCTGGGCTTGGCCTCAATTTTAATAGTCATTACATTCCACTACTTCTTCCAATTTTCTCTCCTGTGGACACTGCTTCCTCTGCAGTCCTCTTGAGCAAGTAATTTACAAGACACAGATTCAAGGCTGATTCAGGCCGATTCACTGATTCGCAGTGAAATCCATTTTTTATCTGCCTCGCTCTGCAGCTCTGCCTGCTTTCTTTTGGTCAGTATTAGCTCACCTCATGGAATCCACATACAGTGAAAACTTTGGTGTCTGACCCACATTCTCCTCCATTCCTACTGCACTTCAATGAAAATAACACCATTTCCAGTATCATTCATCCATCTAATGACACCTTCATACAGTCATACTATGGGGACTTGCAAACAGCCCAATTCCCCCATTTCCAAAATTATTCACTGAAACATTCCAATCCCTAGCCCCAAATTCCTGCTCTTCCAGAATTCTTTGTTTTAACATTTCCACGATAATGTTTTCTTTTTTTAGCCTTCCTGAGATTTTTAACTTACAGGTTTATCTTCTTTCTCATTACATCCTTTCTTCACTTCCTTCTGTATACAGCTTAGATTGCATATTTTAGTCACTGTCTTCCCAACCTGAAACTCTTGGCTTCCTTGAACCCAACTGTTCCCTGCACCTTCATCTGGGTGAGGGAGCATTGCTTGTTATAGAATTGGTGTGGAAGAAGACATGTGGACACTCAGGGGTTTCAGGAAAAGCCTTTATTCAAAGCAGCGCTGGTGGTTCAGGGGACTCAAAGATCCAGATCCTGAACAACTTAAACAATGAGATTTTTGCCCTGACCGGTTTGGCTCTGTTGATAGAGTGTTAGCCTCTGGACCCAAGGGTCCCAGATTTGATTCCGGTCAAGGGCATGTACCTTGGTTGCGGACACAACCCCGGTGGGGAGTGTACAAGGGGCAGTTGATTGATGTTTCTCTCTCATTGATGTTTCTAACTCTCTATCCCTCTCCCTTCCTCTCTGTAAAAAATCAATAAACTATATTTTAAAAAAACAATGAGATTTTCTCCTTATATATTTCTGAGTTTGTTTCCTAACTACCAGCTTCTGTAGTTGACTCTCACAGCCCTCCCCCACCCCCTCGAGAACCAGTTAGATGGTTAATTTAGATTGTATCTAATGTCCACCCTGGATGGTGCCAGTGACCTCCCTCTAGTTAAGCTGTTACATTCTTGGTTTATGGTCCCTTGTAAATTGGGAGTATGTAGGTAAATAGCTCTTTGTAAGACCAGATAATTAGGAAGGGACAGTGACTTCAGGAATGTGCATTAGGGACATTGATTAACTTAGGTACAGAGTCCGGCTGCTAGTCCCCTACATTCTCTCACAAATGGAGTTAATTATCGGCTAGCAAAAGTGTGCAGTAGAAAGCAGGTTACTGGAACAAATTCAGATTGCTAGGCCCCCAAAATGTCTTATGCTCCCCATCAGCTGAGATAAAATGCACAGCCAGATTAGAATGACACTATTGTCAATTTTTGTTCACCAGTATAAACACTGCTTGAACTTTAAATGGCATCTCCCCATTCACCTAATTGTTCTACTTTCCACAATAACAAGTTCAGGTCACTCTGTTCTACCCAGGCTCCCAGCCTCTTCTATGTCATCACACTCAGCAGTTTCAGAAGTCTCTTATTTCCTGTAGAAAAGAAAAGCCAGTATTTTGGAACTTCAACCTCCCACCACTAAACTCAAATACCTCCCTGAATCCTCAGCCATCCTCTCTTTCCCATGTTTAAAATTCAGAAAACATTATTTTTCAGGAGCTTCTCAGTGCTTCTATTTCCTATATATTTTTTTTCACAATTTAACTCAGTATAATCCAAATTATTGAATTGAAAGTGACAGAACCACTTCAATAAAACTATAGTGGCTAAGAAAATGGAGTCAACCTCAATTTACTTACGTGACTTCATTTCTCATCAGTATAGATCTTTTGTTTCATAATACATACTTTTTAGTTTTCTTCTTACATTTGTCTCTTGCCCCTTTTTTCCTTCAACACCTATGTATTTTCCGACTTCCTTTTCTTCTTAGCCTAACCGCCCACATGATCACATCCATTTCCAGGACTCAATCCTTATCCACCAAGATGTTTTTTCCGAGTTATAGATCCATACAGTTATTTGCTTATTTGATATTTACACTTGGACTTTCCAGAAGCATTTCAAATTCCACATGACTAAAACTGAACTCATGATTATAATTCCTGAACCCTTCTTGCTTTCTGTAGTCTTTTATTACCTGCAAATAGGTTTACCAGAGAGAAGTATGGAAGATCTTCTTGATACTAATTCCCCAAAACTTCTTCTGTCCTATCTGTTTTACTTCACTTACCACTGGATGGTATTTTTTCTGTCTCCACCCTACTCAACTATCTTCTGAATACTACAATGACCTTCCTACCAGTCTACTTTTATTCAAATATTTAATTAGTGGTTTAATAATTGAAGGAAAGGATGAGTTATTCCAATGATCACTGTTGGAAAATGTATTCTCTACCTAGAAATTAACTCTTACTCTGAGATCTGGAATCAATTTATTTCTTTGGATGCTTAACAAATATTTTAGATTTAGGTCTTCCTTTGCTTGATATTATGTAACTCTAGGAACTCCTTTTGTATTTATTCATGAAGTTCTTCTCCCTCATAACTTGATAGTATTAGAGAAATATATTTAAACCTTTATAGTACTGAAAGGAGTTTTTAGGGGTAAAATAAGCAGGTTTAGGGAGTTTTAGGAATTAGGAGGCCCATAGGGGAGAACTGTAGGGCTGCAAAGCCAGGGGACTGGGAGCTGCCAAAAGGCATACATTCACAGAATAAAGGGTTGGGTTGGGGGGGGACCTGCCAAAAAGTACACATTTCCAAGGAGAGAAAGCCACTCCTTCACAGAATAAAGGCGAAGGCCACAGGGAGTAGAACAACAAAAGGGAGAAAAAGAGAGGGACCCCATGTGGGTTTAAATTCTGAAGCGGCTATAGTGACCAATCAGAGGGGATATCAGGACACAAAGAATGCATGCAGCCTTTATAAACCTTAGAAAAGAGGGACTTAGAGGGTCTCTCTCCCCCTCCCCATGTTGGAGTCTGTGCTTATTCCCCAATAAATTTCCCTCTTTTCCTGTACCACCTTTTGTCCATGGCTTCATTCTTAGAATCCACCTGGACAAGAACCCGGGAAATCACCTTTGCATCCTGCCCAGAGGAAAACAATGCGTTTCAGCACCAGAATGGTGGCATTGAGTGTTTGCCAAAGTCCAATGCGCTGAGCCTGAGGATAACCTCTTCTTTCTATCAGAGAAATTAGAGTTCTATGACCAAGACAATTAATAGATTTAATGTCCCTTCACATCAGGGTCAGCTCTGCTCATCATTGCCAGGGTTTCCACATAGGTATATGGAACAGACAGTTACTTGTCCTCAAGAACATGATTCTGCAATTTGATGATTTTGGATTTGGCTATCACCAACAACTTGGAATTTATACAAGTGTTTCTCCTTTGCCATACCAGCACATTTAACTGTCTTCAAAATTGTAATTTGTCCTTTTTTGGCTGATAAAACATCTACACAAAGATGGGTGCTATATATCAAGAGAGTACAAAATTTAGGACACATATAAAATAAAATAAAGAATCCAAAGTGAAATAATGCAATCCAATATACAAAATACAAATTAAAATTATACAAATAGCATGAGTCTAGCCACATTGATTTTATACTGTTATTTAAGGAGTACAAAGGATATGTTCCCTGAATCTTATGGGGACATTTTAGGAACAGTTCATGTTAAAAATAAATATTTGGTGTTTGGTTTATTTATTGAAAAAATGTTGATCCTCTTGTCAACTACTGCCACATCCTTTAATTGATATGGCATAAAGTTATTGGGTATATTTCCTGCATTCTTGCTGGGACTGACCAGCAAATGCTGAGTGACGCTGAATGGATTACTCTTACACACATTTCTGTGAAAGAGAGGGCTAAGGGGCTGCTTGGCTATCAGAACCAAACAGCCCCATTCAATTGCCTCCTTAGGCTTTTATTGTAACAACAGCTTGAACTAAAATTAACTATTAGATACTATCTGCAGGGTGAGCATTCTTGAGAAAGCACATGCTTCCACAAGGTCGAATCTAAAGACTGAACATAGAGATTCCGGCAAAACACCCGGGGGCTCGGACTTGTTTGGAAAAGTCAAGGCAGGGGGGGGCGCCTTCGAAAAGGACCCCCTAGAGGCCCCTGACCTTTGAGAGATTCCTTCTTACAGACTTTCCACCAAGTTCCCTGCTTCCCCACACTCAGAGAGCAAGGAATGGGCCGCAAAATGTAACTGAACATTATAGAAACATAGAGCTTTCCTCACAGTATTATATCTTCATATTAGGGATCAGATTTCAAAATGTCAAAAACACCTATATGCTCCAATTTAAATAAAAGCGAGACTTCACACAACTAAAGTTAACTGTGGTAGAAATGAAACATCAAATGAAATACTAAGAAAAAACACAATAAATAAAAAATGATGTAGTTGTAAAATAGACCAAAAAGAAATGTAAGACTAAAAATTGTTTGAAAAATGAGAACTTTTTAGGTTGATTGGGTGATATGTTAGAAACTAAACCAAAAGATAAAAAAACAA
>NW_006287459.1:972450-980546 GCF_000327345.1 Myotis davidii | reverse complement strand
TGGGTGACCATATGATTTACAGGTCATATGGGGACACTTCGGAGAGGGAAATAGGTGTTATTAATCATTAAAAAAGGCAAAAACAGGGAAGTCCCAAGAAAATCAAGACATAACAGAATTCTAGAAACTGCGATAGAGTAGGCCAGATAAATGACTAAACTTTCATTATGAGAAGTGAAACCTGAGTTTCATGATCACCAGATATCTCTAGAGAGACTCTGTACAGAAATAGTTCAGAATTACTTTAGTGAAGTCCCAGTTTTACTACTCCACATTGTCAACAATAAAAATTTGCTGTAAAGTTGCCAAGGAATATACCATGCCTTTTGCTTGACTTTCATGGGTTTTTTCCTTAATTGTTTCCAATAAGTTCCTTTGTTTTGTTCATTTGTTTTAAAACAGGATTATGGAAGTATCATTTATAGACAGTAAAATAAATTCTTTTTTGGTATACATTCACATACATTTTCCCACCAATATGATCAAGATTTAGGACAGATCCATTACCTTACAAAGTGTCTTGATGCCCCTCAGTAGTCCCTGGTGGTTGGTTTGTCTCAATGTTTGTTTTCCACTCTTATTTTCAGCCATCCCTGTATGCCTGTGCTACAGAGGAGGTCTTTTACATAGGTCTTGTCCATCCCTCCAGGTTGGATTCTCATGTCTTATACCTGGTGTTTGCTCACCTGGTATTGGGGTAGCCCGCCTTTAAGTCTTATGTTGGCTTTGTGTGGCCTCAGCAGAAAGGTTCTCTCAGTATTCATGCTGTTTTCCAAGGTAGGCAGTCAAACTCTGCCTTGTGGCTCTATCATGTCTTATGCAATAGTAAGTTCTTTGTTTCTCCCAAGATGTAGATGTCTACTAGTACTGGTGTAAGATGCTGTGTTCAGGGCTCTTAGGTGCCCTTTCCCCTGGGGTAGAGGGTTGTTTTCCCCTCCAGTAACAATGGACTTGCCTCTACCTGGGAGTTATAGTTTGTCATTCCATCTTCAGAGATTTAAGGCTTTTGAGAGAGGGTGCTAGAGCTTTGTGACTTTCCTAGGGAGAGATAATATCTTCTTACATGCTAAAAAATGTTTAAAAAAAGAGAGACCCTCTCCTGTCTCTCACCCAGCAGAAGTCCATGGATAAGAATCTACCTGTGGGTACAAATTCTTCTTGTTTTGACAGCTCTAGGGCTTCTATGTGGTTTCTCTCTCTAAAAACAGCCTTTAACATTTATTAAAATTTTAGCTGATTTCTTCTTATTTCAGTCTGTAAGCCAGTCCTGTTTTGGGCTTGGGGGAGCCTGTTCCACCTTGTCTTGCAGGCTTCTTGTTTGATTTGGGAATGCAGATCCCTGATGAGCTAAGAAAAGTTATTTTGTGATTTACTTGTCTGGCTATTTCTCATTGTTATTAAGGTAGTGGCAACATTTCTTTCAGAATTTTTCATTCTAGGAATAAAAGGAAACTCCAATGAATTTTTAAATCCTAAAAATATATGAAACAATTAAATGAAAAATCTAATTCTTTTACATCATAGTTTCTCTCCCACAAATGTGGAATTTTATGATGAAGTTTCTTCATGCATTGATGATATGGCTTTCTAGAATATTCTTTATAGATAAGATATCTGTGACAGTCATTTATTTTAGGTGTTGAGAGTCAGTATTGGATTTATTAAAACACTAGGGGTCCAGAGCACAAATTTGTGCACCTTGAAAGGAACTGTGGGCCCTGAGGTTGCAGTAGGCACAGGGGCAGGTCTTGGCCCATCCTCCACGCCCCCTCCAAGCCCCTCTTGGTGCAGCCTCCGGTTCCCTGTCTTCTGGCATATCTGCTCCCGCCACCGCCATTCCCATACGCTGATGGTGCCGGCCCTGCTTGCACCTGCTGATGGCACAGAGTGATTGGGGCCAGCGCCAACAGCGGGTGTGAGTGGGGCTGGTGCTGTCAGTGGTTGCAAGCACCGACTGCTGCCCCGATCACCCCTCAGGAGCAGGGAGAGGTGGCGAAGCCCTCAGGGGCAATTGGAGCCAGCAGCTGCCACTTACACCGATTAATGGCACTGAACTATTGGGTCCAGTGCCAGGTGCCAGCAGCGAGTGCAAGTGGTGGCTTCAGCACTGGCAGCAGATGCAAGTGGGGCTGCACCGGCAAAAGGTGCAAGCGCTGGGAGGGACCACGGCATGCAGGAACAAAGAAGTTTCAGAAACTAGCAGAGGCTCACACCAATGACAGTGACTGGTGCCCTGTCTTGGTCTGGCGCCCCCGCTCACCTGCTCCACCATCCTGCCACACCCAATGCCTGCCATGTTCCGTGCTCTGCTGCCTGTTGCCAATACTTGCTATGTTTAGTTTGTGCACCCTGGTGGTCAGCACACATCATAGCGACTGGTTGTTTGGTTGTTCTGCTGTTCAGTTTATTTGCACTTTAGCGTTTTATTATATAGAATAGTTACCCTGCAGGACATGGTTTTGTTTTTTTTTTTAATTACTTTATCAAATTGTACTGTCTGCCTTTAGAATTGTTCTTAAAATGTATGTCCCATACTTACAAAAGACATTCTGGGGGTAGAGGGTGGATCTCTGTTTCTATATACATTTTATTTCAATATAGATATATTAAATTAAAAAAAAGAATTTAAATGAATCAATTTGTCCATGTTCTTCTCACTTGATAGTTTTTGGCAATTTTCACCCTCAACCCCTATCCTCTTTATAATAAAAGCATTTTATCATGAAACAGCAAGGTCTTTTAAGATTACATGCCAGACTATATGTGCATAAAATTTAGATCATAACCTTTCATTACTTTTTTATCATTATGCTGTTCTTTGTTGAATTATTTCTTAATTAATGACCTTTATTCCATCCAAGCATTTATTTAAAATTTTCACCTTTAATGTCATGACTTATTCAATCTAAAATAATAGCCATCCTTTCCAATATCACCATTTATTCTGCTAAACTTTTCCTTTGTTTTCCTCAGAGCATATTGCAACATAATATTATATATATATATATATTTTCTACCAAGCAATATGGAACCTTAATTTTCAACACAATTTCTGTACATCAGTAGTATGAGAGTAATCTTTTTTATAAGTATAATTATCAGAAGAAACAATGGCAAGACCAATTGATATTTAATATGAATCAATATAAGTTTAAGTTTCTTTTTTTAATTTATTAATTTGAGAAACAGAGAGGAAGGAAGAGAGTAGGAGAAACATTAATTTGTTGCTCCACTTATTTATGCATTCATTGGTTGCTCCTTGTATGTGCCCTGACTGGGGATCGAACCAGCAACCTTGGTGTATTGGGACAACACTTTAACCATCTGAGCTACCCAGGCAGGAGAGAGCTTCAGTTTCAACTCCAGCCAAAAAGTTTGTTAGAATTTCTCTCAGCTTTGCATTTGACTATTCTGAGATCTTTCCTTCAGTGCTGATATTGCCTAACAGGACTTCGTGTTGGCAGACAATATGAGGCAAGAAAGCATTCTCAAGCATTATAATCCTGCCAGACTTCATTTTCTCAAGATACCTTCTTACATCAGCATAGAAGACAGCCATGGAAGACTACCGCCCTGGCTTCACAAACTCAGTCAGACACAAACTAAGACTCATGAGTTGTGAATAGCAGCATTGAGGTTAGACCTGCAGTGGGTGAAATGGTGACTGCATGATACTGAATCAAAATCATGGTGTCGCCACCTGTTTCATAGTCCTGACTTGGGCAGCAGACCTGACATGTACAACAGTCAAACCAATCTTAATGAAAGAGTGGATACCTTGAAAGGACAACTCTGTCTCACCCACAGAATTAAATTACAAGTGGCTGGGGTTTGCACATAGATTTATCCCGATGCTGGAAGAGTACTTGGTAGACCGGCAGATTTTATAAGCAGATGCTCAAAAACTATTTGTTGAATAAATGAAAAATAAAATCAAGTATAATTCTAAGCAAAATTCATAGTATTAAGAACCTTATTTTTAAAAATGTATAAGAGCATGAAGCCCTCCGGTAGCATATGAATCTAATGAGTCTCTTTTCTATACAAATAATTTCTAACATTTTAAAGATCCTTCATTTTACTCAATATAGGTGAAAATGTGTCAGTTTCCTTCTCATGCTTTGCAATTTGTTTTATTATTTTAATCCAACAGGGACACAAGTGCATGACTTGTATTCCTATCTTCCTTGATATTGATACCTGAAATTCCTGGACATTTTCCTTGATTACTCTGAAATGCATGAATTCCATTAAAAAATCTAACAGAAAGTATAGGTCCTTTGTTTTTCATTCCTACCTTAAATTACATAATACATGTAATTAAAAGCCAAAGTAAAAAATAAAAATAATGATCATGTTTTCCTTTTCCTTATTTTGTAGTTTTCTTTCCTTTCTTTAGACATTTTGCCTGGAAGAGTGGAACTGATCTTCCTCTGAGCTATGTTCTTTCAAAAGAATTTGCTAACTTCTACTTGGCACTGGGTCAGACCGTGCCCAATTCTATTGGCAGCTGTATACAGAGGAAGCCTTGCCTTGCCGTGCTTCATCTATTTAAATTGCAACCTTTACATTGATAAAAGAAATGCACCAGGTTTTGGGGAGTAAAATCTGGAGATATTAGCCTTTGATATTAACAATTTTAAATAGAAAATATAAGAATCATTACATATAATGTTGGGCTCAAGCACATATTAAAACAGTACACTAAAAGGTGAATGAATTGAACATGAGATTCAGATACTCTCTTTACAGGAACTCACCTCCACTGAAATAGCAATGAAAATTAGCCACAATCTTGAAATCACATTAGAAAAAGTCAATTATGTTTGAAATGCCAAATCTAATCAACACTTTTAACTTTTCTCTAAAATATAAAAATGTTGTTCATCATTTGCTCTTTCTTTGTAACTTTTCTATTATAGGCATAACATTTGATCATTTTTGTAAAATGCAGAAAAGGCACAAATATCAAAAGAAGATAAAAAAGGAATTGGTTAAAAAATACCACCATTTAAGAGTAATTAAATTTAAAATTTTTTGTGTGTATTTCTCTTTCTTTCTTTCTTTCTTTCTCTTTCTTCCTTTTTAAAGATATGTTTTTATTGCTTTCAGAGAGAGGAAGGGAGGGGGAAAGAGAGAAAGAAACATCAAGATAAGAGAGAATCATTGACTGGCTGCTTTCTGCATGCCCCCTACTGGGGATCCAGCCTGCTACCTAGACATGTGCCCTGACCATAGACTTGAACCATGACTTCTTGGTTCATTGGTTGACTCAATCACTGAGCTATACTGACCAGGCAAGAGTAATTAATTTTTGTATACACATATAGTATATATGTATAATGTATTATCTATACTAATAAAAACCTAAGTGACCGTCACGCCCTCACATCATCACAAGATGGCCACTCCCATGTTGTCACAAGATGGCCGCCCCCACGTTGTCATAAGATGGCTGCCACAAGATGGTCACTCCCCATGTCATCACAAGATGGCTGCCCCTATGTCATCACAAGATGGCTGCCACAAGATGACAGCCCCCATGTTGTCTCAAGATGACCACTCCCACATCATCACAAGAAGGCCACCACAAGATGTCCGCCCCCATGTCATCACAAGATGGCTGGCAGGGGAGGGCAATTGGGAGCAATTGGGTCAGCAGGGGAGGGCAGTTGGGGGCAACTGATGGCTGGCAGGGGAGGGCAGTTGTGGGCAATCAGGCCAGTAGGGTAGAGCAGTTGGAGGCGACCAAGCCTGCATGGGAAGGCAGTTGGGGGAGACTGGGCTGGCAGAAGAGCAGTTAGGCATCGATCAGACTAGCAGGGAAGTGCTTATGGGGTGAACATGCTGGCAGGCAGAAGCAATTAGGGGCAATCAGGCAGGCAGGCAGGTGAGCAGTTAGGAGCCAGCAGTCTTGGATTGTGAGAGGGATGTCCGACTGCCAGTTTAACCAGCAGTCGGACATTCCCTGATGGGTCTGAGATTGGAGAGGTTGCAGGCTGGACTGAGGGACACCCCCCAGTGCACAAATTCCATGCACTGGGCCTCTAGCATATGTAATATATATATATTCCTTCTCACATTTGTATCATAGAATTTTAGAATTTTTTTTTCAATTATTGTTCTCATTTGTTGATTTATCTTATATAAACCTAAGCTTATTCTCCAGTCATTAAGATGATAACAATAAGCTTCATCCCATCATTGCAATACTGTATCCAAGGTCCCAGTAGTTACTCTGCTCCTATTATTAAAATAACTCCTATCCCCTGAAAGCCATTTTGCATAGTGGTCAATGCACAGGCTATAAAACCAAACTGCTCACACTGGATCCTGGCAGAATATCTCTGGGCAAACTACTTAATCCTCTGTGCTGTAGTTTCTCTCCTCATAATAGAAATAATTATAACAGTACACATCTCATAGTGTTTTTATAAAGATTAAATGACTTAATAGATACAATGTGCTGAAAATTGTGCTTGGCATATAGTAAACCTTCAACAATGTTAACTATTATTAGTATCACCTCATAAGAAAGAGCTAGAGTCCTTAACTGAAATGCTGATTTTTAATGTTGAACACTTGGGAAGTGTTAATGTTTTCATTAGCATTTCAAGATCTAAAGTGCTAGCAATTCATTTAAAAATGTGCAGTTTTCCTGGACTGCTTGCCCTCTCATAACATTTAAGTCCATATGTGTTTTCCCAATGTGTAATATGCACACATCAAAACTTTTTAGTTATAGAGCAGCTTGATAATTTTCTCATTTCTCATATTCCTCACCCACATAAGATGCTAAGCCAGAAAGTCTCTATGTCATTTCTTAAAAATAAGGAAAAAAACAGAATTAGTAGAGGGCTTATCCTATATAATAAAAGCCTAATATGCTAAATGTCTGGTGGTCAGTTCAACCAATCAAAGTGTAATATGCTAATGATATGCTAAGGCCTCTCAATCGCTCACTATGACATGCACTGACCACCAGAGGGCAGACACTCCAACTGGTAGGTTAGCTTGCTGCTGGGGTCTGGCTGATCTAGACTGAGTGAGACAGGCCAGACATGCCCTGGAGCCCTCTTGCGGTCTCTCCTGGGTTCGCCAACCACCCGCATCTCTCCCCAGCCCCAATTGTGTACTGGTGGAGTCCCTCAGCTTGGCCTGCGCCCTCTCGCAACCCGGGACCCCTCAGGGGATGTCAGAGAGCTGGTTTTGGCCCAATCCTGCAGGCCAGGCCGAGGGACCCACTGGTGCACAAATTCGTGCATCTGTGGGGTCCCTCGGCCTGGCCAGCGATTGAGGCTATCGGGGCTGGCCTGCCAAGGGGAGGGACCCCAGGAGGTTGACCATCTGGCCCCCAGATTGGAGCCTATCAGGGGGACCGGCTGGCAAAGGAAGGGACCACAGGAGATTGGCCGGCTGAGGGATGGGCCGCGGGAGGTTGGCCAGGGGGAGGGGCCACAGGAGGTTGGCCTGCTGGCCAGGGGTAAGTGCCAAGGGAGGTTGGCTGGCCAGGGTGGGGCTGCGGGAGGTTGGCTGGCTGGCTGGGGGGAGGGGCCATGGGAGGTTGGTCAACCACAGTAAGTTGGCTGTGCGAGTGCACTGACCACCAGGGGGAAGCTCCTGCATTGAGCATCTGCCCCTGGTGGTCAGCACATCATAGGGACTGGTTGACCGGTCATGCTCGTCATTCTGGTTGTAATGGTCACTTAGGCTTTTATATATAGACTAGAAGCCCAGTGCCAGAGACCACCCACCTGTGCCCCACTACGCTCGCAGCCCCACCCACCTGCGTGAGCCTTGCCATGCTCACAGCCTCGTCCACTGCTGGGGTCCAACCCCAGCAAGTCCAGGGGTCCCCAAAGGTGTGGACGGAGTCGCCGAAGAAGGAATTACACAGAGACAGCGTTCAGTTGATCAGCAGCCTAGCCAGGATCTCTAGCCAAGTTCTGGTCAGGATCTCCAGCCAGGTTCTGTGTCCATGTTCTCTTGCTAAGTTCTCCAGCCAGGTTCTCCAGGTCCTCCAGCCAAGTTCTGTAGCCATGTTCTCTTGCCAGGCTCCCCAGCCAGGCTCGGTCGCCAGGCTCTGTCTAGGTTCT
>NW_006287459.1:958164-972241 GCF_000327345.1 Myotis davidii | reverse complement strand
GCCTGGCACTTAGTTAAGAGGTTTTATTCCCTCCCTAACTTCAGGGGAAAATCTCTACCTGGGGAAACAACCTTTCTTGGAGAGGTGACCTTGGTTCAAACACAGCGCCAAGAAGGTGAGCAAACATATTAAGAACAGTATGCCATATATGCCAGGTCCCTTGAAACAGCAAGGATGGACCGGCTCCCGGCAGCTCACCCATGCCGGTCTTTGGTCATTCTGGCGTTGGGGCCACAGGCCTTTTATAATATAGATAGACATAATAAAGGACAGAATAAACTAAGGAATGTAATAAGAGACAACAAAGCTCTGGTAAATATGAACTTTATGCACACTCCAAGTTAGAGTTAAAAAAAGAGGGAGAAAATTCAAATTCACAATCCATCTGCCTTTCACTGCAGTTTTCTGTAAGTTCTATTGAATAGTATGGTGACAATGGTTAACATTCAGCTTTTGTACTATTAGCAGTTCTAACCATCTATGTCACTAGATTTTGTGGAGAGATATTTTTCTATGCTATATAAATGGCAGAAAGAATTGTTGGTGGTATTCTACAGGGGTAATAAATGGCCCATTGTCTAAAATATCTCTCTCACCAACACAATCAAAACTAAATGCTTCCACAGTAGTCATTATCTTTAGCCTCATAGAAATGCATAAAGAAGACAAAGAACTTAAAGGCACACTTGCTTACTTTACAGCTTTAGCTAGGCCTGACCTTTATAATCACACTACAAAAGGCAGCGCATTAAGTGGAAACTACACTGACACTCTCCCAGGACCAAACTGGAATTACAACTAAAATATAGAAAAGCCATCCTGAATAATGTTCTGGAGAATTGAGAAGGCTCAGGAAGTTTAAACCTGGTGTACAGTAAGCATAGAAATGAATGTTCTCAAGGGAAGGGAAAATAGGGGAAGTGTAAGACAAACAAAGATTTTTTTACATACCAAGAGTGAATGTACTGAGGGATGCAGGTACAGAGATTGTTAGCTTTAGGTGAGATAGGTGTTTCCACTTTATTTGATTCTCTGGGCTGATGTGAAAATAATAACTGTAGACAACATGGATTGAGTCCTTACTATGTGTAAAGCATGATATCATTAAATCCTCCATTTAACCTGATTGATTAAATAGTGCTATTATTATCCCCATTTACAGGAAAAGAAAAACACGTTATAGACAGTGGAAGGGATAATGAATTAACATAGGTCTCTGGTAAGTGTTAGAATTAAGGGTGGAACTCATGAGTTTGGATTTAGAACAAGTACCCCAAACTGCTACATTTAGGATGAAAATTAATGTTGAATTTAAAACAAGGAAAAGTAGGTGTGGCCATAATAATAAGCATCTTGAGGGAGAGAGTATTATTTTTAATAAAATGTCACTAAAGAAGTATGTCTGTTTTAGTACCAACTATTTTAAATACTGCATTTTATAAAGTAAGCACTTTTAAAAATCCAGAGAGTAATTTAGCATAACTTCATAATTTATGATTCACCTATATTATTTCATTTGATTTTTACAGCAAACTATATAAAATATAAAAAGTGATATTGGCTTTTTTTAACATAGGAAAAAAACTAAGGAGGATAGAGGGAGAAATTAACTTTGTAAAAGTTGCCTGTTAGATGTGACAGAGCTGGAGCTCAAAGCTAGGCCTCTCCTTTTACCCCAAACTCAGTGTTCTTTCCACCTTGCTACTTGGTCTTCTACCAAGTGCTCCATTCTTTCTGAAAATAACAGAATACGCACATTCATAGCATTTGATAAAGTCTCCTAATTTTCTCTAATTAGTCCTGAAGGAAGCATAATATGGGAGTCAGAGAATTCAACCCTCCAAGAGACACACCTCCCCTCCACTCTGGATCAACTGCCTGGCTTCCCTATTCCCTGCACATGACCACTTACCTTATTGTGCTCAGAAATACTAAATATATGTTCATAGAGAATGCTTAAGACTTATTTCTCTATAACTTTTGAGAACCAGTTCCCCCAGGCAGTAAAGAAGCCCCTGTATAGGTCTTTCATCATCCCATCCAACATATAAAGCATTATTGGGGAGGGGCAGGAGTGGGCGATAAGGAGTCAATGGGAGAAAAGAGGGAACATATGTAATACTTTCAACAATAACGATTTTTAAAAAAATAAAGTAACTCTGAAATTGAGCATCCCTGGGCCTGGAAAGACATAATTTATCTCATGCTCCCATGAGTCACATATTTTAACAAAGTGCAACTTGCAATCTTTTGTCTAATGTAGTAAAATCTTTTCTTCAGCATTATTCTTGTTCTTGCTTAGGTTTTTAACAATGACTTGAGTTACAATTAAAACTAACATTTTAGCTCCCATTCTTCAAGTAGGCCCTTTGCAAATTATTTTTGTTTACAGTCAAGCACTGTGTGTTTGGATTTTGCTCCACACAAAAATAAATTATTTAATAGGTACAAAATACAGAAAAATGAAATTTATTGTCTTTGTTCTTAGTTGCTTTCTTTTCCCTAAAATTAACGAAATAATTTAGCATTAAAAACTACCATACTTCATTTTGGGAAAGCAGTCTTAAAGAGTTTGTTTAATTAGGGCTAGATGTTTAGGTTCTTGGCCAACAATATAGAAAAGTGAACATCCATAGCAGGTGTGACTTGGTGTCTTGTCCAAAGGTTGGTTATGCTGACAGTGCAATTCTCCAGACTCGTTCACTTCCCACGAGCTGGCATATGAAACTCAATCGGCATTCTATTTAAACTGATTGGATCCCCAAACTATCCATGCCCTCATAGCATAACACCCAAGATAATAAAATAACCTGGGTAGAGTGGAATTTGAGAAAAACTTATAAAATCTGGAATTATCTCCGTGTATCTAGAGCCAGCTGTGAGGAGAAAACAGGGTGCGTGTGTTGGTAACTTGGGCGTGTGCAAGAAGATGAGCCATTTCACTACTGCAAGGCAAGAGATATTCCTATCCCCGAATAGCTCCTTTCACTTAAGCAGCAAAGTCATACCAACTGAAATGCCTCTTCTAGATTCATTTGGCTTAGCATGTCAATTTTTTTAAATACAAATATCCTGGAGCAATGAAGGGGTTAATATCGTAGTTGGAAAAGTCTTTCATTCAAATTGCTTCTTTCGTAACACTGAGTAAAAGTAAACCATGTAGAGAACAGTTAAAGACCAGACATCTGAGGATCTTAGAAGTCAAGCAGCCTTGGTATTGGGTGTGTTAGACAACCACCGCACTTTCTTATGCAGGAGTGAAAAATACTGCTTAAGGAAAGTAGTCAGGAAGAGGTGTGGGATATTCTGTAGTGTCTTAGAACACTACAGAATAATAGCGAAGCATAATCTCAGACCCATGAGTCAGTGGAATTTCCCTGCTCGGCTACCAACTTACTACATAATCTTGGAAAATTCACTTTATGACCTTATTTTCAGTTTTATCACTTCTCAAATGAGAGTTTTAAGTTAACAATATATATATATTTAAGTTAACAAAATATATATATAATTATTGTTAATCCTCACTGGAGGATATTTTTCCATTGATTTTTAGAGAGAGAGAAAGAGATGGAAGGAGGGAGAGAGAGAGAGAGAGAGAGAGAGGGAACATCGATGTGAGAGAGACACATCCATTTGTTGCCTCCTGCATGTGTCCTGACCAGGGCAGGGCTTGAACCTGTGCCCTCCTGCTCGCTCCAGCTCCATGGCTCTTGCCATATTTGTGACAGAGTAGAGGAGTGACGGAGTGAGGGAGTGATGGTTAATTTGCTTATTATTCTTTTATTAGATACGATGATTTTTGACAGAGACTCTCCCCTGACCAAGCTTTAGTTAGGCTTCTTTAGACCTCTTCTCAACTAGGTCTCCTTGCCTGTCTTTGGCAAGCCCAGCTTGAGCAAGAATCCTAAGTCAGTTTAGCAAGAATCACCCACTCTTGATATCTGATCACCCCTGGATAGCTGATCAGATTCCTCATCCCCATCCTTGATATCTAATCACTATGGCCTGCCTTCAGTAAGCATGCTGCTAAATCAGGTTAATTAATAAGAATCCCCAAATTTTGATGTCTCCACTTACTAATTTTCCATTCATTTATCCCCTTAGTCTGTTCACTGGCTAGCAATCCCCAGGCATATATATATATATATTATTTAATTTTTACAGAAGGGAAAGGAGAGGGATAGTCAGAAACATCAATGAGATGGAAACATCAATCAGCTGCCTCCTGAACACCCCCTACTGGGGATGTGCCCACAACCAAGGTACATGCCCTTGACCAGAATCAAACCTGGGACCCTTCAGTCCGCAGGCTGACCCTCTATCCACTGAGCCAAACCAGCCAGGGCAATCCCCAGCCATCTTTGTTGTATTTGGAGTTAAGCTCAACCTCTCTCCTCTATCACAATTCTTGAATAAAGTCTCACTTACCATTTTTATGTGTCAGAATAAGTTTTAACATTTTCTCTAATTATTAGAAAGTTGTCCTTCATCTTGAGCTGACAATCTACCTGTTATCACTTCTTCCCTCTGGCCCTAGCACTTTTCCCTTTTTGGAGACATGAATAACATTTCTATTTCTTCTTTCACATGAAAATCTTTCAAATGCATGAAGAAAAAGATCACACATATAAAATCTTCTTTATTTCAGGTTAAATATGTCCATTTTCTTCAGAGTTCCAGCTCATTACCATTTTGGTCCTTCTTCTCTGAACGTTTGAATATGTCACAGTGGCAGTTACAATACTTCAAAAGTGATCATATGATCCTTGAGCACAAGACACCATTATCTTTCTTGGTCTAGTCTAGGCCCTACCATTCTATGAAGTTGACCTAAGATGCAGCCCACAGGTGCATTAATTTTTGGCAGCTGCACCACACTTTGGCACACAGATACTGAGATGAATCTGAGTTTTCTCTAACCTTGAATTTTTGCACTTCATTTTTCGAAACTAAGTGCAGGATTTAATAATAGAATGGGACTGTTCAGGAGAGGCTTCCAGTAAAAGGCATTTACAGTCATCTCATCAAATAATGATGGACATGCATCTTGTGAACTGAGGCTTGAAAGACAGGATGGGCACTCCAGTGAAGAAGAGTGACTATTTTCTAATGGTGGGACTGAAGAAAGACATGAGGATAGGAATTAGCATGTGGCATGTGAGAGAGGAGGAAGCAAAGCAGTGTGTAATGATATATCACAGAGTAGCTGAGGTATTACTTGGTTTGGGAAGTGTTCCTTGCCAGCTTCCCTTCAATAATAGGGGATTTGTCTCCAAAGCACCTTAGACCACAATTATACAAGTTTCCAAACTGTATTGCTTTGATATGTATTATACTACTTATTTTTCTGGAACATGAAAACAATCTGTTAGAGAAAATATTGAAAGTGTAGAAAAGCACATTTGATTTGAATTATATATAGACTGGAGGCCTAGTGCACAAAATTCGTGCATGGGTAGGTTCCTTAGACCTGGCCAAGCCTCCCAGCCTCCCCACCTCCACCTTTCCTTACTCCCTCAGCACCCTGCCACCTGCCACTGATGGCTCATCATGTTCTGTGCTGCCCCCTGGTGGTCAGCACACAACATAGTGAGCAATCGAACTCTCAGTCTCCTGGTCAAACTCCCAAGGGGACAATTTGCATATTAGCCTTTTATTATACAGGATATGTATTAATGTAACAGAATTACATATATATGTGTGTGTGTGTGTGTATACATATATATACATATATACATATATATACATACATACACACATATATACATATATACCTATATATGTATATACATATATATACACACACACACAAATATATTTGTTACAATATAGATATAGTTATAGATGTTGATATATAATAAGAAATTTTCCTTCTTCCCTACTGATCCCACTTCCCAGAGACAATCATTGAAATTCACTTGCCTGGGCCCATTCCTCTTTTAGGCTGTACATTCCTTGATTATGTAAAGCAGGCTATGTTCAAGGTTGTTAAATCCTTGGTAAAAGATGAGGTCTGTGTGAAGATAAACTCCTCTATGTATTAACGCCTATCTGGTAACATTTCAATGCACAGTCAGTTTTACATATCATATAGAAATAATACGTGGGAGTGTGAGAGAGAATTCCACCTATAGCACAATTACTAGGTAAGTGAGAAGAATATATTTTTGTCTGGTAAAAACTTGGCAGAAGCCAAGAATCTTGATGCCATATAGACTCTTAAAAATTATTGTAGGAAATAAGCTTAAGTTGCACCCTGACGGAGGAACTTCACCCAAAGACTCAGTGTTGTCAGCCTTTTGTGCATCTCAGCAGCAAGCAACAGCAATAAAAATGAACATTGGATTTAACAAAAGCAACAAACATTGTCACATAGGGTAGACAGAACAAAAGTAACCAGGAAAACAAGCTTTGGAAATGATAAAAGCTCGGTATCTTGGCAACCTTTTGTGTTGTGTTATTTTTAAAAAATTGATAATATTGTGCTCTATTTCTAATGTACTCAGCCATTTGCTGAGTGATAGCAACATTATAAATACAGAAACTATGTGTCATCATGACATTATAAGTACTTTTTAAATACAGTAATGCTTATTTTATATTTCACTTCTTTATTTGTGCTGTGGTGGGAAAAAAAAAAATTCTTAAAGTGGTATTTAACTTGATTGGCTCAACTATGTTGCCTAACTGACAAGTCCAATATATATATATATATTTAATTTGGAGAAATATTTCTTAAAGTTCCTATTACAGAAAGAACAGAGAAAATACAATTTCAGCCAGAAATTTCTTAAAAAACCAACAACTCTCCTTGGGATTTAATTTATTAGGTGCAAAGGCATAAGTAAGCGGGGTCATTAAAACACAAACAAATACTTTGGTTCCAAAAATATTAAATGCCATTTTTTTGTGTGTCAGGCACTGTTTTGAGTGTTATGTATACACAGATGCATATGAAGTAGTCTGATTTTCGTAGAGTTCATAGGTCAGTAGTGAATAATAATCTCTTATAATGTTCATGATTTATATCTTTTGAAGATCTTTTCCGTCTAACATGATGTGAATAGTTTAATTATTTTTGTAGGATTCATAACTAGCTGTCCTCTCAAACCCTGTCCAGAAGGAGCGCCAACCGTTGTTTGATTCATACATTTCTGTTCCTCCTTCTCCTCCAGGGCTATGAATTGTGGATGTGCAAAGCAGCTCAAAGGCCAATCAAAAACCATTGTGAAGCTCACCTTTCTCTCTATTACCCAAGTGCAGTTTATGGGTGGAGTCCATCTAAAACCATCCCTCCAATTTGTGAAACTCAGACCAGGCATGTTCACATGAAGTCGATCTAAAATCAGCTCTCAAATTACTGAAATTCAGACTAGGTGTTTTCACATGAGGCTGTGACAAATACATAGTGCCATAAAGTATTGTGATATAGATTCTTATCCTACTGTAATCACCATCAAACATATCATACTCTAATCTGATGCAAATAAATGTATGTGGACTCAATTGGTTAATATTTTGTTGAGGATTTTGGCATCTATGTTCATCAGGGATTCTGGCTTGTAATTCTCTTTCTTTGTAGTGTTTTTAGCTGGTTTTGGAATTAGGATAATGCTGGCCTCATAAAAAGAAGTCAGAAGTGTTTGTTCCTCTGGGATTTTTTGGAATAGTTTGAGGAGGATCGTTGTTAGTTTTTCTTTTGGGTGTTTGGTAGAACTCCCAGTGAAGCCATCCGGACCAAGATTTTTGTTTGCTGGAAGTTTTTTGATTACTGCTTCAATTTAATCAGTTGTTATTGGCCTATTCAGGTTTTCTGATTTTTCCTGATTCAGTTTTGGAAGATAGTACTTTTCTAGGAATTTGTCCATTTCCTCCACATTGTGCAGTTTGTTGGCATATAGTTGTTCATAGTGTTTTGTTACAATCCTTTGTATTTCTGTGGTGTCAGTCGTTACTTCACTTCTTACGTTTCTGATTTTATTTATGTGGGTCCTCTCTATTTGTTTCTTGGTGAGTCTGGCTAAAGGTTCATCAATCTTGTTTAGCTTTTCAAAGAACCATCTCTGGTTTCATTGATCTTTTATATTGTTTTATTAGCCTCTATGTCATTTAGTCCTGCTCTAATCTTTCTTATTTCCTTCCTTCTATTTACCCCAGGCTTTTCTTTTTGTTGTCTTTCTAATTTTTTAAGTTTTAGGGTTATATAGTTTATTAAACATTTTTCTTGTTTTTTGAGGTAGGCCTGTCATGCTATGAGCTTCCCTCTCAGGATTGCTTTTGCTGTGTCCCATAGATTTAGGGTTGTTTGTGTTCATTTTCACTTGTTTCCAGGAAGTTTTTTTATTTCTTTCTTGATCTCATTGTTAACCCATTCAGAAACTGTAGGCAGACCTAACCAGTTTGGCTCAGTGGTTAGAGAGTTGTCCAGAGACTGAAAGGTCCTAGGTTTGATTCCAGTCAAGAGCACATGCCTGAGTTTCAGACTTGGTCCCCTGTGGGGAACACACAGGAGGCAGGTGATCAATGATTTGCTCTTATAATTGCTGTTTCTATCTCTTTCTCCCTCTCCCTTCCTCTCTAAAATCAATAAAAAAATCTATATGTATATATAAAAGAAACCATAGACAACAAAATCTCAGACATATCTCATAGCGATATGTTTGCCAATACATCTCCTTGGGCAAGGGAAACAAAGGAGGAAATAACCAAATGGGACTGGATCAAAATAAAAAGCTTCTGCACAGCAAAAGAAGCCATCAACAAAATGCAAAGGGAGCCCACTGTATGGGAGAACATATCTGCCAATGATACATCTGATAAGAGGTTAATATGAAAATATATAAAGAACTAACTCAATTTCAAAAAGGAAGGCAAACAATCCAATTTTAAAAAGTGGGCAAAGATCCAGCTAGTGTGGCTCAGTGGTTGAGTGTCGACCTATGAACCAGAAGGTCACAATTCAACTCATGGTCAGGGCACAGGCCTGACCCCCAGTGGGGGGTCATGCAGGAGGCAGCCAATCAATAATTTTCTCTCATCATTGGTGTTTTTATCTCACCCTCTCCATTCCTCTCTGAAATCAATTACAAATATATATATTTTTTAAATGGTTAAAGGACCTAAATAGATACTTCTCCAAAGTGGACGTACAGATGACTAAGAGACAAAGAAAAATGCTCAAAGTCACTAATCATCAGAGAAATGCAAATAAAAATGACAAAGAGGTATCACCTCACACCTGTCAGAATGACTACCATCAACAAATCAACAAATGACAAGTGCTAGCCAGGATGTGAAGAAAAGGGAACTCTAGTACACTGCTGTTGGGAATGCAGACTGGTGCAGCCACTATGGAAAACAGTATGGAGATTCCTCAAAAAATTAAAAATAGAACTGCCATTTGACCCAGTGATCCCACTTCTAGTAATATGTCCTAAGAAACCTGAAACACCAATTAGAAAGAATACACGCATCCCTATGCTCATAGCAGTGCACTTTATAACAGCTAAGATCTGGAAACAGCCCTATTGCCCATTAGTAGAGTGGATAAGAAAGCTGTGGTACATTTATACCATGGAACACTACCCAGTAGTAAAAAAAAGGTCTCTTACCTTTTGAGACAGCATGGAGGGAAGCTGGAGGGTATTATACTAAATGAAATAAGGCCGTTAGAGAAAGACAAGTTTCACATGATATCACTTATATGTGGAATCTCATGAGCAAATTAAACTGATGAACAAAAGAGATCCAGAGACATAGAAGCATGGAACAGACTGATGAATCCGGGGGGTGGGTGAGGAGAGATTAATTGAGGAAGTTATATGCATATATGCATAGTCCATGGAAACAGACAATAGTGTGGTGAAGACCTGGGGTTGGGGGCGGGCATGGGCTAGAAGTGGTCATTGGAAAAAAAAAGGCAAATTAAACTGATGAACAAAAGAGATCCAGAGACATAGAAGCATGGAACAGACTGATGAATCCGGGGGGTGGGTGAGGAGAGATTAATTGAGGAAGTTATATGCATATATGCATAGTCCATGGAAACAGACAATAGTGTGGTGAAGACCTGGGGTTGGGGGCGGGCATGGGCTAGAAGTGGTCATTGAAAAAAAAACAAGAAAGGTGATGCCGAAACCAGTTTGGCTCAGTGGATAGAGCGTCAGCCTGTGGACTGAGAGGTCCCAGGTTCGATTCCGGTCAAGGGCATGTACCTGGGTGGCGGGCACATCCCCGGTGGTGGATGTGCAAGAGGCAGTTGATCGATGTTGCTCTCTCATCGATGTTTCTAACTCTCTCGATCTCTCTCCCTTCATCTCTGTGAAAAATCAATAAAATATATATTTTTTTTAAAAAAAAGAAAGGTGACATATATAATACTTTCAAGAATAAAGATTAAACTAAATAAATATGACCACTACATAGAAAAACAATGTATGTGGTGTTCATTAATTTCTTTTTTCCATGTGATTTTTTTATATAATTTATTTTACCAGTTAGTTCTATTTCACTATGGTAAGCACAGCAAATATTTGTTAAATCCATGAATAAATGAATGAATGAATAAATAAATAAATAAATAGTATTAGACTTTTCTGCTATCCACTCAAGAGTATGTCTTGTCTTTTTTTTGCTCTCTTTGCTATATATATTTAAGTCTAAGCGACCAGCCAACTGGCTGACCAGCCTACCAGCCCATAGCTTGACTCGTACTGACCACCAGGGGGCAGACGTTCAATGCAGAAATGGAAACCACAGCATGGAAACATGGAACAGACTGATGAATCTCAAAGGGAAAGGGCGAGAGGGGAGGAGGGAAAGCAGGAAGAGATTAACCAAAGATCTTATATGCATACTAGAGGCCCTGTGCATGGATTCGTGCACCAGTGGGGTCCCTTGTCCTGGTCTGGGATTGGGCCGAAACCGGCTCTCTGACATCCCCCAATGGGTCCTGGATTGCAAGAGGGCGCAGGCCAGGCTGAGGGACCCCACGGGTGCACAAATCTGTGCCCAGGGCCTCTAGTTCTTCTAGTAATGCACCATAAACACTGCAGTTGCAACTGGGACCTGTCCCTTCTCCTTCCCCCTCCATAACGCAGTGGCTTCAAATGCCTTCTGGTACATTGCTTTGTCTCCTCTTCTCACATTTCTCATGCTCAGGAGGTGCTTTTTGCATTTTTGTTTTTGTAAATTATTTCATATTGCAATGATTTCTAGTAGCTACATAGAAACATTTCTAAACTTCGCAAGTTGTTTGTCTTATTATTGTTGTTTTTTTGTAATCTTCACCTGAGGATATGTTTATCGATTTGAGAGAGAAAGAGTGAGAGAGAGAGAGAGAGAGAGAGAGAGAGAGAGAGAGAAACAATGACTGGTTGCCCCTGATACTGGCCCTGACTGGGGTTTGAACTCAAAATTTAGGTGTATGCCCTGATCCAGAATCAAACCTAGACCTTTCGGGGTACAGGACGAAGCTCCAACCAACTGAGCCACACAGGCCAGGGCTTGCTTTACTATTTTAATGTTGTCTCTACCCCCCCACCCCCCTTTCTGAGTCTATAGATTTTAAAATTCTACCTGTACTAAAATCTACCCAAACATTTCAGCACCTATGTGTTAAGTACTTTACACGTATTACCTCTTTAACTCTCACTATAACTTTGGGATACAGATTACACTTCTGTTTTCTTCCTTTCGCAAATGAAGAGAAAACAGAAGCTCCTATTGGATAAGTAACTGGCCCAGCCTTACAGCTGAGGGTGGTCAAGTCTGGTGTCAAAGGGACTGTGAGAGCCAGAGTGGCTGCTTTCCCACCGTGCTTTGTGGTCATCGCTCCCAGTTTTGCCTTATGCATTTGAAGACAAAAACATAGACTGATAAGGCACATTGACAGTGATCATTTCATCCTCTCTGGAGAAATACAAAGCCCGTTGTTAAGGTTTCTTGCCCATGCTGTTCTATGAGGACTGGAAAGTGACTCAATGAAGAAGCTGCGTGCAGTTGGTGGAAGCTGTAAAGTGCAAATACGAATTGGCACTTGCAATGCTTAATTATATGTGCCGTATCCTGCTTCCTAATAATTGTCAGAGCCTCTATGTTTATGCTCATCTTCCTTTTTCCTATTTGCATTGCATCAATGCAGTTTTGCATCTTCTTCCTCTCAAAATACTTCCAGCGTTTTCAGTGGCCCGTTCTGCCCTTCAGTATCTTCACTATTATCAGATCCTTTGTCTCCTTTTTTCAGGACTGTGACTGTTGTTTCAGCTTCTCTGGAGAACCCTTTACAGGTTTTAAAAATTCTCGTCTTCAGTTGGTCTGTTGTTATCAAAACGATATTATCTGCATCAGCTACCGAAGCTTATTAACCCTACAATAGCGTCTCTCTTTTTTAACCATTTTCATTCGTCTTCTCTCTGATTTGTTATTTTTTTCTTTTGAGGGGATTTGCAGGGCACACATGAAAATAAAGAATTACGTGGGTAGACTTGCTTCACTCTCCTTATCGAAATCATTTATTTCCTCCACCACCCATCGACCATTAAAATGTGGGTCTTGGACATAGAATATAATCACTTGTTTCAGCTGTCTTATCTGGCAAACACTATTTTGGATCCAGATTTAAATAAATAATTGTAGTTATTCATCAAAGCCATATTTTTGAATAAGCGAATTAGTGATTCCCTCCCTCTCCCCCCACCCTGAAATTCACAATCAGCTATTTTTGGATCTCTGGCATCTCCTTTGCCCGACATGTCATGTTTTCTGCTGCGCTTGCCAACCTTTCAGCGAGATGTCTCCGTCTTGTGATCAGTGTTCAGTAATGTTAAAACTGTCCCCTGATGCTCAACCTCTGAAACAAGTCCAGGTCGCCAGCTGGAACTTGTGTAACTTTCCCTTATAATTATTATTAGTAAATTACCTTGTCCCAGCCTTTCCCCTTGTAGTCACACACCTTTAATCCAAAGGCTTTTTAGAATTTTTTTTAAAGAGCTGAAAGTCTCAGCAGAAAACCATCAAATATCAAGCCCAAGAGAAACATTATTTTCTACCTTAATCACTACATGCTCACTGTAGAATAATTTTTACATAATTTTATTGGTTGGTTCCTCGGTATGGCACACACTCCTTCTGTTTTGTGTGGCATAATATTTTTCTTAAAGAATATTTCTTTGATTTCTAATTTTGTTTTCTGTGTCATCGTAGTGTCTATTTTTTAATATCACAAATCTGATCCTAACTTTCTCTTCTTTGCATATTTTATGTCTTATATTTTATTTTTGTTTGACATTTTCTTTTTTTATTGCAGCTATATCATTCTTCATTTCTTCTTGGGTCTTACTTAAGTTGTTGATTTTTTCATCTGTTTCTTCTTGCTTCTTGCAGAGGTTGTCGATTTTTTCCTCCATCCGGTTTATGCACTCTAGGACCCTTATTCTGAATTCTTTTTCTGTCATGTTGCATGCCTCTGTATTACTTAGCTGCTTTTCTGGAGAGTCCTCCTTCTCTTTCCTTTGGGGATTTCTTTGTCTACCCATGTTTGATCTCACTGACATACCTAGACGTTGAGTCGTTCAGTGGTTGCTCCCTGGGTGACAGTGACTCCTCGGTCTGTGGTTGCTCTTCGGGCGGTTGCGGTAGCAGCCGCTCTTCAGTTGGCAGCAGCTCCTCTGGTGGGTGCTGTTCACAGCTGTGGGGGCTCTTCTGGCTGTTTGGGGGCAGTTTCATGTACAGCCGCTGTTCCTTAGCAGAGGGTGTGGTGCTCAGGATGCTGCAGTTTCTTGGATCTGCTGCGTTGATTTAAGGGCACAAAATACAACACAACAACGCACCACGTACCAGGCACCAAACACAAATATATTCACGACATTAATAACCCCAAATAAAGGTGACCACCCGAATTAAGAGATTAGGGATAAGGAAGAAGGAAGAGAAAAAGATAAAAGTGAAAAAAGGAAAGAAAAGTAGGGACCAAAAAAAGGAGTGCAAACATGAAATTGGGGAAAAGAAGTGGGGGGAAATAAAAGCAATAAAAGAAAAGAAAACAAAAAGCAAAACGAGAAAGTGATTTAATATG
>NW_006287459.1:951824-957224 GCF_000327345.1 Myotis davidii | reverse complement strand
CGGGCTGCAAACTGTCTCACCAGCTGAGCCCTTTCACCAATTCGGGGTGGGTGTTATTAGTTTCAGCTGCTCACTCCATTTTCTCTGGGACACGACCTGGGACGCGTCTGCCTATATCGCCGCCATCTTCTTTCCCCCCCTTTGACATTTTCTTAACACTTTTTTGCCTTGATGAAATGGACAAATTCTCTCACCTGTACTTTGGTTTTTGCTATTTCACTGGGATTTTCTTCCCTTTGTTTTTCTACTCTTGCTTCTGCCACTGAATGTCTCTGCAGCCTTATGGAATATTGACTTTCTTCTTGAAAGCCTTTTCTGTACTCACTTGCTTTTAAAATCATTCTTCACATCACTTTCAAATTCCCATCCCAACATCCCATTATTCCACTTAATGAATCAGGCTTCAGTTGAGATGAGCCCTTTCCTGTTCTCATTCCCTAAATTGGATACCTCTCATATGTGTTCTCATAATGCCTTACGGTATAATGATAACTATCTGGTTATTACAACTCTCTGGTTCCCTGCACCAGTCTGGCAGTTTTTTTTGAGAGCACATGGTCATCTCAGAGGCATCTTTACATGGTGGCGATTGGAGTCAACCAGCCGTGACATGTACTAGCTTAGGGACTGGGGAGAGCCACCCACTGCTCTGTGCCTCATTTCTTCATCTACATGTCGGATCTATTATTACACTTGCCTTATAATTTTTTGTTTGTGAGAATCAAATTATTAGAACAATTTCCAGCATAAGTCACAGTAAATACTCTATACAATTTGTCCTAAAGTCTACTCTATTACAATTAAAAATTAAAAATAATAATTAGTGTTAGTCACAGACACATTCCCAGAGAGCAAGCATAATTCATGCCATAGAATGGTAAGCAATGTCTGTTGAATAAATGAACTAATTAAAAAATGGTTGATGCTGACAATAATGCAGTTACATAAACAATCTAACAACACAAGCCAGGGTATATAAACTGGGATATATAAGAATGGGGCCCTGGTCGGGTGGCTCAGTTAGTTGGAGCGGTGTCATTTGTCTTCTCTCTGGTTTGACTCCCGGTCAGGGCACATATGTAGGTTATGTGTTCAATCCTCAGTTGAGACAGGTATGGGAGGCAACCTATCAATCTCTCTCTCTCTCTCTCTCTCTCTCTCTCTCACACACACACACACACTCTCCAAAATCAATAAACATATCCTGGGGTGAAGATTTAAAAAAAAAAATAGGAACTTCCCAGAGGCTGATTGCTCTCTGATTTCCCTTCTGACGGGCAAATACATCTAGAAAGGAGCAGACCTTCCAGTTAAAACTTCACCCAGAAATAGCTGGGCATTGGTAATTAGCATGCACTTTAGAAATATCCTTTGTTATCTCAGGAAACTTCTTTTCTGGCCTCTTCCCAAATTATTCTTCTGCCAAATATTCTCAGTTTATGAGAATTTTCTGCTTTTCACATGGCGTTATAAAAAAAGGGAACTTCTTCCATATATTACAAGCTAAATTCCCTCTTAACACACAAATCCTCTCAATTCTGTCCCACCTCCCTTTTCACTGAATCTGTTACAGAGTGCTAGCATGGGCATGCAGATAAACACCCACCGCCCTGTGCTCGCGCAGATTGCGTCTAGCTGTTGCTTGTGTAGATCTGTGTTGTGCTGCTATTGTTTCCTTTCTCTGTTGTTGCCATCATTGTTTTCTCTCCTCTTCATGGACAGGCAGCCCAAATCCTCTCAATTGTGTGCATAAAACTCAGGGTGTTTGCACATTCCTCGTTCTATTCCATTTAAAGTAAATATACATTCACACGTCTAAACACACATGAGATTTTCCCAGGGATGACTCTATATCCAAATCTTAATTGTCCACAATCCATTTTTGCATTTGACAGTAACTGATTTGATGTCTGTTGACAGCTCAGAGTGTGGTATAAGGCAGGCATAGGCAGTAGGCCTTTTAAGACAGTGTAGAGTCTTTTTGTAAAGTTAATTTTATAGTGTTTTGCATAATAATATTTCGGGTAAAAACATGAACATTTATTTAGCTTTTCCTATGGGCCAGCATTGTTCTGAGCATTTCACATACATTAACTCGTTTAGTTTTCATAAAAATGCCTCTAAGTACTGTTTGTATATCCACTTAGATATGGGAAAACTGAGTATCAGAAATCCCAACAATTCCTTGTTATTAAATATACATTAGTTGAAAAAAAAGATTTAAAAATAAAAATGAAAAATAAGGCAGTATGTAATTATGAATCCAACATTTCATTTTTAATATAATCGATATGCAAGTTCCAAGGTGGGAATGAGTGTTATAATATGTGGTGACCCGAAATGAGTTTTCAACTGTGATTAGTTTGGGTGTTGAAGTGTAGATAAGGTTTGAAATGGACATAAGGGGGGAAAAAGAATAAAATATTAAATTAAAAGTGTGAATTTTGACACTGCCCACATATTTTACACCTATATATGATGTAAGCCTCAAATTATTCTTACAATGTAGTTCCTATTATTGTGTCCATTTTATAAAAGAGAAAATCGAGGGTCAGAGAGGGTCAATATGCTGCTCAAGGTCACAGGCAGATGAGTGGTGGAGGAAGATTCAAACTCGGCAGTCTGATTAAAGAGCTCTATTCAATCATTGCAAACAACTCCCCTTGCTAAGGAAGAATATTTCAATTTGTTGAGGACTGTAGGTTAGAGAGGAATGCTCCCCCCACTCCACTGAAATAAAGCAAAACAGAAGGGAGAAATACCATATTCAGATAGCCAAGAAAGTTGAAAAGTCAAAAACACCAAACCTATAGCAGTAACCTGTACAATTTCCAATATTGTCGTCAGATATCATAAAATAATAAAACTGAACCTTGAAACGTATTTATAGAAGAATCATCTGGATGTTTTTAGCTGGCATTTCTAGATCCTTTGGTAGGTAACCTTTGGCAGAGTTCTATAGCTGACAGCCACAGGAAGAACGGAGAAAGGATTCCAGAGGGCCAGCAACCAGCTGGTTACCTTCATAATGGCCCCAACCGAGAGTCCTTTCCTGAAGTAGAACTTCAGTGATGAGCAAGTTGGGGCTTGAATACCTGGCAGCAATACCCACAGTACCTTCTCTCTGCCTTTATTGCATATCACGGAGCTTCAAATCCTTAAATAGTCTATCTGGGCCGCAGGGTATAAATACCCCAGAACCTTAAAATTCTGAGATCCTTCTTGTTTTCTAGCTTTTATAAAAATAAACCTCATTTTTATATCTGCAGAAAATAATTTTCAAGTCGATTAAATTAAAGTGGTTGGTTATAGACAGTAACGGGATTGAAGGGTATATTAATTTCCTGTGGCTGCTGTAAGAAATTACCACAAACTTCACAGGGTTATTATCTTACAGTTCTGGAGGTTAGAAGTGTGAAATGGGCTTTACTGGGAGAAAATCCTGTCAGCAGAGCTGTGTTCCTTCTGGAGGGTCTCGAGGAAAATCTGTTCCTTGCCATTCCGCTTCTAAAGGCTGCATTCTTTATCCAGTGGCCTCACCACTTTGCCCTCTGCTTTCATCATCACTTGTCTTCCCTGACTTTGAACCTTCTGCCTCCCTCTTGTGAGGACTCTTGTGATACAGTGGGCCCCCTGCATAATCCAGGGTAATTTCCCCATCTCAGGATCCTTAACTTAGTCACATCGGCAAAGTCTCTTTTGCCATAATAGATAACATATTCACAAACTTGTGGGTTAAGATATGGGCCTCCTTTGGGAGGCCAGCATTCTGCGTACCACAGCTAGTAAAAATAAAACTATGAAAGAAGAAAATACTAGCAGACATGAATCTATTTTAGAATGGAAAGGAATGTTATAAGCATGGTAGTGAATGAGGAAATCATAAAAAAGGAGTCTGACAGACTTAAACCAACTTTAAGAAATCCACATAAATGGGGAAAACATACCACATCATGTAAAATAGTAGGCAAATGAAAATGTAGAGTAATAAGTGCAGCAGATAAGGCAAAATGTAAGTAAATAATATTATTGATTAAAAAGTATTGATCACTAAGAAATAGATAAATGCCTCAATAGAAGAAGGAGCAAAGGACCTAAACAAACTATTAATTTAAAAAAGGAAATTCAAGAGATTAATAGAAAATGTGAAAATATTCAACCTTACTAGTTAAGAAATACAAAATTAGAAAGAAATACTGTTACAGAATTTATCAGGTGTCCGAGAAATACACAAGGAGTACTCAGAGATTCAGGAAAAACCCTTTATTTAAAGCAGCGCTGCTGGCTCAGGGGATCCAAAGCCTGAACCCCTTATACAATGAGATCATCCCTTATATATTCCTAAATGTCTTTGTTTCCTATGTGTTTCCTAACTACTAGGCTTTTGTGGCGGGCTTTCACAGCCCCTCCTGAGTCAGCTAGAATGGGGAAGTTAGACTGCATCTAAATGCCTGGCCTGGGTGGGCGCCAGCCAATGCCCTCTCTGGCCAACTGCCAGATTCCCGGCCCATGGCCCCTGCAAACTGAGAGAACCCAGGAGAACAGACTATCACCTAAGGAAGGGGCAATGGTTTAAGTATAGAATGACAAGAATGTGCACTAGGACACCAGTCACTGGCACAGATTCAGATTGCTAACCCCCCCCCCCTTCCCAGGTTGCCCCCTATATTCCTCCTCAATACCACTTTCCATATAAAATCAAGCAAGATTTAGAAAAAAATATATTGACTAATGATAATAAAATGCTTGTGGAAGATATATGGCCAAGAAGAGTTTCAAATGTTCCAATCTGTATAATGAGTAATATTGGAATATATACCAATGATCCTTAACATATTCAGCACTTTGTCTCAATGACTAGAGGCTCAATGCACAAATTTGTGCACGGCGGGGTGGGGGAGGAGGAGGTCCCTCAGCCCAGCCTACGCCCTCTCTCAATCCAGGACCCCTCACTCCTAAACCACCTGCCTGCTTGCTCCTTACCGCTTGGCTTGCTTCTCCGTAGCGCTGGCATAGCGAGCCTCTCCCACCACCACCACTGTGATCACCTGCTGTGAGCCCAGCTTCTGGCTGAGCAGTGCTCCTGCCGTGGGAGTGGACTCACCACCGGGGAAAGCTCCTGCATTGAGTGTCTGCCTTCCTGGTGGTCAGTGCTTGTCATAGTGACCAATCGTTCTTGTCGTTCCACTGAAACAGTCTCTGGGCTTTTATTATATAGACTAGAGACCCAGTGCACAAAAATGTGTGCACTCAGGGGGTTCCCTCAGCCCGACCTATGCCCTCTCGCAGTCTGGGACCCCTCGGAGGACGTAAACCTGCTGGCTTAGGCCCGCTTCCCAGGGGATCGGGCCTAAGCTGCCAGTCAGACATCCCTCTGGCAGCCCGGCAGCCCTCAGGGGA
>NW_006287459.1:931886-950369 GCF_000327345.1 Myotis davidii | reverse complement strand
TATTTCCTTTGTCTGTTTACATTCCTTTTGTCAGTTAGAACTGAACATCCACTAGTGCAGACTCATTCTCAGCCTTTTATCACTGCTATATCTGTGAGAGATTGTCATCTTCTGCAATTTACTTCCCCATAATCTAGGCTATAGCGGTGATGAAAGACTGATACATGAGTATATATAATTACTATCCGTTCAGGATATGTTATATGCACACTGACACCTTAAAGGAGCCCCAGGAAAAGCCAAATCCCTACCGGGGAAAAGCTCTGTAGCTCAGCAATATCCCTACCTTTGTGTTAGTCACCTGTTAACATTTGACGTTTGCATTAAAGGGTGCCCATGACGATAAAAAGTTAGTGGTTCTTACATCTGATATGATATATTACTGACTAAATGCAAGGATGCAGCTTTAAACACATTTAGTGAAAATCATTAAGAATTTCTTTGAAAAAGTCATATGGTTTGTGGGAACACTGATCTGCTCCTGTTTTTCTGACAACATGCCGATGACAGGACAAAATGTGTGAATGCATCCCTAATCAACATCAGCACACAATCACTAGCTATCTGGTTTGTATGGAGGTCATGGAGAAATGTTATTATTTTCAAGAAACATATACAAAATGAGGGAGAGAGACCTGTGTGTAAGGGCTATAAAGATAAAATGTTATACAAAACAAAATGCACTGTCAATATAAAGTTAAGATACTGCAATAGCCAAATGTATATTAGGATAATCACATTTCCAAGTCTTAACTGCTCAAGGGAGAAAGTAAGATATTCTTAGAAGTCAAAACTAAAATTAAGTTTTTGCAATTTAACCTTTTGTCTATGGGATTTTCAAACTTTCTTTACTTTTAGAGGAAAACAGGTAAGATTCTATGGCTTAACCAAAAAGTAAGCTTCCTACAACCCATTATTTCTAGAGACCAAGACCTCATTCTCCTCTTCAAGTGATAGTCTTGGGAATGTCGTCTCCAATTTCTTTATTTATATCTGTATTTTCATATGACGTATTTCACAATATCATAGAAAACCAGCAATTGTCAGAAATAATTTTATTGAATTTGAGGCACTCATAAAAATAGAAGCATATAGAAAGAGGCTAACTATATATGCAGGGCAGCTACAGGATTTTGCCCCCTTTCTAAGTCTTTTCTGTCCCCTGCCTTTGCATTTCTTTCATCTCTTCACAATTTTTATCTCTTGTTTTTGTTTTGTTTTGCACACATCTACCTCGATTAAACGTCAATTTCCATTTTTAAGAAGTCCATGCTTAGGAGATAAATTTTTTGTATCCATGCCAATTAAAGGACATTCTATAAAATACAAGATCATTGGTGGAGGAGTAGTGCATTATTTGTCAAAAAGCAGAAAATACTACATTTAGGAGGGGGCAGCAATTGTGACCCACTTGCCTTGGGAAACGTTTAGATGCTTAGGGAAATGGGAACGGCCTAGTTCTATTGTGTGGAGAAAAGATAAATCTCAAGAGCTGTTATTTACTACTCAGGGATGTATGAAACCCCAACTCTGTCGTCTCAGGGGAATACTTAAAGTCCTATCATTACTACTTTTACAGATAAACTCTTCTGTCTATATTATTTATGAACATCTCACAAAACAGCATTCATGATAGGATTCAGCACAATAATTTTTATAAAACAAATTTTATGATTCTCTGCACTAAATTGTCACGAAATCAGCTATGTCCATTAAAATGTATTTTCTATTTCTTTTGTAGATAAAATAAAAAATGCTACTGCATCCACTGTCTCAGCTATAGTCAGCTGAAGACGTACAACTAAGCTTGTCAATGGGAGGTGAACAGAAGCTATGTGGACACTTCAAGGCCTGGACCATAAGCACCCTCACCTCCCAGACTCCAGCTGAACGTTGATCTACGCTGCAGAAGGCTCAGCTATTTCAATGCATTGCTCCCAAACTCACTGGCCCCAGAATGCAATATGAAGCAGTGTAGCCTCATTCCTCCCACTGCCTATAATTTTCACTTGACTGTAAAAAATAAACTGCTATCCTCTTGAGCCACTGAAATTACACAGTTTATGATTTTTCATAGTGACTACAGTTCACCCTGAACAAAAGGAGCAAGGTGCACTGACCACCTGTGCAGTAGAAAATCCATGTATAACGTAATTAGGCCCCCAAACATGGACATTCTCAACGTCCAGTTGACCCTTGCACAAGGTGTGTTTGAATTGTCTGGGTGAATTGAAAAAAATTCATGTTTCTGTGGATCCCTCCAGTTAAAAGCCACTTTGGTCAAGGGTCAACTCTAATTACATTGAATAATTACAAAAGTCTACGACAATTCCTTTTTACATTATTGTTACCCAGCTTTTCTCAGTGGACATTGTTAACTTCCCTAATTCCTTCAGCCATTTGCCAAAATGGATTTCAAGACTTCTTCAGGATACTGAAGAAAGAATATCCATTCACCTCTTCGATAACTATGTATTGAACATCTGCCTCATGCTACATACTGCGTCTACTGGACACAGAGATGAATTGCAAGTTGCCGGTGTGCTGTAGCTACAGTTGCGCGGCTCTGGAGCCGGTAGCTGTGGCATCAGACTGCTGACCCCACAGGCAGCATTTGATGGCGGAGCAGTGGCAGCTGCCTTGGCTGTTTATTTCTGTCGCATCTTTGGGAATCATTCCTACTGAGACATATTCTTTCTGTCCTCAGTGATTCCGAAAATCATTTTATAATTCTCTGTACTAAATTGTTTTGTTGTCTTTTCTTTTTTTTTTTTAAGCTAGCTTTAGTGGATTCTGTTTTTAAAACTGAAACCTGTACTTCAAGTCTCCAGTGTTCCAAGAAAAAATCTACAGATGACTCAGCCTTTGAATTCCAGTTAGAGAAGCATTGCATTTGATGTTAGATGTTATTAGTTATTAAATACCATGTGGTTGCAAACCCAAATTCTAAGGCAAGAACTGAAATTTTTCGATATTCCATTATAATATGATCATTCAGATAATCAGAGTAGGTTCATATTGTTTATTAACAAAATGAAATGAGCAATCTAAAAAGGCATTAATGTGTGAACTTACAGACAGCCAGGGTGCTACTGACCCAAGATTGTAAAATCCTGGTGGAAAGCATGTAACTAGCTATGTGGTGCTTGGCACAGTCATGAGAAGGCACTCAATCAATTTTTTATAATTTTAAACATAATGTTGGCATTGTTTAAGACCAAATGAGAAAATAATGTGCAAGTACTTTGTAAAGTAGTAAAGTGCTGTACACATTGTTGATAGTGTTATCTGTGCAAATGCCTCATTTTCTTATGCCATGGTGACAATGGTCCAGTGTCACATTACTGTAACTGAAGGACAATACACTATGCATTTTACCTACTAAAGGCACGGAGAGAAATTACATAAGGACCCTTCACTCTACTGAGAAGATTCAAGCTAAGTAGCATTAGTATAAACAAAAGAGGAATCCAATCATTGAAACCCCATGGCGATTCTCTAGGTCGAGAGGCCTCCAAGTAGAAGAGTTTAAATTACTGCTTCTCAGGTTCTGCTTTACTCTGGGGATCTCTAGCTGCCACGATAACACCTTTCACCAGCCTGAGCTGGCAATTGAAAATAAATCGATCTGGAGGTGATTGAAATGACTACTGCTGAACTTCTCTCACTCAGTCATTCCATAGGAAGTCAGCACTGGCCGTGGAGAGAGAATTAACTGACATTGTTGTTGTTGCATCATGAGCTTCAAGAAAAATTAATCATAGCATCATTTTTACTATGAAAAGCACATCAATTATAAATTGTAGTATGTTTGTCATATTATTTTATTTCTATTTTTCTCAGTTTATGTCTTCTGAACTCAATATTACAATCTCCTTTGGATTCTAGACCTTAAGCTCAAAAACAATTAAAAATTACATAATATTAATGTATGTGTATATATATATATATACATATATATATATACACACACACAATATTGATAGGATGGAGTTATACATATGTAAATAGCATATATATAAATATATATAAATATTAATATCATGGATGACCCAACTTTCATGGATCATCTTCTCATTTACTAGTTAACTACATTCTACTTTCTTTGATTTAATTAATTCTACTTTTATTCTGCAGAGTGTCTACATATTCATTCATAGAACTTCATTTTTGCCCTGATGGGTCTCTTTAAGCCCTTTGTCTCACCCTTTTGTTCATTGTCTCTCAGGCTGCACCTTTTCTTGTTATTTTCTCTGAACTATGCAGGGCTCATGCTCATCACCTCACTCCGTATGAAGACATTAGCTACCTTGCCAATTTCCTGATGCAATTCCTGTTTCCTCTCTCCACCCCCACACATTACCTTCCCCAGTTTCAAGCCTCTGAAAGATGATGTTCAGCATTCTGCAAGCTTGTTAATAAATCTGTACTTATTCCCACTATCTCTTGCAAATTTTATCAAACCAAAAAATTATTGACCTTATGGAAAGGAGTTCAGTGACTTAAGTGATAAATGTAAAGATGTTTGTTTGTTGTTTGTTTTTTCTTAATCCTCACCCGAGGGTATTTTTCCATTGATTTTTTTTTTTTGGGGGGGGGGAGAGTGGGAGAAGGAAAGACAGAGAGAAACATCAATGGGAGAGAAACATATCGACTGGTTGCCTCTTACACACACCCTGACCAGGCCCCAGCAAGGTACATGCCCTTGACCAGAATTGAACCCTGGACCCTTTGGTCCACAGGCTCTATCCACTGAGCCAATTTGGCCAGGAGAAATGTAAAAATGTTTTGCTGACAACCCCATAGAAACTACAGCTTGCTAATACTTGCCGTAAATTATCATGAGGGCATTTAGTAGGTAGAAGTTCCCAAGCACAATCTATTATTATTTTGGAGGGAAGGAAGATAGTAATAGGATCTATCAGAATACCAATGTTTATAAAATACCATTAAAGGAAAGCTAATCAGTGAAAATCATTTTGATAAAGCTTGTTGTTAAAGCCAGACTATTAAGAGTTCCCCAATTTTAAAATCTACTCAACAATTGTCATGAGCCATTCTCTAGGTCAGAGGTTCTCAACCTTTGGGTCGCGACCCCTTTGGGGGTCGAACGACCCTTTCACAGGGGTCGCCTAAGACCATCGGAAAACACATATATAATTTCATGTTGTTTTTGTGATTAATCACTATGCTTTAATTATGTTCAATTTGTAACAATGAAATTGGGGGTCACCACAAGATGAACAACTGTATTAAAGGGTCGTGGCATTAGGAAGGTTGAGAACCACTGCTCTAGGTGATCTTGTGACATGGCCTATACAAGGCTGGGCCATTTCCACATCTGTGGCTTTGCGCAAGCAGCCTTCCCAGCAGAACATCTTCCTTCTCCTCTTCATTAACTTTTGTCCAGGACCAGTATGATTTTGGTAAAAATTCCCCTCTTCCCAAAGCCTTTCTTAATTATGTCTATTCTAGGCTATCATGCTTTTATTTTAGATCCATAATAGATATGTACTTTTATTTTCTATTCTTCCAGCTAAGAATTATATCATGCTAAGTGAAATAAGTCAGATAGAAATCAGAGAGAGAGAGAGAGAGAGAGAGAGACATGGATCTAAGAGGGACGCATTGATTGATTGCCTCCTACATATGCCCCAATGGGAGGGCAGGAATGGAACTTGCAACCCTTTGGTGAGCAATCTGAAGCTCTAACCACTGAGCATACTGGCAAGGGTGAAACCTATATGATTTTATTAATCAATGCCATCTCAATAAATTTAATAATTTTTAAAAAGGATTATGTCTTTTTTTTATACTAATCTTGTCTTTTTGATTGCCATGTAGCTCAACATCTTCCTTCTCCTCTTCATTAACTTTTGTCCAGGACCAGTATGATTTTGGTAAAAATTCCCCTCTTCCCAAAGCCTTTCTTAATTATGTCTATTCTAGGCTATCATGCTTTTATTTTAGATCCATAATAGATATGTACTTTTATTTTCTATTCTTCCAGCTAAGAATTATATCATGCTAAGTGAAATAAGTCAGATAGAAATCATCAAGAACCATATGATTTCACTCATATGTGGGATATAAAATGGAAAGTAACAAATGAACCAGCAAAACAAAGACTCATACACACAGACAACAGTATGGTGGTTGCCAGGGGGAAGGGGGCAGGTAGTAAATGGCAAGGGGTCAAATACAGGGAGTCCCCCAAAAGTGTATGCACACTTTGAATAATTAATAGAATCTACAGGCGTAGTATGTATACATTTTGGGGGGAACACCGTGTATATGGTGATGAAAGTAGATTTGACTCTGGGTAGTAAAACAAAATGCATTATATAGATGATGCATTATATAATTGTACACTTGAAACATCATGTAGCTCTTTTTTGAGGTGTGAAAATTCTCTTTTGTTTGTTTAATTCTTACTTTTTATGTTTATCTTTCTAGAATGAGTTACCAGTTGTATTATCTTTTATGTGATATTTTCTTCATATGTTATTTGTTTGTATCTACAACCATAAAATATACTCTGGCTGCTATATTGAGTAAGCATGCTGTCAATATCCCTGGATACATTTTAAATGGGCTGTAGCAGATAGTGAGTCAACAGCTGACAGTGACAGTATGGCAACAGACACTCAGTACTTTCATATAAATGAACATTCTTTCTGACAGCTTCTGCATGACTCAAGAAAACAACTTGCAATATACCATAAATGAGAGAAGGGACTCAGTGAGTTTCACCAGGGACTCTACCTATAATGTTTTATAAGCAAAGGGACAATGCATGTATATGTCATATGTATAATATAAATTATGTAAATATAAGTATCAATAAATTAAAGTTTTTAAGAATAAAATGTGGCCCTAACTGGTTTGGCTTAGTGGATAGAGCGTCAGCCTGCAGACTGGAGGGTCCCAGGTTCAATTCTGGTCAAGGGCACATGCCCAGGTTGTGGGCTCAATCCCCAGTAGGGGGCATGCAGGAGGCAGCCGATCAATGATTCTCTCGCATCATTGATGTTTCTATCTTTCTCTCCTTCTCCTGTCCTCTCTAAAATTAATAAAAATATATTAAAAAAAGAATAAAATGTATTAAAATTTTAACATTTGTTAATTCTGAGTGATGGCAATAGGAAAAAATATGGTATCCTTTCTAAGTTTCTATATATTTTTATTTCTTTATAATAAATGATGATGGCAATAAAAATCCTGCAGAATTCACAGGATGTTTTGTGAGATCAATAACATTCTAGAAGTTGATGTCATTTTATTTGAATCCCATAGATCATCTTGCTTTGAGTCTGTTTTCTAAGCAGCTTTCTGATTATAATTGCCTGTATTAGTGACCTAAGTGTACTGCTTCACATGAGTTATAGTTTTCACTTTAGCTAACAGGTTAGCATTTTCTTATTTGCATTGCTCTCAGTGATTTAAGTGATATGAGTCTCTTCCACACATATATCTCCATACTTCATCTACTTAAAAGGTTTCTTAGCTTTCTGAGTCTGTAAGAGTGAGAATCTAAACTCTAACACAGTGTTTCTGATCATCTGGATGAAGGTTCTACATTGAGGTCTGGTGAAGGGGGTTCTTCATGTATGAATCCCAGGCATCTACAGGCCATATTCTCACACATATGCGAAGGAATATTGTCCCTCTACCATTGAATAAATCCCACCTTCTAAGTTATTTTTTTTAAAATATAGGCATCAGGCTTCTCTTGGTAATGTCCCAATCTTAATAAATTCCTCTGCATTGCAACTACACTAAAACTCACTACTCCATGGACAAATTGGTGCAATATTTCCTACATAATTTATTATCCAGTGTTTAAAAACAGAAAACTCTTTTATTAAGGTAATAATCATCTAGTTGTAAATTAGATGGGGAATACTTTATTTCTTATACTTGTGCTATAATAATTTCTTATAATTCTTATTTTCAAGAAAGTAAAATCCATGCAAATAAATATATTCATTGTACAATATATATTCTCTTTATTTAGTGAATTGTTTCATTGAATTTACACAGAGGCCCAGTTAACATTTATTTTTTTTTTTATTTTAAGAAGACAGTAAAAGTAAGTTAATAACTTAAGGATTAAAACACACACAATTTTGCCTCAATGATTTGGACTATATATTTTATCCAGAAATTGGTTTAAATTTGACTTTCCCTTGAAAATGTATTAGAATAGCATAAAGTTGCAAATTATTTTAAATATTTTAAGGGATATGATTCAAGATGTGTTCTGTGGCGAGTGATCTCTCCACATTCTGAAAGAAGATATTAAAAATTTCATTTTGACTAACGTGTGAGAACTAATGAGCTTTGCTCTGTTTTCTAAGTGTCTTGTCTCCCAGATACTCTGTACTAGAAGGGCAGCAGAGAAAAAAGCTATGATGGAAACTCTTCTCAGAAATATTCTGCTGTAGACAGAGGCCTTTTCTGCTGAAGCGTATACCTTAATTTGAATAGAAATCTGGGAAGTTTACTTCCAAAAAAGTAATAAATGAGATAGTTTTATCAATGGGAGAATGTAGATCATGACTGTTTGGCATTAAATCTCTTTATATAGATACTAGAGGCATGGTGCATGGACTCATGCACCAGTGGGGTCCCTCGGCCTGGCCTGCAGGGATCAGACCAAAACCAGCTCTCTGACATCCACTCAGGGGTCCCACATTGTGAGAGGGCGGTTCTTGGGTGACACACCCTGGAATCAGGCTCCCTCTTCTCTGGTTCCGAGTGTGTCACCTGAGAACCACAACTGCCAAGTCACCGCAGCTTGGCAGCTCCTGCATTTGAGCGTCTGCTCCCTAGTGGTCAGTGTGCATCATAGCTACTTGTTGGATGGTCGAATGGTCAGACGATTGCTTAGGTTTTTATATGTACAGATAAAATAGCATCATTATTTTTACATAAAAACATTTTATGTTGTTTAAAGTAATCTTAACTCGATGCCCACCATTCTGATTGACATAATATCTTGCTTTTTCCATTTTAAATGATCAAATGTCACTAAAGCTTGTGACTTAAGTCCTGAAAAAAGTACTTCCAATCTTAAAGTCATGTTAGTAGTTTTAATCATTCTATATAAGTATGAATCATCTTTTGTGGTGGAATCTATACCTTTCACTCTGTAGTTTAAAATCCATGTTTAGAAGACATCAATTTTTTTCTCAATAAAATTGATGTTCATCATCATTGTTTAGATGAGGCTGAAGTGATTTGACTAGTAAAGGCCAAATGTGTTATTTAGACAAATTGGGCTATTTGAAGTCAGAGAGTTGAGATCAATATGAACCATTTTGCTAGACTCAAACAAATAGACAGTTGCAAATTTGTGAATAAACTCTTTGAGCCTAGGTAACAAGAGCACAGACAACATTAGAGACAAGTAATGCTGCTTTCTTGTTTGCTTTGTATTTTGTTCAATGTGCACAAAGTAGATATCTGCTGATGGATGCTCATTTATGCTGAAGTCAATAAAATGGATGGCAGGACAGCAAACAAAGTCTTCATGGTTCACAATGCCAATTTTATAATCAATAGCATTAGCAATAGCTGCAGTGACCAGCACTGACTACTTGGGGGCATAGAAATGTGCCATAAAGCTGGGTGCTATACCTTTGCTGTATTTTCTCTCCCTCATATCGCCATGACCTCATGAAGTAGATTCTTTCACTATTGGTCTGGTGGGACTTAATCTTTATTAGCCATCCAAGTTTCAAAAATTACTATGAAATGATTTACAAAGACAAAAATCTATGCACTGGACTCTGTTATAGATAAAAGTTAGTCTATCTAAACTTTCCAATGAGATGCATCCTACACAACTTCCGCATATTACTATGAGCCTTTGTGTAAAAATTAAAATGTTTGTATTGGTTTTGCTACACAAAAGTTGGGTAAATCATTTGAACAACTTATAGAAAATGGGAATATGTAGTGACTAGATTGCATTTATATAAATACTAGAAGCCTGGTGCATAAATTCTTGCACCAGTGGGGTCCCTCAGCCTGGCCTATGGGATCAAGCCATAACTGGCTCTCTGACATCCCCTGAGGGGTTCAGGATTGCAAGAAGGCGCAGGCTAGGCCAAGGTACCCCACTGGTGCACAATCAGGGCTGGGGAGAGATGCAGGAGGTTGGTTTGCTGGGGAGGGACCACAGGAGGGTTCCAGGGCATGTCCGGCCAATCTCGCTCAGTCCCAGTCGGGGGGACCACAGCAGCAAGCTCACCTACTGATTGGAGCGTCTGCCCCCTGGTGGTCAGTGCACGTCATAGCGAGTGGTTGAGCAGCCTTAGCATATCATTAGTATATCACGCTTTGATTGGTTGAATGGCTGACTGGACAACCGGACACTTAGCATATTAAGCTTTTATTATATAGGATATTGTTGTTTATACATTAAACTTTACATATATGTTTAGCCCTTTGTGAGAATTCTTTTAAACCATTCCTCTCACCTTTTTTAAATTTTTATTACTGGCCCCCTAACCTTTGTAAAATTAAAACAATCTTTAATAGAGATACTGAAGAGTATGCTAGTTTAGAGACAGAATCTGGCATCAGACACACCTGGGACTGAATTCTGACTATATAATTTAATAGCGTTCTAGAGTATGGTATACTATTTTGTTTTCACCTGCAAAGAAAAGAAGAAAAGAGCGAAAAGGATAATATTAAAAAAATTATGTTTGTTTTTCTATTAGACTCAAAAGAGACAATACGTGTAAAGTCACTGGCCACAGTACCTGGTATAAGGAAACACTAAAAAATGACATCTATTAAAGCTATCTTTATTATTTTTTATTTATTAGAACTTGGTTCATTAACAACCAATAATCAAGTCACAATTTACAAAAAGATGTTTACAAATGTAAAAAAAAGAATATTTGGAAGATTCAGATATTACAATTTGTATGTGAAATACAGTGAAACAGAAGTACAGTCAGATATCAATGTACTGGCTGAAATATGGCCTTAGTTAAAATGTAGCCAGACAGACAGACAAAATATGTGCATTTATATAGAACATTATCACCTTCGTTTTGTATTATTCATTCTCCCTCATTTGTTATCTAGAACTTGACATTCTCTCAATGCATTTTTAGTTGGGCATTTTATTAATTAAAATGCCAATAAATCTAAAGTATTCCAGGAAGATTGGAAGCTGCCAAATTTGTTTTTTTTTTTCCTTTGAAAACTACGTTGTGCAGTAATATTCATAGCTACACCCACTCTCCAGCAATTTTGAGTTTTGTGGAATGAGTCATACAGACATATGCATGTGTATTTTTATCTGGCTAGAAAATGTCATGCCCATGGAATTCTCAGTCTTCCAAATACATGCACTTCTGGGCTTCAGGCCTCTTTCTCTCATGCATGGGATGCAAGACATAAAATGCTATTCTGTAATGTATGTAAGTTTTTTTAAAAAAATCACCCAATAAAAACTATTTGGTGCACTCAAAATCTTCTTTTAATGAAACCTACCAATTATGTTTAGAATTTTTAATAAAATATTTTTATAAAACCTAAAAGAAGAGAAAAACAATGATCATTACTTAAAATACAAACTATGAGGCTGCCTATACATGGAGAGATTTTGATATTTTTGTTTGATCTTACATAGTATAAAAGAATAACACAAATATGTTCAATGATAGATATCTTATGTTTGGATTTTCTAAGAAAGTTGAGTGAAGAAATGATAGATTGATCAAACATATGTTTGAATAATATGAAATTTTTAAGTTAAATTTTCAAATTGATTAATAAAATATTTGCTAACTAATCACTAACATATTGCATATCTATGAAGATTAATAAATTGGAACCTCATTTAAATGGAAGTTGGGAGCGTCTGCAGGAGGAGCTCTCGTGCCTACCATTAGTCAGCAGTTACCCTAAATAGGAATGGATGTATTTTACTTCTCCAGCAGGTAGATGTTTTTCCAGTCCACCACCTCAGCCCTACAAAGGAGCATCTTCTCTTTTCCCAACAACCACACCACCACTGAAAGACTGTTACAACTCAGCCAATGAAAAGCCATTACACTGTGAACTCCCAGCTTCCTCCAATGGACTCTTTGTTTACAACTGCCTTTCTGAATTCCCCCTTTCCTCTATAAAAGAACATGTCCCTCCTTTGTTCTCAGGAATTGAGCATGATTCACCATTAGATTGCATGTCCCCAACTGCAATTCTTTATTGTTCTCAAATAAGCCCACTTTGCTGGAGAAATACTATTTTTGTAAGGTCAAGAAGCCTTATAATAGGTTGGTTTGGCTATCATATTTCATGTACATAACTACTTCTAGGTCAGTCTATATTACTCTCACCTTTTGAATATATTATATATTACTTGTTTTAGTTTAAAGGGTTGTTTTTTTTCCATATTTGCCTGATATCTTTTAAAATCTCAAGAAAATTAGGAATTTGGGTTCAAGATTGTGTCACCGTCCACATTAACTGGGAATTGTATGGCTGGGTATGAGGAAAGATAAGGCTGGAAAGATTAATCAGACTAGAAGCATGAAAGGTTTTGACCCTTTGCTTTTGAAATTTAGTTGTTTTATTAAGCAACTAGAGGCCCGATGCACAAAAATTCATGTAAGAGTAGGCCTTCCTTCATCCGGCTGCCAGGATGGGCTTCCCTCCTGCACCCAGGACCTGGGCTTCCCTCCTCCGGCCACTGGCAGGCACCTGGGACCTGGGCTGGCTTCCCTCCGGCCCAGGCTTGGTCAGGAAGGACATCCAGAATGATGTCCAGTCTAATTAGCATATTACCCTTTTATTATTATAGATTAAAACACATTTATGATATTCAAGTAAGAAAGTGTTATAGAAACATCAACCAGGCAGCACTGTATGAGAAAGCTTAGAAGGAGTAAAAAAAATGATAAAATATTAAATGAGAAAACTGCATTTCAATGGAAAAAAGTTAAAGGAGTATGTCCTAGCTACCCTGTTTAGAAGCTGTGTGGATTTGGACATACTACTCGATTGCTCTAAGCTTTACTTTACCTCATTTTACAAATGAGGATAATAAAGTTACTACTTGTAGATTTGTATGAAGATGAGGATTTAATAAAATAACACATATAAAGTAAGGAGCATGGAACATAGATCATAGTAACTTTTCAGGAATAGTACCTATTTCATTATTATTACTTCAAAATCAAATAAATTTGACAGTATATTGGCAATAAATGTCAAGATAAAAGAAAACAGAAAATTATTCTAAGATTTCTAACTTGAGTGCCTGGAATAAGAATGACATCAACAGAATTTAGGAAAACAAGAAGCAAAAGAACAACAGAAGAGAGGATAATAAACTATATATTATTATTTCTTCTATTTGAAGTGTTGGTGGGCTGTCCAGGTATGACTTAGTAAGAAGTTAGAACTGTGACCCTAGTATATAGGAGTGAGCTGCCAGAACTCACCCTGTTATAAATAGACTAAGTTAAGACCTGATCAAATAACTATATTTTTTATTTGGCTTTTGATTTTTATCCAGTGGATAGATTTCATTAAGCTGATCATCATGATCACACAGGAACCCAAGTCTACCTTTAATGAAATCTGATCAAAGAGATAAACTATTTTACAAGCAAGGCTTATGGTCCTGAGTATAGACTCTGAGTCATTTTCTACACTTACATAATCATTTTGTATGTTTATTTAGAAGAGGAACGCAGACATAATTTTGTGCATTTTCTTTCTTAGAAAAATGTTTTAATTACCTCAGCAATGTTAAAGATGACTCAGGGAATTTCCCCATAATCAGTTCAGAAAATTTTCCCAATGTTGATGACTCCAAGAATTGAACTGTGCTCTCAATGAAAGTATCATTATGCACATCTTGGTGATTTGCCAACACATTCATTGTAACGATTATTCTAAGAACGCCCCTTGCTTCCTTCATCTCCTCATTCCATCCCTTCACTTGTGTTTTTCAGACGATCACATTTCTTCTTTCCTGAAAAAAATTAAGTTTGATCTTTGCATCTTGCCTCTTTTATGTAGGAAAATTGGTGTGATCTCTCTCATCTTCTCCAACCTACTTCACTTTAAGACAACTCACATTATGATTTTTTTTTTCTGTGCAGAAGGTACATGTTTTAAAAATGTGCCATTTCAGAACAACTCCAAGATCCGGCCGCTAGTTATCTCTTCATTGGGCATCTTCAATCTCGTTACCTTTGTCCTTAAATATATCTGGCCTATAGTTTCTGAATCGTTGCACAATGAATGCGTATCTCATAATAAACACATGGTAAAATTACTTCCCCTAAAAGATGAAAACACACAAGATAACGCAGTAATAAAGCAACAAAAGTACAATGTTAATTAACATTAGGGCTCATTACTACACCTACAAAAAAGTGTCCTTTCTTCCTCATAACAACGTTACTTCTTACTTTCTGTATGCCTCAGAAGATGATGGTCCTACTATGCCTTGTGCTTGATTTGTGTCTATGTTCTCTGTCCTGCTACATAGTAAGTACCTTGAAATCTGACTTCATTTTTCGTACATTTTTGTATAAGTAATGATCATAACATAAAGACTGAATAAACTGCATTGGAAGTAGAGTTGCATTTAGATTCTTATTTTAAAAATAAAGGCTATACACAGGGTAATAGTGAATCTCTTATGTGAACAAAGAACACAGAAACATTTTCAGGCATGCTAATGGTATGGAAGGAGAAATAACTTCATTGCATTCATTATTCTTATTGAGTCTTATCATATAACTAGAGGCCCAATGCATGAAATTTATGCAAGGGGCTCTGAGGGCTGAGGCAGCAGCAGCCCTGACTGCCGCCTGGGCCCTAACAGCTGTGGCTTTGTCCAGAAGGTTGTCCAGATGTCATCAGGAAGGTTGGTCCGCCATTCGGTCTAATTAGCATATTACCCTTTTATTATTATAGATTACATGTCATCTAATTTAATATTTTCATAAACATAAAATGGGGCTGAGAATTTGTCCCTCTTTCTTATACCTTTCATGATTGAATTTTAAGAATTAACAGTAATTTCTTTCTTAGGAGAAGGGAAGATGGGAGAATTACTGTTCAATGGATAGAATTTCAATCACGCAAGATGGAAAAATTCTAGAGATCTGCTGTACAACACCTTGCTTAAACTTAACAACACTGGACTACATAATGCATTTGAAATTTGTTGAGAGGGCAGATCTATGTATTTTTACCACAATAAAAAGAATAATTTCTCTAAAATATGTAAGCCAACTTAATCTTCACCAACTCATTTATAAATGCAAATGTCTATAGAAGATAGTGCATTCTACCTCCAGTGTTCTATAATAGTGTTGCTCAAATTTCAACCCAAGACTGGTTCTGGTCTGTGGACTGATTTGATACAGATCTATAATAAGCACAAAAAAACGGAGAGTATGCACTTAGAAATTTTTACAGATTTGACCTTGCCGCATTTTTAAATTTTATTTTACAACAGTGTCTCTTACAATAGATCAGAGGGAAAAAGAAAGAAAGAAAAAGATCTTTCCTCAAAGAATATCTGAGAAGCACTGCCATACAGTGCTGCTCCCTGGGGACTCGTTCCCACGATCCTGTAATGCTAGAACGTAGGGCTATATAGCTTGATGCCTGAAGAATTTTTAGTACAGGACAATAAAAATAATTACTTTTTGTAATGGAGAGTATCCTTGTGGAATTCAGTGCCCCAGAAGATACCATAAACTGAAAATCTAAATAGATAAAGGCTATGTAAATCATTTTTAAGTTGGTAGAAAATTTATGCTATTATTTATGTAGTAAAGGGGGACCCAGGAGTATCATGGATTCTTAGAACAAATGTTTGGGGATCATAGATCCATTTGAGAATCGGACAAAACATATAAAAACTTCCCAAGAAAAAAGTTTAAAAGGTGCATGTAGATAAGCATTTGCATATAATTTTGGGATGTTTGAGTTGGAAGTAGTCTGTTAAAATGATGCTTGGCTCTCATGGCTCAGTGGTTGAGCATTGACCTATGAACCAGGAGGTCATGGTTCGATTCCCTGGTCAGGGCACATGCCTGGGTTGAAGGTTTGATGTCTGGGGGTGGGGGTGGGGGGCGTGCAGGAGGCAGCCTATCAATGATTCTCTCCCATCGATGTTTTTCTCTCTCTCTCCATGTCCCTCCCTTTCTGAAACCAATAAAAATATATTAAAAAATTAAAAAACAGTAAGAGAGTTTATCTTAAAACTTTACATCCCAAGAAAACTTGTAACTATATGAAGCTATGGATGTTAACTAGACTTATTGTAGTGATCATTCACAATATATACAAATATCAAATCATTATCCGTACATGTAAAACTAATATAATGTGTCAATTATATTTCAGTGTTTTTAAGAAAAGTAATACACAGGAAGGTTTTCAGCATTTAGGTTTTTAAACTGAGTTTCTGAACTCGGTGATAATTTAACTTTGAAGTAGAGTCCCCTTCTCACCATATGGAGAAACAGTGAAACATACTTTGGTTGCCACCGTTTGGTGAGACACAGAGGTTGGTGCCTGAAAAACAGGGTACATTAAGATCAGGGGGAAGAAAGCAGCAAGCCCTTGGATATTGAGAAAAAATGTGGCAGCAGCAAAAATGCATTACTTATAGATCTCTTGGAAAGAACTGTCCTCCCTCTGTAAGCTATGCTCTCAGTTTCCCATCTACAGCCACCAGTTCTGCATGCAAACGGCCTCCTTTTCTTACTGCTCCATTTTCTTAAGCAACCCTTACTCATTTTTTTGTGATTTTGGATAATAAATATGATAATAAAAATAATTATAATAATTTCTAACATTCATTGATTGGTTGGTTGATTAGGTAGCAGTCATTCACACACACACACACACACACACACACACACACACACACACACACGAAATTTACTCTTTAGAGCAGCTCCATAAAGGAGGTTCCGTTTTATAGATGAAAAAATTGATGCAGATAGAAGTTAATTAATTTGCTCAGGATAACATAGCTATTAAGTAATAGAAGTAGAACAGAGATTCATTTCTCTGAGAAGGTTTCCAGAATAAGTTCATTTTCTTTCCTGTGAGCTTTCAAAGCAGCCTTTGTGGATTGTATTATAAACCTTATCACAATTATAGGTTAAACTTGCTTATAGTTCCTGGGGTCGTTTCCCAACTGGACTATGTATGAACTCCAAAGGGGAAAGAGGTTGTCTTGTTCATATCTCTGGTAATGAGCACTGAACAGCTAGTGCAGGAGAGGCACTCCATAAATATTTATCAAATATGAGAAATGAATGAATGAATGCTTATATGAATAAATGAACCTCATAATTAAAGACTGTTTAAACAAAGGCTGAATAAATGAATCTCATAATTAAGCACTACAGTAACAAAAAAAAAATCCTGCTAAGAAAAAGTGACATTCTTGTTTTCCAACTTGGTTAATGAAGGTTATTTCTGTTGTTTATGGAACAATGGAACAGCTATTTCCCTTGACTACAACAGTCAGATCTTACAACCACGAATTAACAGCAACAATGGAATGAACGACCATATGCCATTGATCTCCCATTCTCTCTGTTTATCGCCTAGAAATTCCCACATTGAACATGAAGCTCTTTCACAATAATAGTAGTTTCCAAAAGAGAAACATCAATCAGTATCTTGTTTTTTAATCTAAATGGTTAAGGATGGTTTTCTTCTTTTACTGAGTTGTCAGTTTCATTCAAATCCATTTAGTTCTGTTTAGTGATAACCTTGCTGAATGATCTAAATTATGAAGATTGCTTTTGCTCATGGGAACAGATTTTTGCAATGGCATATTCGCTGGCATCCTGCTTCTAATTCTTCTCTTCCAATCTTTCATACAGACACTGGATTTCTCTTTTAAAAACACTTTTTTCACCGCTGCACTTCACGTTCAAAACCTCCAATTACTTTTTACCGATGAGGTAAAGGTCTTAGCCTGGTGTTCAAGGCTTCCAGAGGCAGCCTAATCTTGTCTGCTTCTCTTATTTCTCACTCCTCTCTTACATCATTTTTTGGCTTCATAGTCTCTAGACCAGCGGGTCTCAACCTGTGGGTCGCGACCCCTCTGGGGTCAAACGACCCTTTCACAGGGGTCACCTGAGACCATCGGAAAACACATATATAATTACATATTGTTTTTGTGATTAATCACTATGCTTTAATTATGTTCAATTTGTAACAATGAAACTGGGGGTCACCACAACATGAGGAACTGTATTAAAGGCTCGCGGCATTAGGAAGATTGAGAACCACTGGCGTAGAGCAATGCATACAGTCGGTCCTCTTCATCTGTGGATGCCCAACCACAGATTGAAAACAGTACAGATACTTACTGGGAAAAAAAAATGTATAAGTGGACCTGCGCAGTTCAAACCATGTTCAAACCAGGTTTAGCTGTCAGGTGTTATGGCCGCCCTAGGA
>NW_006287459.1:903463-931820 GCF_000327345.1 Myotis davidii | reverse complement strand
TCAGTGAATAAACTTGGATTTGGGGCCTTCTTGTAATTTAATAATGCATTATAAAGGCAATTGCTGGGCATGATTCTTCCCTTTGATTTTATATAAAGTGGTTTTGGCTCCCAGTGACAGAAATGGCTTTAATAATAAGTAAACAATCATGCCAAAAGAAAAAAAAAAGCGAAAGGAAAAGTTGAGAGAATGATTTAAGACGGGTTTTTTTTTGTTGTCGTTGTTTGTTTTTTGTCCATCAGTGGTGTCATCTGGGCAAGGGGTCTTTTATCTCTTTGTTCTCATGCCTCCTACTATAGTAGTCCCCTCAGGCTGAGATCTTTTTAATTGCAAGATGGCTATTACAGATCCATCCCTTGGTTGCAAATACTATAGTGTTCAGTGGGAGAAACAGAATCATTTCTTTGGTGACTCAGTTTTGGAGTGAAGAAGGCTTTTCCAGAAGCTCCTAGCAGATTTCCTCCCGTGTCCTATTAGTTGAAACTGGATTACGTGCTCAACTCTAAACCAATCAATGGAAGTAAGGACACTATGTTTATCTTGGATCAGGAAGAATTCAGGTCACATGAGGCAAGCAGATGGATATGGGAATCAAACTGAGGCTTTGCAGTATGTTGGAAGTGCAGATGTCTGCTGGTGAAACAACTAGCACTGGCCCTTAGATTGAAACACAGTGTTGGCCAATACTCCTTCCAGAGTCAAACAGTGCGTCTCTCTCTCCTATTTGTTTTGAAAGGATTGAATTGGCCAATGCATTTCCTGACTCAAGGGGATACCATCCAGCTGATCAGCGGTTGAAATCCTAGGCCAGAGCATTTTAATAGTCTCAATGACCATAAATTATATATATTGTTTGCATTAAAATATTGGCTATGACTAAGCCCAGAGGCTTCTCAAGGGCACCTTTTTAAAATAATATACTTTAGAGTAGATGTTTTCCTAAGCCATGAACTAGAGAGCTCTTATGCTCATTTATCCCCACCTCTCGTATTTTTGTTGTTTTTTTTTTCACCTAACCAGATGATCTCAAACCTTCTTCCAGAGGCCCACAGTCCAAATCTGCTCTTAAAAGGCTTCTATGGCCAGTCAATTCTGTTGGAGGGTGAATTTGAATACATATTCCTCCCCTACCTGGAATGTGTGAATTAAGAATTAATCTCTAATGGTAGATAAAAGGATGTTTTGTTTTATGTGCCAGAATTCTGAGTATCAGCTAAGAGTGTGTGCATAACAGATTTTAGAAGTCATCTGGTATCCTAAGCTATTCAATGTAAGTTTAAAGCTGTTGAAAACATATTTCAATTAACCAGATAAAATGTGTGTGTGTGTGTATGTGTGTTGGTGATGGAATCAAAGAAACGATTTTTAGATGCATATTATATTTTGTGATCCTCATTTGCTTCATATATACTATCTCCATCTACCAGTTTATATAAGTTTTACTTCAAATGAACAGTTATTAAGCTAAGTATCCAGAAACAAAACATATAGTGTTGTGTTTTCAAGCCACTTGGAAATAACTTTGTTTCTGATCAACTGCTTCTAAAAACATTTCCTCAGAGATGATAAAAGATGTCATTAAACTATTTTCATGCTTTACTTTGTCTTCTTAAAATCGGTTCCAACCTATATCCTCTGCTTAATTGAGTTGAATGCTACACATAAAACACCCAAAGTCACTGAAGTGTTCAGAATTGCCTGATGAGTTTGGTGTGAACAATAAAAAAAATTTAATTCAGCTGATGTCAGATTTCTGACATGTATTTTGCTTCACTAACTGCATTATTCTTTTTCTACATTTCCTTAGGATAAACTGACTAGAAAACTGTCTCTAGTCTGTCAAGGAGAAGAAATACTAATTGGAATAAGGTTTTCAATAGAATAAATGATAATTCCTAAGACTAAATTATGATTTCTTAATCAAGTCAATTTATAAGAAGTTAAAAGACTCAATTACATACAAAGTTTTAGGTAAAAGACTCATTTGGCACAAGAATCCTTTTTGAAGTCCTCTCCAACTCAACTACATCTAGCACAGTATGAGCCTGTCCTAATTTAGGCTCCATAAAGTATTTACAGGACACATACTTCCATTATTTTACTTACCACGGTGCACTATATTTATGTGTGTATTTTCAACTACAAGCCTTGGGAATTTAAGGAACATTTCTCAGTAATCCCTGAGTGCCCAATACTCAGCCAAGCATGCGGCTCACACTAGGTGCTGAATGCTCATTAGGAATGCCTTTCTCAGTTTTGGCTCTTGCTTCGGGCCACTCTGGGTAATCAGTTAGAATCGGTGTTATGCCAGACTCCCCTAGTGAGGGGATAACAGTAGGAAGTCAAGGCCACCTTGTTCATGGTTTTTCCTCTTAATCGCCTAATTTAAGCACCATAGAGGGCTCTTAGGTTCTGCCTTTTCTTATCTCTGGATCCATTCACTCAAAATATACTTATTAGAGGCCAATTATATGCCCGTTACTCTTTCAGATTCTGGGATTCATTTGCGAATGAAATGAAAAAAAGCCTGCTCTCATGGAGTTTAAATTTAATTTGGAGAGACAGACAGTAGAGAAATAATTAAATAAATATCTAATATACTGCCAAGTAGTGATAAGTGTCATGATAAAAAGTACAGAAGAAAGATAAAGAGACAGAGAGCGTAAGAGAAGCCATTTTTTTTAGGTAAAGTAGTCAGGTTATTTTTCCAAAGTGGGAATAGCTGATCACAGACAGTGGAAATTTTGGGGAGGAATGTTCTAGGCAGGGATCAGACAAGAAAATGGGTGATCAGATAGAAGTGGATTAGAAGTAATTACAATCGACATTTTACTAAACAAGTTTGAATAGCATGTATAGGCAAACTTCATTTTATTACACTGTGCTTTATTAAGCTTCACAGATTTTTTTTTTTTTTTTTTACAAATTAAAGGTAAGGCCTTCCACCAGCAAAAGAATTACAACTCATTTTATTGCAACACTTGCTTTATTGCAGCGCTCTGGAACTGAACTCACAATGTCTCTGAGGCATGTCTGTACCGCAGGAGTGAGTTTAGAGCGAGAGTTTGAACAGTAATACGTGATTCCTAAAAAGTAACTTAAGACATTTTCAAGAGCATGTCCTTCAAGAAACCCATGAATAGAATAAATCTTTATTGTTTTTGGAAATGATACTTCAGTGAACAGAGGTGCTAGAGTAAGGCAGGGGAGGGAGAAGATATATATTAAGTAAGTAATAATAATAAAAAACAAAACAAAAAGGAAAATGTTCAAATACCTATCCTGGGGCGTTTGATTTCAGAGTCTCAACAGATGGTGTGTGTGTTTTTTTTCTCTCTCTCGTTTCCTGCAGTGCACTAAATGAGAAAGTTTTTCAAGATACTTAGCTGAAAAAATGTCAGAGCTTTTCAATCTAAAATTCAAGTCACATCACAAAAGAAAGCAAAAACAATATTCCGAGTAAAATTTTTATGTTCCTGACTCATGAGATTACTGTGATAAAATTGTGGGGAGAAATGCTCTCCTCATGAAATTCTCAAGTGGCAATGTTCCACGAGATTTTTGTAAGAGACCATAGAAGTACCTAAATAAGTTTAGGAATTTGTATTTTAATGTTTTGGGGTGTTTTTTTTTTTTTTTTGGATAGTCACAATGCATGTGAAGTTGTGCTAGAAAGACATCAGTTTAGCTTTCCTTGTCCCAATATTTTCCAGTTTTTTCCTCTTACGTACACCTTCCCCCGCTAATGGAACACTAATTAATAGCTTCCTGAATACTTATGGACATGGCCATCATGTGCTGGGACCAATTTGCTGTATCTCCCCTGTATTGTTTGTTGGCTCTACATGGGCAGAGAATACTTCTGTCTTTTTTTTATGTTTGGGACCCAGCATAATGCTTAGCATGTAACAAATGCTTTAAAAATAACTGTTGAGTTAAATTGAACAAGGTAAGTTATTCCCTGATGATACTTAGCCATGTAGTCTTAATAATGAAATATTTACATTGAACACATACACACATACTCATACACGCAGCTGATATTTTTACTATCAGAGTTTCTGAAATAGTCTTAGTTGTATTAGATTTAAACCCACGAACACCTGTGAAATAGCACGGAGAAGAAAACTAGCTGACCTCCATAAATTGTAAAATGTAATATAAGTATTTGCTAGAAAGTGGCAGTCTAGGGAGAAATTAATTTCTCAGTCTCCCTTCACTCCTAAAGGTGTGACTCTTTTCACCAGTGCAGGGGAAGTGAGATCTATCGCTTCGGGGGCCAAGGCTTTTAAATAATGTGTATGCCCTTCTCTGTGCTCCTATTGTTATGCTGCTGCATAAAATTGGCAGAGTCACAATATAGGAAAAACCTGGGTCTCTGTATTGCACGGGAGAGGGCTGACCACACACCTGGAACAACCACATTGGGTGGTTACACATACAAGAAAAAAATTTAAACTACAGACACTGGGTTTGTTACAGCTGCTAATTTCCCCAGCTACCCTAATCATAAGCAGCTCTTGCCATTATAGTACACTTTAGAAGTTTAAGTTTGGAAGGTTTAAGTGATTTAACTAGTATCAGTTAGGGAAAACTGATTTCAAATCCAGGTCTTCTCATTACAAAGTCTGTGTTCCTTTGGACACTCCATGCTGTCTCCCAGCTGAACATGAATCTGGGTTATTGGTGGATGAGATCCTTCTTTTTAAAGTTTTGAATTTAGTATCTTACATTTTTCAAGGTGATTTGACACCTCAACAAGAGAATGGTAAATTTAATAGTGATAAGAATAATACCATCATGCATTTTTAGTTGATAATGTATTTTCATATATGGCTCATTTAGTCCTCTTAATAATCACACATGGCTAAACAAATAAATCATAAGTATTTTTTGCTCCAAAGCCTATCATTTAATTTAGAACAGGAGGACGAGGACTTCAGAAGGTAGGTCTTTCAAATAAAAGAAAGAAGTAAAGAGAGAGATGGTCTCAGTAGAATTCCTGACTTCATGAGTGTTATAGTCAGGAAAATGCAAGATAATTAAAACTTTAGGGAAAAATAAAATAGTTTAAAAGAAGGAAAATGGAATAAAAATTACCCTATTTGGCTCCCTAGAGCAAAATATTTACCTAGCTATAATCATGCATGTGCTATTTATCTTGCTAGAGAAAACAGTTTAAAAGTCAAACATTGTTGCCTCTGAAGTGGTGCAACTTAGGGGCGGGAAGCAGTTTTCAGATCTTCAGTATAGATTTCAGAGTTTAGATTCAGATCTCTATAATATGGGGAGTTTAAATCACAGAGATATATTACTCTGGTTAAAAATGACATTGATTTTAAGTAACTTTAAGAAGTGTAAAATGATTAATATTAGTCAGAATGAATATATACATGGCTGGAAGTAGACGCAGCTCTTACACTTAGGGGCGGGAAGCAGTTTTCAGATCTTCAGTATAGATTTCAGAGTTTAGATTCAGATCTCTATAATATGGGGAGTTTAAATCACAGAGATATATTACTCTGGTTAAAAATGACATTGATTTTAAGTAACTTTAAGAAGTGGAAAATGATTAATATTAGAATGAATATATACATGGCTGGAAGTAGAAGCAGCTCTTACTCAGAGGTGCAGGTGTGTAGAAAATAGGCCATAGGGAGGCAAGACGAGATGCAGAGAGAACATCTAGCAGCAATTTTCATAGTCCAAGTAATAGAGTTTAGGTTTGGACTAAACAGTAGAGTCAGTGAGCATGGGAAAGATTCTAGATATTTCTAAGGCAGAAACAAAATATTTATGGATGTATCTGACCAATTTTCCTAACAACAAATGAAACTAGACCACCAACTTACACCATACACAAAAATAAACTCAAAATGGGTAAAGGACTTAAACGTAAGATGGGAAAGCATAAAAATACTAGAAGAATCCACAGGCAGCAAAATATCAGACATAGGCTGAAGTAGTATCTTCACTGATACAGCTCCTAGGGCATTGGAAACTAAGGAGAAAATAAACAAATGGGACTACATCAAAATAAAAAGCTTCTGCACAGCAAAAGAAACCATCCACAAAACAACGAGAAAGCATGGGAGAACATATCTGCCAATGTTACATCTTATAAGGGCCTAATCTCCAAAATTTATAGGGAATGCATACATCTTAACAAAAAGAAAATAAACAACCCAATCAAAAAATGGGCAAAGGACTTAAATAGACATCTTTTGAAAGTTGACATACAGAAGGCCAAGAGACATATGAAAACATGCTCAAAGTCACTAATCATCCAAGAGATGCAAATCAAAAGGCCAATAGGACATATGCACCCCTATGTTAATAGCAGCACAATTTACAATAGCTAAGATTTGAAAATAACCTAAGTGCCCATCAGCAGATGAGTGGATTAAAAAGCTGTGATATATGTACACAGTGTAATACTACGCAGCTGTAAAAAGGAAAGAACTCTTACCATTCACAACAGCATGGATGGACCTGGAAATCATTATGCTAAGCTAAATAAACCAGTCAGAGAAAGATGAATAGCACATGATCTCACTCATTTGTGGAATATAATGAACATCATAAACTGATGAACAAAAATAGATATAGAGACAAAGAAGCATTGAACAGACCGTCAAACTTCAGTGGGAAGGCAGGGGAGGGGTGGAGGTAAGAGATCAACCAAAGGACTTGTATGCATGCATATAAGCATAACCAGTGGACGCAGACACTGGGGGGGTGGGGGCAGGGTGCGTGCATGTGCTGTGGAATGGGGGTAGCTGGGGGGAGGTCAATGGGGGGAAAAGGAGATGTACTAGTATGTAATACTATATGTAATACTTTAAACAATAAAATAAAACTTAAAAAAAAGATTTGTGGAAAAATCAGATATTGACTGTGAGAGAAAGAGGAAGGTCAACAAGGATTTCACAGTTTGAATCTAAAGAATGAAATTGCCATTTATGGATGAGTAGAAGACTGTAAGAAACATATTTGGGAAATTAAGACCAGGAGTTGAGTATCAGTCATGTGTCTATTAAACATCTAAATGGAAATGTCGAGTAAGTGCTTAGATATACAAGTCTAAACTTCAGGAATAGTCAGTGTGTACCTGGTATTTCAAGCCATGAATGGTCCCCCAAGGCATGAGCATAGAGAGTGAAGAAATACAGTCTAAGGGTAGAGTCCAGGTCACTGAAGTTGAGAGCTAGGGAAGAGGAGAAGGGACCCCTCCTCTCTTGCTGGCAAAGAATACAAGGATGTAATGGCCAGAGAAGTAGGAGGATAACTAACCAAAGTGGTATTCAAGCAGTCAAATGAAGGCAGTATTTCAAAGAGACTGGTATGGGCAACTTTTATAGATTCTGTTAGAGCAATTAAGTGGACATTGTCAAGTAAGTGATCCATGCATATGGCAACATGTAAGCCATTGTAAATCATTAACATGAACTCTTTTAGTAACGTAATTGGGGCTAATATGAGTACAAGAACAAAAAGGGAATTCAGGTAGTGGAAACTTTGAGTATAGACATCTTTTTCTGAGTATTATTGAAAGAAGCAAATTTATTAGTCAATCATTGTAGGAGAATGGAGGGTCAAGAAGTTTTTTGGTTCTTGTTTGTTGATTTTTAATGAATTATGTTATAGTACATTTGTTTGCTGGTGTGAATGAGACCATATTAGGAAAAAATGAATTCTGTGAAGCAAATAGGGAAAATTAGTGTAGTTATGCCTTTGAGTAGACAAGAGAGCATAGAGCTAGTGCATTGGGAGAAGATATGAGTGCATGTAGGATTTTAGATTTGGTGGTGGGAACCTGCAAAAACTCTATCTTATCTTTTTGCTCCTAGGAGAAGCAAATCAATCAACAGAGAGGGAGAGAGGAAGGAGTTGTGGATATTTGAGGAGAAATAAGGTGGTATGAAATCATCATGCAGCAGAGAAAGAGAATACTGCCTAAAGAAATATAGTGGATTAATCGCCTTGGAGCACTAGGGGTTCGCTTGAGGATTTTTGACCATGTTATTGTATGTTTCTAACTAACCATGTGCAGCTGCCCAAGTGTTTGAACATTAGACCTAATATGTTGAGAGTTGAGTGCAACCAAGATAGAACTTTTCCAAAATTAGTTCAACAATGTAAAAGAAGAATGAGGAGGGGTCTATCCAGGGGCTAAGCATGATCATGTATCATGGGATCTGAGTCTGCTAAGAAAATACAAGAACATGGACAATAAAAAGATGGTAGGGTCAACAGGCTCCCTTAATAATATAGAATTATAGAAATTGATGTACTAGGAAAAAAGAGTGAAAGTTAGAAAATTATAGCAACAAGAAAGGGTAAGAGGTTGTGTACTGAAGACACTGGCTTCAAAGACGCTGGGCTATTGAGATATTCAGGAAGACAATGATCTGGTGTTGCAATGAATAGCAAGCAAGAGGCCTATTCACCTCCAAGCTGAGCAGTACATGAAATATAACAGAAATAATGCCCCAAATGTCTGAGGGCAATAGGCCATTAACCTTCTCCATGGATGGACACATTTCATACAGCCTGGTGGGAGAAAGAATGACAATTTATCCTAGACTTTATTTTAGAATTTTAAAAGAATGTGGTATTGTATGTGTGTGTGTTCTTTTATAGAAAAAAAAAACCATTTTGAATATTTTTCTAATAGTTTTCTATAAAGTGGAAAATGTTAACTTACATAAAATGTGTGTCTTTATTTATGCATTTGTTCCCTTCTATTTTATAAATAAACTAGAGGCCCAATGCACAAAATTTGTGCAAGAGTAGGCCTTCCTGTACCTGGTTGCCGGCACTGATTTCCCTCTGGCCGCTGGCAGGCTACCCTGGACCTGGGCTTCCCTTGCAGGAAGGTTGTCTGGAAGGATGTCTGGTCTAGTTAGCATATTATACTTTTATTGTTATAGATTAATAAAAGGTAAACACAAGTTCCAAGAAACATTAATATTAAGCACATTATTACTTGATTATCAAGCATAGCTACTTTTTCTCTGAATTTTGTTGTTTAACTTAAATCTTATACATTAGCATAAGTTTAACACATCACTTGTGTTCCTTAGATATCACCACTCATCGTTTGGCTTATAACTTTGTAGTGCTTTTTTAGCAAGAACTTACTTGGCTCCTTTGCCAAGTACTTGATATCCAGATGCTCATGAGCACAATAATGTGTTGGCATCAACTAATTATCTGCCATGTGCAACTATTTATACATCCTCACTATGCTAGTGAGATATGAAAGCCATTTACAATTCCCCTTAAATAGCCACATGCACCTGCAGGTAGTTTTAGTTCAATAATACAGAAACAAATAATAAAGATAGGTTAGGCATCTTTGCTCTTTATGGCTTTAAGATTTCAAATGATTATGAACAAAATATTTCTTTTTTAACTACATTTATTGGAGTGACATTGGTTAATGAGATTATATACGTGCGCCCATCACCCAAAGTCAAATAATCTTTTGTCACCATATATTTGGCCCCCTTTACTACTCCCCAACCTCAGGTAACTACCTGTGTCTATGAGTTTCAGTTTTATATCCTACAAATGAGTTAAATCATACGGTTTTTTAGCTTTTTTTGTGAACAAAGCATTTCTTTTTACTTTGCAGGATTGCAAATATCATGACAATTTTCTTTGTAAATTTCTGAACTAATTCTAGAGTTTTATATCTTGGAAGCAAAGTATTTGGAGTTACATGAACTCGTAGAATTTAGGCTGATGAGGTTGTTGTATTAGTATATGTTTTTTTAATTTGGGAGAAGTGGAAAAACATGCGAGGTTAGTGGTTTGATGGTGGTCAGGATGAAGGGAGTAAGACAGAAGGGCATAGTTTTTGAACTCACTACACAGGCCTGAGTTTGAATGCTACGTCTATAGGGCCAACTCACTTTTTAAGCACAGTTTGGTGCCTGGGGCCCATATTTTTTTTTTTTTTAGAGACTCACAAAAATATCTTAATTCTATTTTCTCCTAAAATCAGAATGAGACAATATAATAATAATGAATATGTAATAGTGAATCCAGCCTAGGAAATAATTGTTTTTATACTCATGCAATTAAAATTTTATTTGATTACTATTATTTTTTAATGGAAAAGGGGGCCCATGGAAACAAAAGTGACTGAGGCTTATGAAAGTCAGGATACAGTTCTGAGTAGCTCTGTCACCTTGAATGAATAACTTAACTAGGTTGGACATTATTTTTATTTATTAAATTTATTGGGGTGACATTGGTTAATACAATTATATAGGTTTCAATTGTACATTTATATGATACAGGATCTGTATGTGGTACGTATATACAGTAGGATATTATTGAGCCAGAAGAAAAGATGAAATACTGCCATTTATGACAACACGGATGGACCTTGAAAGTATCATGCTAAGCCAAATATGTGAGACAGAGCCTTATTTTCCAAATTTTTAAAGCAGAGGTAATATCTAAGAAGGCTCTTATAAGAAACTGGTTCTCTGTATAGTGTCATGCACAGAGTAGAAGCTCCATAAATGTAAGTTATTATTATTTTACTAAAAATAATTTTCCTCCATCAAAGCAGCCAAAATGAACTTAAGAAGCTCTGTCTCTTGCTCGGCCTGTGTTGCTCAATGGTTGAGCATTGACCTATGAACCAGGAGGTCACGGTTCAGTTCCCGGTCAGGGCACATGCCTGGGTTGAGGGCTCGATTCCTGGTGTGGGGCACTCAGGAGGCAGCTGTTCCGGACACCAATTCCAGCAGGTCATAATTTCAAGAGTTTCATCAAAAGGTTGATGAGACTTGGGGATTCAACAGGGTTGAGTCACACATGTAGTCACCTGCATCTGGGAATGGCTAAAGGCATTTCCCCAAACCTGAGTAGGAAACTGATTGTGGCTGCCAGACAGCTAAAAGGCATCTTAATCTACATGTTATTGCCTCCTACTGGCTGAACACCTGAACAGCCGTAGGCTAATTCCCCCATTCTCTGACCATGGACTCTGTACCAAACCCTGACCCTTTGAAGTGTATATCTCCACCTTGCCTCAGGACAAGTTGTGTTAATAAAAAGCATGGGGTCCTGGGGACGAAGAGAACCTAAGACCTTAGACTTAAGATCTTGGATTTTATAGCTCCTTTAGCTAAGCTCCTCTGACCCCCAATGCCTTTCAAAATTATATTTCATCTCAGGATTCTTTATTAGTCTCTGGATTTCTATTAAATCTATGCACAGCCCCTTCTCCAGATTCCTGAACCCTTCTAGATGCTGGGACAAGAACCCCGCACAGCTGGTCAATGATTCTCTCTCATCAGTAATGTTTCTATTTCTCTCCTTCCTTTCCTCTCTCTGAAATCAATAAAAATATATGTTAAAAAAGAAAAACAAAGCTCTGTTTATCTTTTTTTTTCTTTCTCTCCTTTTAACCCTGCTTACTACATCATTACTGGATGAAGCTAATTGAAAGTTTTGGCAAATTCAATCAGAACAGTTCCGTATAAAGCTATTTAATGACTTTATAAATTAACTGCTTATTTTAACCACTCAGCCATTAAACTGAAATAGCTTGGGCTATACAACCAGGTTTCACAATTTATGCAGAACCCATGTACTATATGGACTGTGTGCTCATTTACATTTATTTTTTATTGGATGCTTTATAAATGAGTATAAAACTACGTTTTTAACAAAATTCTTAAATAAGTGGCTATGGACAATTTGTTTTAATTTAAGAAAGATTTTTTATAAACTCTTTACTTCTACCATATGCAGTATGGTAGAATATTTGTGCAAAGTAATAGAAGAAAATAAAGTCATAGTATCTCTCTTTGGCACTCAGTGATGACAGGTTTCACCAAATGGGAAGAACCAGAAACATTTTTTATTTCATCTACTGCATTTTGAGAAAGAGAAGATGGGTAGTGAAGGGAGAGAGGGGTTTGAATATTAATCTTTTCCAAATAGACACTGATATAAAAGTCAATCTGTAAGTGGGAGCAACGTAGTCCTTCCCAAGGCCAGATGGTATAAGGCTCTGCTTGGTTTCCTGTTCTTGCAGTGTTTTAGCCTTCCCAGACCTGGCTATTAAATCACTAATCATGCCTTCCCCAAAGTGGAGACTCTAATAGAATCCAGTGATTTCGTGGTTAGTAGCTTAGACTTGCTAACCTTTCATCTTTCTGACCTGATCAATGACTGTATCTGTGATCTTTCAATTCCAGTCTCATGCTGGCAGGTGCCCTGGTGAGCTTTCTTTCGGAGAAGTGCGCTAAGATTGAAAACACCTCTAACTCTGACTTGTGTGCTAACAAACCATGTTCAAGAATTGCTTTCCATATTATCTACAAGGGCTCTAGAAATGAGGTACCTTTTCTGCCCTGTGCTCTCCTACATACGGTATAAGTTTCTTTTCCCGGGAAGGACTTGTCCAAGCTCAAGAACCTAGGCTCAGATGGGAGTAAGCCTCCCTTTCTGTATTCGTTCCAGCCAACTTGTGTCACTATTGCTACCTTCAGCCCTATGCCACTCTAAAGCCCTGGCAACATTTCCTTACATACCAGCTTCTCACTCCTTATTTTATCATTTTTCAAATCCAGTTCCTGTGTACTTGAGTAATTCCAAATTACTCAAGTATGCCAAGCTCTTTGGGTCCTTCAGTAAAAGTCAGATTGTTTTGGTAAACATCAGGGACCATGCCTGATTAGAGGGAGTCCTCATCCGGCAACCTCTCTATCTAATGTGAAATCACAGTAAAAGCAAATCTAATAAAAGGCAAAGATGCTAACTGACCATACATTCGCTACACACTAAGCCATGCCCACCAGCCAATCAGAGTGACTATAGGCAAATTAACCCAACCAAGATGGCGGCCAGCAGCCACGAAGCTGGAGCAAGCAGGAGGCTTGGTTGCCTGGGCAATGAAGGAAGCCAAGCTTCCCACCAGCCCTGAGCCGGCTGAGGCCTCCGCTCATGGCAGCAAAGTTTCAATTATAGAAGACAAATAAATCCCAGAAACCTACTTCCAGCCAGCCTCCACTGGGAGCTTGGGTGGCTGGGGGTTGTGGCCAGTCTGCAAACTGCCATCAGCCCCTCACTCAGGCTGGCCAGGCACCCCAGCAGGGCCCCCCCCCCCTGAAGGGGCTGTGGCCAGCCTGCAAATAGCCATCAGCTCCTCACCCAGGCTGGCCAGGCACCCCAGCGGGGATCCCCATCCAGAAGGGGCTGTGGCCAGCCTACAAAAAACCACCAGCCACTCACCCAGGCTGGCCAGGCACCCCAGGAGACCCCCACCCTGAAGGGGCTGTGGCAAGCCTGCAAACAACCATCATCCACTCACCCAGACTGGCCAGGAACCCTAGCAGGACCCCCCCATCCTAAAGGGGCTGTGGCCAGCCTGCAAACAGCCATCAGCCCCTCATCCAGGCTGGCCAGGCACTCCTATATAATAAAGGGTAATATGCAAATTGACCTTAACAGCAGAATGACTGGTCACTATGACACACACTGACCACCAGGGGTCAGATGCTCAATGTAGGAGCTGCCCCCTGGTGGTCAGTGTGTTCCCACAGAGGTTGCTCTGCTCAGCAACAAACCAGGCTGATGGCTGCCAGTACAGCGGTGGTGGTGGGAGCCTCTCCCGCCTCCTCAGCAGCACTAAGGATGTCCTGCTCCCTGCTGGCAAGTGGACATCCCCCGAGGGCTCCTGGGCTGCCAGAAAGATGTCTGATTGTCAGCTTAGGCCTGATCCTCCAGGGAGAGGGCCTAAGCCAGCAGGTGGACATCCTCCAAGAGGTCCCAGACTGCAAAAGGGCACAGGCCAGTCTGAGGGACCCCCCCCCCCGCCTCCACCAAGTGCACAAATTTTTGTGCATTGGTCCTCTAGTCTTTTCATAATCTGCCAAACAGAAGATATTTCCTAATATGCATACATAGCTAAATAACTTTTTTAACTTAATTAGGAGAGATTCACTCTTTTGCCTGCAGGGTCATGGACCAGTGGCATTCATGAAAAAACACTCTCTCTGAGTGGAACACAGAAGTTTTAATAGCAGGATCTGCAGGCTTTGTAACTGGGTGGATCCCCCAGCAAGATGTCTCTAGGTCAAAGGCCCTAGAGATGGAATGTTAGTAATTGCCGGGCTTGGTCTTCTCACACCTTTTTTATATGAACACATTGTGTTCTCTTAAACTACTCTTAATTTTCCACATGTCTTAAATCCCATTACTATCACCAAAAAAAGGTTATTTCTCAAAGGTCTGGTGCAAATTAATTAACTCAAAGAAGGTCGATTCACATCAAGACATTTCTTTTTTATTTTATTTACTTTATTTTTTCCATCACCATTTATCCCCTCTATGCTCTCTTCCACCTCCACTCCCCTTTATTCTCCCCCCACAATCATGACACTATTGTCAATACTCATGAGTTCTCTCTCTTTTTTGATTAATCCACATTGAGACATTGCTTAGGCTAAGAAACTCCCTCTAGAATGTTAGTTAAATTTAACTGGTCCATATATATATATGTAATCTTACTTCTGCTAAAATATTTAAAATTAATTACACCCAGGAAATATAATGAAAAGAATATGGTGGGATGGTGGTGATAAGAGGATTCTTCAGTGACTTCCTAGATAACTTAGTACATAAAAATCAAAGGAATCTTAAAGTTATTCAGTTTTATAGATCAGACATAGTCCAAGTAGAAGTGGATGATACAATAGAGGGCATTTAAAGTCCCTTGTAACACTTGAATCTATGATTCTTTAAAGACAGTGTTCCTCTTAATCCATTAGACTTTGTCAGCCTCCTCTAGGATTATGTCACTTAATGGACCAAGCCCTTTTTTTTACTGTTCAATAAAACCTTAATAAAATGCAGAGGAAAAGAATAAACAAGGAAATGAGAGCTAGAGACATGTAAAGTTCAAGACTGTGATTTCAAGTTTCAAGAGTACTAGGAAGAACAAAACAGTAACTGATTCTTTTTTAAAAAATATATTTTATTGATTTTTTTACAGAGAGGAAGGGAGAGGGATAGGGAGTTAGAAACATCAATGAGAGAGAGAGAAACATTGATTCAGCTGCCTCTTGCACGCCCCCCACTGGGGATGTGCCTACAACCCAGGTACATGCCCTTGACCGGAATCGAACCTGGCACCCTTGAGTCTGCAGGCTGATGCTCTATCCACAGAGCCAAACCAGCTAGGGCAGTAACTGATTCTTTAAAACGAGTGTATGTTAAAGAGGGAACCAAAGCAGGAGTCAGATGTGGAAAAATAAAGAGAATAAAGTGGGAATCAAGTTACCAGAACCAAGTAGTGGTTGGCACTCAGCCTCAATTAAAGAACTCTCTCACTACAATTGCAAAGGCAGATAAGAATGGAACTCCAACAAGGATGCTTTGGGGTCTGGTCATGGAGCTCTGGTTCCAAAAAACTCTACATTCTTCTGATCCAGTTATTTTCAGAGCTTAGGGTGGGATCCATTCTTTGGAGCTGTTAAATGGGCTACGAAAAATGGTACAAGAAAAATGTGACACCCCCTTTCTTTATTTTGCCCCAAAGGTTTCTCTATTCTTAACTGGAGTTAAAATAGTTATTGGTAGGTCGCTACACTAACACTTTCATGCGGTCAACTAATGTTTTTACTGTACATTTTATTTTATTTTTATTTTTTAAATATATTTCATTGATTTTTTACAGAGAGGAAGGGAGAGAGATAGAGAGTTAGAAACATCGATGAGAGAGAGACATCGATCAGCCGCCTCCTGCACATCCCCCACTGGGGATGTGCCCGCAACCCAGGTACACGCCCTTAACCGGAATCGAACCTGGGACCCTTCAGTCCGCAGGCCGACTCTCCATCCACTGAGCCAAACCGGTTTCGGCTTTACTGTACATTTTAAGGGGCTCTCTTTTTCTCCAATGCCACCACCTCCATGTTTTATTCACATACCTAAACTTCAACCAAAGAATAGAAGAGTCAAAGCCCAATAGTGTACATTCATTGGTAGAGAGACTAATGCATTAGAACTTGATTTTGTAGACAGTCAATTGCTTGACAATTGTGAGACAATTGCCTCAGGAGACACAGAAGTAAATCATTAGTTCCTGTCCTCAAGAAGTTCACATTCCATTTGGGAAGACAGGTGGACATATATTTGCAGTAGAGTGTGATAGTGCAAGCAGAGAGTGTTTTGAGAACACCAGGGGAAGGCCACTTACCCACATGGAGAATGCACACAAGAACTTTTATTTTAGTGTTGTTTTGTGTGTGTGTGTGAGTGTGTGTGTGTGTGTGTGTGTGTTTGATTCAGATCACGTGTTCTTTCATCAAACTCTTCCTTGAGGGGTGATGACCTATTTTAATTCTGTTTTTAATTTAAAATAACACCTAACATGATGCTTTACCTTCTATGAATTGTAAATAAAACATTTTTCATTTTTTCTCTGGGGGAAAAAAGATTCAATTCACCAAGACAGTTTTGATACTAATTGAAAAATATTTCTTTCCATAAGAGCTAGAAAGAAACTTTCCAAATAGTAATTGTTGAAGCGGGGTATAAAGAAACCACCCTGTTATACAACCCAGTTTTTCTAAATTGCTACCCAGATCATATGTGCAATCGTTTGACTCAGTTCAGAGTTCGGCAAAATTTTTTTCTTAAAGGCCTTGTGGGCCATATGGACTTTGTTGCAACTCCTTGGTTCTGCCATTGCCGCACACAAGAACTATTAGACCACACATACATAAATGAGAATGGCTAGAACACATTAAACTTTCTATACCCAAACAGGGGCAGGCCAGATTTGTGTAGCAGCTAATTTACTAGCTCCTAATTCTTAATTGATTGCTTCCGGTCATGCTGTAAACACATGTACATACAAATTTGCAAATATTTATTTAGTGATATATTTGTATTATGTAAAATACATTTCTCTAGGTATATACTTGGATTTATAGAAATATGGGACAGATAAACAATTCATTTGACTATTGGTAAAGAGTTTAAGATTAAGAATAACTGATACCAAAATAAAAAATTCCCCAAATGGAAATTCTGAGAGACCTTTGCCTAAAGTGGCATTGTTGGATGCTGCTGTGATGTTGCTCAATGTAATAAATTATTAAATTGTTGAAAAGTGCTGTTTTTGCCCTAAATTTTTATTTTGGGTGTCTTGAAAACTATAGTATCAAAGATTTTGAGATTATGCAAATTCTGGGTACCCTTGGCATGAGGCAATCTATTTTTATATTTTACAAAAATATAACTATGCAAGTGTGTTTATTAAACGGAAACAAACTACTAAAAATTTCCACGTATGAGAAATCCTTAGGGAAATTAGTCTCTTAGTAGAGATGTAGATTTTTATAAGAACATGTAATAAATAAAAGGCATCTTATATTTTATCTACTACAATTCTTTCATGACAAAAATCCTTTTAGAATATTTGTAGATCTTGCATCCATATGGTTCAGGTGGGGCTGCTAATTAGTCCTATATTCCGGCTAAATAAGAATAGATCACACCATTCCAGGCAGAGAATACTAAGGCAAAATTCATTGGGATGGTCAATTCTTAAACACTGGAAAATGCCTCTCATTTGAGGTCAAGAATCCCTTGGCCTTTATCATGATCAAATACCACAGGATGAGCAGAAACAGTCTTCTGTGGTTATCTTTCTTATCATTTCCTCCTGCTAGTCTACCTTGATTTAACCTACAACCTCCACCTCTATATCAACACTAACTGTGCCCTTTCCTGTTTCTCGTAAGTTCAGAGGATCAGTGACATGGTTTTCAGCCATTAGTTTTCCCTAGACTCTCTGTGAATGTGGCAACAATCCAAGTTACTGCAGATTTATATTTAGGGATATGAGATGCTAGTTTTGAAATGAGCATTATACATCCAATCCTGCATTTGTTACACATTCATTTATTCCTTCATTTTTAAAAATAGCTATTTATTGGGCGCTTACTCTAAGTTAGGCAGTGTCCTGGTTGCAAGGGATATAACGTTCAGTAAAAAGAAGCATAGCCCCTGAACTCATGGTACTACAGCACAGTTGGTGAACAGATGTGGATCTAAGGATCATTCACAATGATAAGAACCTAAGACAATTCTTAATCTAACTGACAATGGGCTGGGGGCTCTGTCCAGGAAGTTTTCTTGAGGGAGTGCTTCCTAGTTTTTTAAATAAAAAATAGGTGCAAGACAGGTAAGTGGGAGGAGTAAGAGCTTTCCAGCAGAGAGAACGTGAGCTGCAATGCCCTATGGCTGGAGGAGAAATGGCCATAGGAAACCTGGCACATTTTAGGAACTAGAAGACATGTGTTGATGGAGCAAGGGAAACTGGTTCAAGGCCAGGCAGGAGTCAAGTTACCCAAGATCATGGCTATGAGAAGGATGTTGGTCTTGACTCTACGAGAAATAGGAAATATGTGAACAATTGGTTGGAAGTTATGCCATGACATGAACAGATCTGTATTTTGGAAAGATCCCTGAGACCGTCCCATAAAGGCTAGAGAGGCTCAGGATGGACAAGCGGAGAACAGATGAGCTACAAGTGAATAACATTTATGAACTCTTCTACACATCCCTGCACTCATTTGTTAACTCACTCATTTGTTTATTCACTCGCGTATGCTTCCTTCTAGCAACACTTCCTGAGTGCCTATAATATGAAAAGCATGGTGAGGGATAAAAAGAGAGATAAATCCTAGTGTCTGGCACCTTAAGAGCTTATTAAACATGTGTATATATTACTTTTCACAATTTAAATGTTAAATTCTTGCTGTGGTTTATATTTGAATAATCTCGATTGACTAGCTAAAAGCAGTCTGCACCTAGGAATTCTTGCTACAGTGAATTGTGTAAGGACAACAACATTTGTATTCAATTTAAAGACTAACTGGCCTTTTCTACATCGTTGAAAATATCTGAACATGACTTCAGAATTTTTACGTTGTATAGCTAGGTCAGAGTCCATTTCTTTTTGCTTTTCTTTATGTAGTAGAGTTATATTCTTAATTAGAATTCCTCTTCAGAACAAGTTTTCTTATCCATCCCTCTATAATTTTGGTAACTAGCCCTTGCTGTACCAGTCAGACCTCCTTTTCTCCACTTTCCTCTTCTTACAATTCTCCATCCCATTTCTGGGACCTGTCAAGTGTTTCTGTAATGCAAGTTCCCATTGGAGCTCAATGAATACCCTCCTCTCATCCTCGCGGCCACCACATTGAAGGTCTGTGCCCCAGAGGGAAAGGATAAAGTAGACGTTAAAAAACCAAACTGTTTGCAAAAATAACCTCAGAGTCAGTTTCAACCCCTCTGGGTGTTTAGGTGCCGAAGGAAAGTGAAGAACCGTGAAGATACGGAAACACTGCACAAATGTTACCGAAGACCAAAGAAATCAATTAGTTCGGAGTTAGGCAAGCCACTCTTTATAGACCGTGATTTCAGGATCTTTCAGAACGTCTTTCCTGCCAGAAAATATTTTATGTGCCACTCCATCCTTCACTATTCGGTATTCAAATAACACTTCCTTTATTCTTCATCCTTCAACCGAACTTCCTTTATTCTCCATCCTTCAGCAGGTAGGTAGCTGAGAGTTATTTGGTGGTTATTTTATGTTGTTTTCTGGTCAAACATCACCACAAATTTTAGAGGCTTCGAACAGCTAATATTTATTCCTACTCCATGCTCTATGCTCAAGGATGGTCAGCTAGGAGCTCGGATAGTTGCCATTCTTACTGATGGGCCCGCTGAACAGCCACCGTTTGCAGTATCACTGGCCACAACCAGATAACAGGGAAGGAGGCAGCCTGAGCACCAGCTCATCCGCCTTCCATTGGAAACGACCTGTGTCTCCCGTGCTTGCCTTTCAGTGCTCAGAGCAGGTCCCACTGCCATCACTGATTTCAAGGAGAGCAAGGAAATCCAGCCTTTTCATACACCTAGGCTGGAAACTGGCAATATATTCTGGGCAGCACTAATGTCTGTCATAAGTCTCTTTTAAAATTTCTCCCTTCCCAAAGAAAGCCTTTAAAGATGATTTATTAACTCCTAATGCAAAAGTTCTCTTAGTCTCATTTCCATATGAGTGATATGTGGATACTAAATTCCTGGAACTCACACACCAAAAAGTAAGGGAACCTTGTAGCCATATTTTAATCTTGGGTACATGATTAGGAGCACAGCTGGAATCCTCTATGTTGTCCTGACTTCGGCTCTCTGGATGTTACAGATATGGCTCTTTTTGTTGTTGTTGTTAATCCTCACCTGAGGATATTTTTCTATTGATTTTTTACAGTGCCTCTACAGGGCCGGGGATTGAACCTATAACCAAGCTATGTGACCTTGACCGGAATTGAACCCTAGACCCTTCAGCATGTGGGCCGACACTCTATCTACTGAGCCAAACCAGCTAAGGCCAAATATGGGTCTCTTTTAAACAAAATACCCAGCATATGACAATTTCTTTATTGCAGGCAAACGAGGAACCAATTCAAAAGAGAAAGTCATGAATCAATAAAATACACTTGAGTGGATTTAATAGCATGACTTTACCTCGCGTCCTACACACAAAAACACAGACAGGATGTTCAGGCATTTGCAGTGTAGGCATGCACATCCCACTTGCCTAAATACACATTTCTTATCTGTGTGTACTCTTATAAACAAACTTTTGTTTATATGCCAAAAGACAGGTGTGTACATCAATGCCGACTTCAAGCTATATGTGAATGTTATTGGGAAAGGGAGAGAAAGGGGATAACAGAGAACTAGCAAAATATAAAATGCAGGCCAAACTGGAATAAAAAGGAGGGCATCACATATTAAAAGGAGGACAGGAGGAAAGAGCAGAAAAGAGAGAATGAGGGGAACTGCATTTATGAAAGAAAAAAAAGTAAAGTAACGTAAGAGAATATGGATACTTGTGGAGGGTTCTGACCAATTATTCTGCAAAGGTGGGGACCCGAATGTCAGGAAACAGTAGATGGGAACATATAAGAAAAGGTGAGTCAAAAGATTCAATAAATTCAAAAGCAAGGAGTACAACTAAATCTCATTTACTGAATTTCCAGGCAGTGAACTAACAGCTTTCAAACCCTCTAATAATATCCACAAACACTGTGTAGTGTTGTCTATGATCCAGGTGTTGTTCCGCGCATATATATCAACTCACCAAATATTTACAAACCATATGAGGTAGGGCTTATAATTATCCTTATCCTGCATGTAACAAAACAAAGGCATACGAAGACTAAGGAACTTATCAAACATTGCGAGTAAGCAATAAAACCAGGATCTGAACTTAAGTATTTAGCATTAGAGTCTGAGTGCTTAACCACTACTCTCTGTTGCACCTCATTTCCTCTGAAGAAAGTATGTACATATGAAGGCATGTATTCTCTCATTTATTCATTAGCTTGTTCATTCACGCATTGATTCATTTTTCTTGTCATTTATTCCTCAATAATTTCCTGAAAGATTATAGATGTCTGATTCTGTGCTAGGCACTTGGAAAAGAAAGATGATTAAGATGAGGCTCATTGCCTTTAAAGAGCTCGCAGGCTAATAGAGTGAGATAGAAAAGTTAATAAGTTCCATCACATATTCTAGGTTTCATGTTAAATGCCTGCGTTAAGTTCCGCAGGAGTACAAAAGAAGATATGGGTTTTTTTGTTTGTTTGTTTTTTATGGTAGGGTAAAAAATAGTTTACAGGGCTGAGGTTTGAAGTGTTTACCAGGTAAACAGTATGAAAGCAGCATTCTGGATGAATGGGGCCGTGAGAACCAAAAGCATAGACCATGAAACCATTAGGTGCTGAGAAAATGGAAACATTTTCATTTGTAGAGTGCAGAGAGGACAGAATGATGTTGAGAAAGGAATGCTGATCGTGGATGTGCGTGCATCTGTGAAAAGATGGGCGTGAAAAGAGCAGAGTTGAGGTTGGAGATATAAACAGGGGTCCCAAATAAAATGCAAAAGATTTTGCACCTTATACTTTTATCGAGAAGGATTTTAAATTATCCAGTGACATCATCAAATTGGTTTGAAACATTCTTTGTTGGCCCTGGAGAGAAACAAACTGGAGAGAGCTGAGATGGGAGTCAGAGAAACTAGTTAGTAGGCTACTGCTTATTGGTACTGCAATGGTTCAAGTGAAGACAGCTAAGGCTATGGCATTGCCAATGGGGAGAATGGAACAGATAATGGAATGGGAGGAGGTATTTTCTCAGAAACAGCAAATTGTGTGTGTGTGTGTGTGTGTGTGTGTGTGTGTGTGTGTGTGTGTGTGAGTGTAGGAGGGCAGGGTATTTAGGAAAATATTTTAGAATGACTCCCAGTTTCAGGATTTTGGTGGCGGATGGTGGTAAGATAGAGTACACTAGAAAAGATATCTTTTGAGGAAAGATAGTGTCTAGATGTCCAGACAGCTTGGAGTTACCAGTATATTATCATTGAGCCTGCCCAAGGTCATGGCATTTTTGACTCTGGTATCAAGGCTTCCAATTTGTATTCCAAAGTGTTCAACTCTACAAAGAAACCTGCAATTATTTATTGTAAATCTATGAGCAAGTTACTCCGACAAATACTAACAGGTCTCCAGCAAGGATGCATGATCTACATATTATTATTTAAAAACATTTGATATCGATACGTAATTAATTTGCCATAATTATTCACATTTTCTTAGAAATAATTGGTTTCTATTTTCTCTTTCATGTCTCTCTGACTGCTCATGAAATACTCATGGCCTGATTACATTTTTCATTTTTGTCTTCACAATACACATACCCTGTCTTCCACTCAGGCTAGAAGAGCTTTGGTGCTAAAAATAATGCTCTTAGAATAATCCTCCAGTGGGAACCAATCTTATGCCACCTGAGAAGTACATATATGGGCCCAAATCAGATTCTGGACTCCCTCTATCTTCTGATTTTGTTACTATTATTGGATTCTCCTGCATAATTTTGTATGATGAAGTGTTATAATTTTAAAAATTATCCATACAAGATAGATTTTTTTTTTCATTTTGAACATAACCATTTCTTGGTCCTAGGAGCTTAAGTGGCTCTTTGTGCCACAGAAACTACTTAATCATGTTCTTAATAATAAGCCACTTAGTGTTATATGGTAATAACTAGATTTGAAAATTATTAATTCAAGTAAAAGCTCCCTATATTGCTATTTTTTCCTTAACCTGCATGTTACTACTTAGTAAAGGTAGTATTGCTCTGAAAACAACTTTTTAGAGCACATATTGGCCTTCGTCTTCATTTGTTTGAAATTAGCAATGTAGGTTATTTTATGCCTTTCCAAATTGCTGTAAGCTCTTTGAGGGTAGGGAATGTGCCCTAATCATCATTATATCCAGAATGGCACCTAACAGATTATCTATTAAAAATAGTCAATAAGACTGGTTGAATGCATACACTGCTGTTACTAACAGGTTCATACTATCCTGAAAACACCAATATTTTGTCCAGAACATCGATGGTGAGGCTGCACATAAGAAGCCAGATGTTTGGCTATCATGATACAGTGTGTAGTTAAGCATGGAAACTGTGGAGTCATACTGCTTGGGCTCTACTCCTAGCTATACCATTGGAAGACGGGGTCCCTTGGCCTGGGCTGTGGGATCAGGCTGAAACCAGCTCTCTGACATCTCCCGAGGGGTCCTGGATTGTGAGAGAGCACAGGTCAGGCCGAGGGACCCCACCGATGCATGATTGGGACCAGGGAGGGATGCAGGAGGTTGGCCAGGTGAGGAGAGCCCACGGGAGGGCTCCAGGGCATGTTCAGCCCATCTCGCTCAGTCTGGATCAACCAGGCCCCAGAAGCAAGCTAATCTACAGGTCAGAGCATCTGACCCCCTGGTGGTCAGTGCACATCATAGCGACTGGTCAACCAGCTGACTGTCTTCCCCCTGGTGGTCAGTGAAGGTCATAGTAAGCGGTTGAGTGGCCTTAGCATATCATTAGCATATTTTGTTTTGATTGGTTGAATGGCCAACTGGACACTTGGAATATTAGGCTTTTATTATATAGGATTCTCCAATGAGAGAGCTTGTGGCTTGCATTATGAAAATTGTTATGTTTTAGGAAGCAATTGAATAACCTGGAAATAAATTATAGCTATAATTTCAGAAAAGGAAGGCAAAAGCATTATCTCTGTATATGTATTTGATGTAAGTAGATTTTAAAATCTTAGAAACTACCAAGATATCCTGAATGCATTATATATTTGATTTGCAAGTTGGACAAGGATTTGTAAAGTTACTTTATAAACAGAGTTACTTCATTTGAAGAATGTAATGTGCAGAGTTTATCTGAGCTGGTATACATGATATATTTAGCTCTAATGAAATGTGACCTAGATACATTAATACAACAGAGCAGTTTTGGAATTATTTGCTTATAAGGCTAATTACTCCCACTTTCCAGCTGTTTCTTCTTTCAGAATCTTAGAGCCTAGTGGACATGTCAGAGCCATCCATCTAAATTAAACTAACAAGGAAATATGAAGCTTGATCAAGCCATGCTTTAGATTTGAAAATTACAAAATGGGTATTTGCTCCAGGTTTTTGTTTTTGTTTTAATCTCTTTGGAGAGGGAGGATTGAAGGGAGGGTGGAAGGGAAAAGAGGAGAGAGGGAGAGGGAGGGGGAGAGGAGGAGAGAGAGAGAGAGAGAGAGAGAGAAGAAAGAGAGGTGAGAGAGAACATCAATTGGTTGCCTTCTGTATATGCTCCAATGGGGCATAGAACCCACAATCTAGGCATATGCCCTGACTGGGAATCAAGCCTCAACATTTATGTATATAGGATGATGCTTCCACTAACTGAGACACACTGGCTAGGGCCAGGATTTTGTTTGTTTGCTTGCTTGCTGTTGTTTTAATGATAATTGTGAATATGTGAGAACAAACTTGCACGCAAAGCATTCTGAGTAAAAGTACAGGATAACACTTAATTCTGTGAAAAGAGGGTAGTCTATGCTTTAGTTCCTAATTTTTCCTCAGTTTATATTCTCACTTGAATGAATGACTCACATAGGAATGTATCTAAATGTATATAAGTTTATTATATGAAATACATGCTGATATTTCAAAATGTGTAAAAGAGTGAGATGCCATTCTTGTTAAAGTAGGTCTGGTATTTCAAAAAATATAAAAATCACTATGATCAAATTTTGTGGTATTAAGACTAAATGCATTTTGTAGAAATGTGTTATATAAATGCTATTCTTATTTAAATCCCTATGCCTATCGCTATTGGTTCAAATATGTGTCTATCTTTCTACAAATATCTATATATTTGTGTTTGTATGTGTGTATATGAGTGTATTACTAGTATATATACATATATACATATTATCTTATAGAACTTAAAGATTCATGAAGTCTCCTAGGTTACATGGAGTAGTAGTTCCTTGGAGCATCAATGCCAAGTCCCTATATAGCTGGACCTGAAAAGGGGAAGCTCTACAAAATATCTGTTCAAAAACATGAACAGTTTTGTAATGAATATCAAAAATATACAATATTACAAGATGTCGGGAAATCGAAATCAGACAAAACCAAGATCCCTCTATTCTCCATATTTCTTTTTATTTTTGATCCTCATGTGGAAATGCCCTCAGAGACTCAGGTGTTGGGGATGGGAAATATATGAGCGACCCCTCTCCACCTTCCCCCCTCTCCCCCAATCTAATTCTTGGGAGAATAATTCGAACAAGTTAAGACAGAAGGTTTTGCACTGCCCTAGCCTGGTCAGGAATGGATTTGTCTGCAGCCAATTAGTTGTCAATTCTTCTACAGGATTGGTTGCCTTAGGACATGCTCAAAAAAAAAAAATGTGGGTAGGAAGAGCTTAGTCACGACCAACACAGTCTGGCTTTCAAATCACAGGCAGTTCACTGCACTCCATCACAGGGAGGGAGAAGAAAACGAGGCTGCCTCTGTCAGATGTCTGTGGGAGCTGCACACTCCTAGGAGAAATCTGCCTGGACTAGTGACACAGTAAAATATCAGCATGGAAGCAGCCATAAGCACTAGAAGATGTCCAACTGCCTGCAAGCCGCTTTTCCGATTTCCATTCCCTTTAAATCACAGCTAGCCGGCATCAATAACACTACAAAGTATTTTGTGAGCAAAAACAAGGTCATGGTGTTGTAATGCACTGTTTTGAGAGTCACTCTCAAATAAGGGCATATCCAAATGTATAGACTGTTTAAACATACAGGTCAAAAAAAAAAAAAAGCCAAAGGTAACAATAATTGAAAACAGCTGGTGAAGTTACATGTAAGTAGATTGTATGGCAACGGAACCGAGTATTTAATAAAGGTGCCAATTGGATAAGGCTAATTCTTTGGGTGTGATTCATTCCAACAGATAAAAATTTTGAGATAAAGCAATTAAGCTAAAATCCATACATTGGCATTAGAATCCAGGGCAAAACTGTAGTGGTAAGTATGAGACTAATCTATGATGATATTGACAAAAATTGTGACATTCAGGAAAGATAAGTTTTGTTGGCGCATGGCAATTAAAGTTGGGAAGGAACCATGCACTGCTTAACTTCCATTATCAAAATATAAACAACTTGGCAGTAACCTGAATGGCGAAGTGATAACGATTTTAAGGAAGATTGACTCACAGAAATGGAAAACAGGAAATACAGTAGCAAGTGAAGTGCTCACACCATGTAGAAGAAGCTGAGATCCCCTAGCAGCTAGGGCCTAGTTGCAAGGTTTTAAATGGCATGCTTTTTATCTTTGTGAATTTCAAAGACTCTGCAATGGGCAAGCCAGGAAGGAAATATTAACCATGGAGGAGAAAGGTGGTGTTCCATTCTTCACAGAGCATGCACAGAGGAGAGTAAATGTTTGTTTAGGTCAGAGGTAGGCAAATTGTGGCTCGCGAGCCACATGCGGCTCTTTGGCCCCTTGAGTGTGGCTCTTCCTAAGCCTTAGGAGTACCTTAATTAAGTTAATAACAATGTACCTACCTATATAGTTTACGTTTAAAAAATTTGGCTCTCAAAAGAAATTTCAAACACTGTACTGTTGATATTTGGCTCTGTTGACTAATGAGTTTGCCGACCACTGGCCTAGGTTGTAGTGTATTAAATACATATTTAGAAAGTGGTAATTAATAGGTTAAAAAAGAACAGCTTAAAATATTTACAATGTAAAGGTCTTACAATGTAAAGGTCTTTCCTCCTCACATCATCTTCAAAGGAAAGCTGAAATGTATGTGGAATAGCAGTGTCTGCTGTTATGAAAACTGTACCATCTAGGAACAACATCAGAATTTTTGGTTCAAAACTAACGAAATTGAACAGTTCGGCACGTATCAACTTCGAATGTAATATGACAGAAACATGTCAGCATACTTATCTTTTTCTCTTTCCTCTGAAAGTGTCCAACGTTTGTAACTACTTCTCAAAGAGATGAACAACCACACTGCTTTCCTCAGTAGGATGTGCATAACATTCTGTCTTATGTGCCCTACAAAAAGGAAAAGGAAAATTTCTCTCTCTCTCTCTCTCTCTCTCTCTCTCTCTCTCGTTCAAATTGCACGTTTGGATTTTATCGCCTCAGATTAAATAGAGGCAAAAAGAGACAGAACAAACACCGGATACTGAAAGTGTACCATGGGGGCTGGAATTACAGCAGGTCCCCTTTTTCCAGGAAAAAAAAAAAAAAGCCCAGAGGGAGAACCTCGCATTCTGCTCTGTGCTGTTCCCCACCCCCAGGGAAAGAATCAAAGAGCTGCAGAAGTAGTAGGAACACGGCTTGTCTAATTTTGCTCGGTGGTCAGGGCTGGGGGTGGCGGATGTAAACTTTTTAGATCTGTGGATTGCTTTGCTCACCAGGTAGGGACGATGCCTGTGGAAGGAGATTGGGGAAGATTTACTGCTGAGAGTGAGCGGGAGGTTCCCCAAGGCATATACTCTGCAAATGGACTTTCCTGAGCAGCTGGAGGGAAGTCTCCAGCCCTCAGAGCTTGGCGGTGAAAGCTCCGGTGGATGGCAGGAGTGTGAAGGAATGAATGATGCATCTCGAGGGCGCAGGGAAACCAGAGAAACTTCCAGCTGTCGGATTCCACGAGTGTGCCTTGAAGTTGGTCCTGCGTGGAAGCGCTGATGACTAAGTACAGGCGTGATGAGTGCCCTCGCCCTCCAGCGGGAGCGGTACCTCTTTACCTCTCCTCCGCAGCCATGTCGCCCCAGAGCCAAATGTTTGGGGGCTGGCGACAGGGCGCGGCTGCGGGGACCTAGGGACCCACAGACATCGCATGAGCGACGCCTCACCCATACCCACCGGCAGCACCTAGGA
>NW_006287459.1:902964-903186 GCF_000327345.1 Myotis davidii | reverse complement strand
CCTCGGCTCCAGCTCGCTGGGCTGCAGCAGCCGGTCTCTCGCGCTCTCTTCTCTCTCAAGTTTCCTATCTGCTCAAGATCGGAGCCTGGGCAGGAAAAGCCCCAGGTCTGCTCGGGGCTGCAGGTAAGGTCGCACGCGTTGGTCCCAGCAGGGACCCTCTCCCTGTGCCCCTGCCCCCCGTGCATGCCCCCGCGCCCGCACTCTCTCCGGCGCCCGGGACCC
>NW_006287459.1:852787-902725 GCF_000327345.1 Myotis davidii | reverse complement strand
TCCCAGCGGTGGAGCCTGACCCGGCTGCCTCCCAGACGTGGTCTTTGGCAACTGTGGATGGGCAGGGAGGGCGATGATGGTATTTTATTTTAGAGGGAGCGAAGAAGTGAAGGTGCGAGGACTGCAGCTCGCTGTAATGGAAGGAATAACAATCGGAAAAGTGGGCTGGCTGCCCCCCCGCTTCCCCCCCCCAGGCTTTTCTCGCCTTGATCGCGGGGGTGGTCTTGGTTAAGGGGATGGTGGCTTGACGTGCCCATCTCTTTCCTCCCCCGCTTTCATTCTCCCCCCCAACCCATACTCTTCTCTAGCTCCTATGTCAATTCAGGGTCCCGTGTGTTATTATTTAAATGTCTCTACGTGAGCACAAAACAGTGTTTGCTGAGGATGGGCAAAGTGTGATTACTTGATCATCTGCCTGTCAAAAATAAATAAATAAATAAATAAACAAACAAATAAATAAATAAAAATAAAAAAATAAATAAATAAGAAAAGAAAAAGAAAAGGAAAGGAAAGAAGTAAGAAGAAAACTCACAAGATACAACCCTCGCTCACCCAATCATCATACCATACACTCACTCTGCTGGAATAGCCTCCATAGCTTTAAATGCAATTACCTACTGAAATGGTAGTCTTTGGGGGCTATTCGGATGGTGGGGGCTGAATTTAATTTTTAGTGTATTTTCGTTTCCTTTCATGGCTTTACCAGAGCTGCAATGAAGATAAAATCGAACATCGACAGCATGCAGTTACTGCTTTTTGTTTTCTTGATGTGGGACCCAATCAGGTGAGACATTTATCATATTTGACTCTTTTAATTCTGGGTAAAGGTGTGTTTCTTGAATGGCATCAGGGTAGGGTGGCTTTGGAGACGCTAGAGTATCTTGAAGTATTATTTCTAATGAAGAAGGGTTGTACCAAGAAACTGAACTATGCAGTGGCAGAGATGATAAAAAGTTCACTGCTTCATGCTTTTCGCTATAAATGCAAAAGTGAACAGAAACATTGTCTTTAAAAAAAAATCACTGAAGGAAACAATACCCTTTGAATGGCATGTTCTTGCAAGGAATTGATTAAGTTATATGCATATCACAACACCAAAATGCATTGAAGGAGTCAACAGTTTTCCTTTAAGCCACACAAACTGCACAAACTAAAATGATTTGAGTGTTAACTTAATTTTTCTTCTTTCTTTCTTTCTTACATTCTTTCTTTCTCCCTTTCTGCTTCTCTCTCTCTTTTTTAATGGTCTTGGCTCTTTTAGTCAACACAGAAAACCTAAATGATATGTGAGCCTTAAGCCTCTAGGTGGAGGTAGTATACAACTTCACAATCACAAACAATAAGATAAAAGCTTGATTTATTAATCAACTTTTTACATTATTCATTTGGATAGCTTTTGTTCTTAAAATGGTTATTACCATAAAGAGTACTGATTTTAAACATGCAACTAATTTTTTTTGCCTATGTTCTACAAACATGAAATAATTTTTATTGCATTCAGTAACTTCATCATAGCTGTAGTCTTTTCTGATTGTTTATCACCAATGGGCATCTTTTATTTATTGATTTTAGTATGCTTTTAAGATAACAGGGGACATAAAGTATAAGAGTCATAAAAATGTTCATGTAACCATTCCTTTTTTAAAAAACAAAACAAAAACAAAACAACACCCTTATTATATCTCTATTTCCCTTAAAATTTTTCATTTTCCTCTCTAAATAGTTGTCCAAGTATGAAAATATTTTCTAGAATTGAGAAAAATCTCTCCGTAAAGCCTTATTTTAATTGGAGGATATCTCATTAACACCTTAACACTGACTTTAGAAAGAAACTGTAACATGTGATTAAAAAAACACTTTTGACTGAAAATCTCTACGTGGAACTTTGTGACTGCTCTCTCAGTGATTGGTTTTAAAATTAGCTTAAGGCAGTATAGAAGCTTGAGGCTGGAGGATATGAACTAATTTGCTTACATAATTTAAATATGTTTATCTTCAATTGGTGTTTTACTGTTTTTCTGCTTTCAAGACAATATTTTAAGTTGGTTACCAATGTCTGATGTATTGTGACTATTTTTAGCTACTAGCTGTATAATCATTTAAATGCAAATGGACTCTGTCAATGATACTTTACACAATACATCTTGCTCAGCATGCAGATTACACTGAATCTTTTCTTTTAAAGGAGTGAACAAAGGAGGTCAATTAATAATCTTTGAAAATCCTCAGCTTAACCGTATTTCTCTCTATTGGTTTTCTGTCCTCTATTTAACCAGTGATGCTCATGCCAGTATTTTATTCTATTATATAAAAGATTCTCTTTATTTATTTATTTATTTATTTTTGACCAATAATTTAAATCTCTGATTCATTCTGGGAAAAACGGCAGTGCAAAGGGACATTCTGTTTTATACATCCTTTGCTTCTGCACCAATTTGCTGGATGTCACAAAACCAGGCCTCTGGCTTTCTGATGGACAAATAATGGAGAGAAATCACTGTTTTTAACCCTCTTTCCTGTGATATTTCGAGACCATTTGTTCTTTCCACAAATTTACCACACGCAGGCTTACAAAAGTAGCTGGGCATTTGAATCTCTGGGGGACCCCTGTCGCTCTCCTCCAAGTCCAGGCAGCGGGGTCCCCTCTAAGGCCCTCTGCTGCTCTGTGTGTGCCTTGATCCTTTCAGAGCCCACCTCCACCTCCTGGCTGCACAGGAGCCTGGAACTCAGCCAGCAGAGTTCCCCTGATGTCTATATTGCACTTGGCCATTGGGTGGAGGTATACCCAAAGTAAGGAAATCGTCTTGCTTTAAAAGAGAAAAAGACATAAAAAGGAAGACATCCATGAGGAAGATAGAGAAATTTAGTGCCTTGAAGGAAGCAATGTTTTTCTCAATTAATATTTGCATCACTGAAGAATGATTTCAGGTGATCCTTGGATTATGGTAGTTGGAATTACACTATTAATAGTGTCTGCATGTGATAATCTACAATCATTGCATATTCTAGGGCAGTGATGGCGAACCTATGACACGTGTGTCAGAGGTGACACGCGAACTCATCTTTTTGGTTGATTTTTCTTTGTAAAATGGCATTTAAATATATAAATATCAAAAATAAAAATCTTTTTTATACTATGGTTGCAGATATAAAAGAATTTCTATATGTGACATGGCACCAGAGTTAAGTTAGGGTTTTTCAAAATGCTGACACGCGGAGCTCTAAAGGTTTGCCATCACTGTCTTAGGGAATGAATTTTAGGGGCGGGGGAAGGGATGACACACACACAACGCTGTATAGTAGATATCTGGAAGAATTTTGACATCAAACTTTCTAATCATCTGGTATTTAGTACTCATTTTCCATAGCATGTTTACCTTCCCCATTGACATACTGGCATTTATAGAAGTGAAAAGAAGAGGAAAATGGGTTGCACTAATAGGGAGCCTTGCAATTCAAATCAAGAAAGAAGAGCATGGTGGTATTTTCGGAACACGTATATGTATTTATATATATATAATATATCAGTTTGTAAAATTATCTGTTTAGGTTGGTGCTGGCGAACATCCAAGAAGATGGGCCAGAAAACAACATCACCATTTTTACAAGAATTCTAGACAGACTCCTGGATGGTTATGATAACCGGCTTAGACCGGGACTCGGAGGTAAAAAGATTTTTACTTTCTTTTGAAACTCTCATGAAATAATGCCTTTAGAAGTTAAGATCAGTATGTATATTTTGATACATTTTATGTATAAATGCATTTCACGTGTTAAAAAAAAGATAGTTAATAGAAAATAAGTCCTGACCTTTGGCATGAATAGCTTTGAAATTAGTTCATTTACAATAGCTAAGTTTTGTAAACTTAAGTGTATGCTAAAGGGTAACATTATTGGGCAGAAATGCTTGTAACATCTTTGGTTTCCCTCACCACATTTTACAGATGCCTGTTTTAATATCAGTACAGATATGCAAAAATGAGCTGCATAAATAATAGTGTCTGAGTTGTATTTCAACACATACTCTTTTTAGGATTCTGTGATGATATTTCTTATGCAGCATGTGGCATTTCTAAAACGCAGCACAGGTTTGGCATTCTTGAAACTTTCAAAGACATTTTCCATATATGTGAGCTGTAGGCCTACATTTATTGGGCTGTGGCACAGTTTGACTTGAAATGTAAACATTCCTTTTTCACCTCAGAAAAAAATCTATTTTTATTCATGAAGGTAAAGAAAATTAGGCTTGGCTAATATGTTAAATTTTAATTATCTTTGAGCATAGCTGGATGATACTAAGGAGATTAGGTGAGAGTAGGGATTCTGAGTCAAAATATTGTTACTCATCCCTTCTAACGTGAGATATTTGCTTTTTTTATTTGAATCCTGAGAAGCACCTTGCATTTTAAGAGAGAAGTGTCATAACCAGAAATATGACACATTGTATCTCTCAGAAATAATTCAGTTGACTAATTTACACTTATTTTTCCAAAAGGAAAAAAAATAGAAAGGAACAGAATATTTCCTTAGTAATTAATATGTCTAATGCTCATAAATATAAGGTACTACTGTCCATGTTAGCATACATGGCCATGTGCTATTGCCAAACATATACAATAGAAATATGCCTAGCGTAAGGCTTTCACAATTCATGATAGACATTTGCGAGGTAGATTGCACTAAGGCAGATATTTTTCCTAAGCCATAGATCTTATTATTTTTAAGTAAATGATGTGCTATCAAAAATATTTGAGCTAGACCTTGGCTTTTGTCTCTGAGGCTCTAGGAGGAAGAATTACACTGTGGTTGTATGGTGGGTAGTAGAAACGACTTGTTGCAGGACATGGGTGTTGCCATTTATCTCTTTATATTTATTTTGTAATATTCTGTACATTCATTTTTACTGCCATTGTCAGGACTCAAATATAGATCCCTGTCACCATATTATTTGGGTTAATACAATAGATTAAATGGATCTCCTTGCCTAGTGTTTTTGTTCCCTAAATTTTATCTGCTATTATACATATTGTAATGTTATTTGTATTCTCTTATTCTTATAGTGCTTTTATATGTCACTCTATTCTCTTGATCAGATATCTTCCTTGGCTCCCCATTGCCTTCAGTCAATGGCCGTGAGGAGTAGTGGAAAGAATATGGACCTTGGAGGCCGATAGATCTAGATTGAAGTTTTTGCTCCACCCACACCCAAAGCTAAGCTGTGGCCAGATAGTCTCTGCTTCCTTTTATTTAAAGTAGCCATGCTGTATCTCCCTTTTTACTTCATAGGTTTGATGATAGGATCATATAAACAAAAAAATATACATAAAGCTGGTGCCACACACTAACAGTTCAACAAGATCTATTCCATCTCTCCTCCTTTAGATATCTAAGTTGCCAATCAAGGTTTTCTACAATCTACTTCTCTGGTCTCATTTTTTTGTTTCCCCTCTCATGTGTTCTGCACTTCAAATGTATCAATTCATTTTCCCTTGATAATCCAGTCGAGTCTTCTCCCATGGCCTTTGGTCATATTATCTGCCTCTCACTGAAATTATTTTTCCTCATCCTCTCTGATGATCTAAACTTTACCTTTCCTATAAGGACCACCTCAACACTCGTCCTCTGTAGTAAAGATTTTTCATCACTAAATTGAAGCACCCAGATTCCATTTTCTCTCTCTTGAAATTCTTTAGCAGTTGTTGGCTCTATATCTCATTTGGTACTTATTATGTGCTATCTTGGATTATTTATTACCTCTTTATGTATCTCTTGTTACTTTAACAAGATTGCAAGCTCATTGAGGCAAGATATTGTATCATAAATCCTGTGTGCCTCAGCAACTAAATATTGATTTGCATATTGTGGCCGTAAAATAAATGTTGATGGCTTGATTAACTTTTCTGTGACCAGTTAATCATCTGTAAAATGGAGCTACTCATATCTGGCTGACCATGTTGAAGTGATATGTTGAGCATCATGCTGCAGAATTACCGTAGTGTTGCTTAGTGAAGAGAACTTAACTTTAGACTGCGGAGATTCAGGAAAAATCCTGGTCCTGGTACTGAACAGTCCTATGACCTTTGAACACTGAGCCTCTCTGGGTCACATTTGTCCTGTATAGAAAGAGATTACTGATAGTAATATTCTTAGAGTGTTGATGAATGACGTATGCTAAGAATTTAGCACAGTAACTAGTATATAGTAGAAAGTTAATAAATAATAGCTAAAAGAATTAGAAAAACTCTCCAAATGTACTGGTGTAAATTTAAATTATTATTGTGGTTACTTCTGCATCCAAAATTCTTAGTCTGAATGTTCATATGTCATTCCAGATAGAAAGTTCAGGGAAATTACTGTGTCATTATGTCTCAGAAATTAATAAGGGAAAAATGGGCTTGATCCTATTTTAATATATCAAGCTGAGCATCTCTATTGATGAATAATTTGGGTAATTAATCTCAATTATTATTTTCTTTCTTTTGTGAGTTTCATATAAATGAATACACAAGAAAGAGCAATCAGTTTTGGACCAGGAGTTAGAAAAATTATTCTTTTCACCTGGCTGTGTCACTTACTAGATCTTATCTCGACAAGATACTTAGACATTCTGAGCGCTGGTATTTTCTGTGGGAATGTGGACATAATTGTATTTTATTCTGAGCGAAGGAAGGGAAATTGGGATTCATATATGTAACAAAGGTTATGCAATATATTGAGTGATAAAATTTTAAGATATTTAATGATTAATAATAGGTCTTCTTTAAAAATTAAGTCAGGTCCTGCCACTCACATGCTCAAAACCCTGCAATGGTTTCCACTTCATTCATAATTAAGCCGGGATTTCTTGTGCTGGCCTCCAAGGGCCTGCAGGATCTGCCTCTCTGTTCTCCCTCTGACCTCACCTCACCCAGCTCTCCTTGCTGCTGCTGCTGCTGCAGTCACACTGGCTTCCTTTCTGCTCGCTGAGCGCACCAGGACACTCCTGGGAGCCTTTTCCCTGGATCTCCATTGATCTCACCTTCTCAATGACACCTATCCTGACCAACCACATAAATACAAGATAATTTCTATCTTTGTTAATTTATGTCAATTGCTTATTTTTGTCTATTTTGCTAGAATATAGGCTGTTTGAGGTCAGGGATTTTGGTCCATCTGTTGTTTGGTGAACAAGCATTGGTAAGCACTCCATTGAAGACATCTTGAATAAATATTAATTGTATTTACTTATTTAATTTTATTTTTATATGCTACTGGGAAAAGGATCAAATATAGGACTTCTTCCTTTTTGGACTTATTCTTAAAATAAATGGAGCGATTGTCATTTAATTACCATATTAGACTTTCACTCTTAATATCAGCATATTTAAGGCCAAATTCTTGGTGAATTGGAATCTTTGTTACACCTATTACTCGGACTCCTGATTTAAGGTTAGATGTAATTCTGCCATGAACAAGCTGTGATTTGGGATGATTCATTTATCTGAACTGTGACTTCATTTTCTCATCTGTAAAATGGGAGAAGCTCTTACTCTGTTTATATTTCACAGGAATATTGTGGGGCTCACCTAGTAAATTAAAATTCTTAAGAAACCATAATGTGACGTACACTTGGTAAGTATTATATTGTTAGGAATAGCAGAGTTCTTCAAGGAGAATATCATCTATCCTTTAAAATCATGACCAGAAAATATTGCTATGTCTTGTGCATTTTTTGGTTTACTTCCTAGTGAGCCTGGAAACTTGAGATGGGGTTGCCTTTATATCTTATCTACCAAGACCACACATTCAGTAGTTAGAATGAATAACTGAATCAATTTTTTTCCTTTTGTCTTCATTTTAGTCATTGGAGCTAACAATTCATCGTATGGCTCATCTATTTCTATATTCCATAAAAGGCTTTCCAATTGTTAGCTGATGAAAGGAGCAACATTTGTTTTTTGGATTAATTTTATGGGGTCATTGGAAAAATGAATGTGTAGACAGGCCTTGTATATTTTGACAGCTAACATCCACAATGCTAAACAGTGACAACTATTAGAAATGACAAGGCTTGCTATCTAAATTATAGATTCAGTCTGGAAAATCTGGATTGAGTACCATGCTTAATTGCATTTCAAAAGCTGTTTTGAGGAACCTTTTTCTCCCCTCACCCCATTCTCTCATTTTATACTCTGAAACCTTGAAGAATCTTTCAGCTGAAAACCATGAAAAACATGATGTACAATCATAGACTTAGTGGCTGAGGGTGAATTTTCAACTTCACTCTAGGATACTTATCCTTAAGCTATAGGGAGATGTGTGATAGCATGTTCTATGCATTTTACTACCCTCAAATTTATAAAAATAAACTATAGGCTATTCAGTGGCAAAAATAATATAGAAAAATCTGATCACTTCCAGAACCTAAGAGGAGTCTGACCTCAAAATAACATCTTATTACTCTATAAATAATGGTTAAGATCAATGCTTCTGGATACCAACATCTTTGGATTTCAATTCTGTTGCCACCATATATTAACTAAAAGACTTTTAGCATGTTACTCAACCTCTTGTTGCTTTTGCTTCTTTATTTGTACAATGAGAGAAATTATGTGACATTGGTTTTCTTGGACTTACTCTTCCTCTCTGTAAAAAATCAATAAAATACAATTAAAAAAAAAACAAAAACCAAAAAAAACCAACATATTTTTATCGATTTCAGAGAGAAAGGGAGAGAGGGAGAGATAGAAACATCAATGATGCGAGAGAATCATTAATTGGCTGCCTCCTGCACACCCCCAGTTGGGGATCAAGCCCATAACCCAGCATGTGCCCTTGACAGGACTTGAACCCAGGACCTTTCATTCCACAGGCTGACACTTTATCCACTGAGCCAAGTCGGCTAGGGCTGGATTTAATTTTTTAAAATCTAAATGCTTCAAACAGTTTCTGACATGCAGACTAAAACCTCAACACATATTTATATTATCGCTGTTATTGTTGGTCCCATTCCATTACTCCTTCTATGAATGCAATAAAGGGTATCACCCCATCTTTCACTTAAATTATAACAGCTGTGACAACTAAAAAATGATAAAATTGTAGCTTATATAACCCACTTTTAAAGAAAGGAGATGTTTGTCTTTCTTATACAATTAGTTGCATTTGGCAGACACACCTTTGTATATTTATGGAATCTCTGTAAAAAAAAAAACTATCACAAAAGAGGTATGACATATTTAGTGCTTTTTGTAATTATTATCATGGCATGTAACAATTTGGCATCATCAATTCACGATAATGAATTTCCCTATAGGAGCAAAGTTATATTTACAGGAAAAAAGCTCATGATAAGACATCAGTGGTGATTTTAGAGACGTAAAACTGGAAGAAGTATATCAACCAACCTAACCTGGGATGTGCCAGGTACTTCAACGCCAAAAGGTTTGGGTCTTGCAACTCGAGGGTGTATGCCTGATGCTTGCCAGCATCATATGGGGTGAGGGGTGGTGGAGGCATCTGGAGGGGTCTTCGATCTCCCTAAAGAATTAAGGAGGGAGAAGGGGGAAAGTAGGCTGCAGGATGAGCACAAAGGAGGAGATTGAACTCAAGAAGTTCTAATCTCAGATGGAGGGAACGTAAGTCCAGGTATTGGGGATTCAGCTTCTTTGAAAAGCTGGGGGATTTGGGATTCACCTCATTCAGCAGCTGTGATTGGGACTGATGCTCTCCAAGCGGCACGAGAAAGCTAGATTCTGGTCTGTCTTCCCATCTGACTTCGATTTCTGGGATTCCTAGAAGTGTTCATGGGATGATAATTAATGTTCATGGGATGCCTCGGCATCGGAAAATTTCAGAGACTTTTTTCACTCTCTACCACCAGATCTTCTTTACTCTCTTGAGTTTGCCTAAAGGTCATGGGAATGCCGCATTTGATTATTTCATGAGTGAGAAAATGGAAATGAGCTAGGGTGATTTCACACAAGGGTGTAAATAGCTTTCAGGAAATGTGTCAGTGACTAATATCAAGTCATTTGTCATTTCCTATTTATTTAAAGTTACTTGTGGAAAGCATGAAACATGGAAAGCGGAAAGGTGCTCGCTGCCTGCAGTGGGATTCTACCGGGGAGGCTGAAACTCTGGGCATGCCTTCCAAAGTCAGTTCCTTCAATGTTGTCGCCTGGCCTGCGGCTCTCCCTCCGGCACTGAAATCATATGGGCTCCATCACAGTGCATGTTAGGTTACACACACACACACACACACACACACACACACACACACACACACACACACACACACACACACACACACACACACACACCATGGGAAGTTATGCACATATATTTGGATCCTTTCTAATATTTCAAGGCAAGACTAAGGAACATGTTAGTGTTTCTGCACACCCTCACTACCGCTCTGTGTTGCTTGCCCACTCTTCATCAGAGAATCTTACGAAGACAGACTTCTTCTGAAATGTTTAGAGTGAGCTAATTTTTGCAGAACATTTTCTCAGTTTGTTGTTTTAACTAGATATGTAGCTTGCAGTTATTTCACAGGAAAGGCAGAATGAGTACATGGAAGCAATAATATGCCTTAGATTGTATGGTGGAATTTATATTCCCAAATAGCGTCTCTCCTGCAAAATCCAAGTAACCTCATCAAAGTATGTGACCCAGAGAATATTACCTATGTTTTAATGATCTAACACCAAGGCTTTCTTTTTCCCTTAAAACATTTTTGGTTAATAGTAGTTTGTTCTCTCAACCATTGCCTCTAGAAAGGTGTTGCTCTCAGCCATCAATTTGAGGGATTGTTGTTCTTTTTTTCTTTTTTTTAGGCATAACATACCTCACCCACTGTATTGTTGCCCTCTAGCATTTAAACTCAAGTGCAATCAAAGTGTTTTTGTTTTTCCCCCTCTGTAAACATCCAGTGGATGAACTGGACCATACGCATGACTGATCCATTTGTGTTAGTATTATTTTTTTATTGCTACAGCTCAATCATATTGTAGAAATCTATGTTACTAGTGGCAATGGCCACGTAAACAGCTTGGCTGGTCAGTAATTCGTTACTCTTCAGTGTATCAACATAGAAGGAGTCAAATGAAATTATTCTAGCTTGCTGTTCCCTAACACATGTATATTGGAGACTTCCTATGTTCCAGACATTTGTAAGATATAACAACGTAAATGTGTAATGATGGTTTCCAGGGGATGCCCTTCCTTGGAGGACTGATGAGGTAGATACACTATAATTGTTAATATAACTTGAACCACTAGAACACATTGTCCCATTATAAGAACATACTATTGAAGTTTAGAAAAGTAAGAAATCACTTTTACTTGTACCATATATAATCCTGTTCCTTATGCAGAGTTCATATATTCAACTGATTTTTACTAAGGGCCTAGGATTTGCTGGGTCCTACTTTAAATATGATGATGAACAAGAACCAATCATTGCAGAAATTTACATCACACCAGATTTTGGCTCTTTCTGCCTTTTGAGTGTCCTTGACATTAGTTCCTTTTTCCCCTTCTTAGTTAAGAACACTATATAATCATGCTATATTTCTTTTATTGAACTGTAAGTTTTATCTCTGAAAGGTGGGAGTGATTTCTGGTATATTTACTGCCAGGCTGAGAGTCATGCTATCTAGGGAACTAAATAGCAATCAGAGAGCATGTCTGCTGTAGGGGTGATCAGAGTGTTTGAGTTGAGTGGCATTCCCAGATGTAAGAAAGTAAGTGTTAATCCTAATGGAAACTTCTGGATACTACTCAGTTCTCTTTTTAAAGGCAACTTATTTTCTGCCCTTCTTAATTTGTTTTCAGCTGCAGATGAATTAAATAATAACTAGATATGTCCTATGCAATAAAAAATAAATGACATGAGGTGTAATATAATAAGTATTTGGATTTTTAATATTCCTGATAAAACAGAATTCCGAAAACTTATTTTTAACTTGATATACTCCCATTCCTTGAGGTACATATTTTATCATTTAAGAGTAAGGAATGAAGAGAATAAAATTAATGTTTAAATTCAAAAAGATTTCATGTAGAAGCTCATCAAATTAGGGAAATCAATTTATCATAAGACATTGGTCCCTTAGAATTCCCCATTGGGTTTTCTAATTTTAAGTAACTTACCATAGGTAATAGTTTTCAAATCTTTGTAAGTTTTTATTATGTTTTCAAAAATTTAAAAAAACTAACATGTAGGAAAGGATGAGTCCATATTTACCTTAATTTGACATAAGTTAAGTGATGTAAATTTTTATCTTTTTACATTTCTACTTGTTTTTTTAATATTTAAAACATATTAAAATTGATTTCTGATAAAATTTAAAAATATAGTATTCTGTTATAAGAACATCCTTTTAATAAACATCTTTAATAAAAGGGTGTTAGCTCCCTGTTGGGGGAACGAATGCAAAATGTAGCACGAAGATTGTTCCAGTCATGTGTATGGGGACATTCTATCTGTATCAGAAGATATTATCAGTTAGCATATTATGATTTTGATTTAAAGCATAGTAAAAAGGTAAGGTTTTTCTTCTTCAGATTTAGTATTCACAGAAAAATATATGTCCAAATTACGATACTGCTCTTTTCAACTATTTGATGGAGATGGTTAGTAAAGTCTACTAGATTTTAGAAATATTTCAGAAATATGATCTAATGAGTGGTACAATGAATTTCTCCTATGAGTAAAGGAGTAGAGATATGCCATGAGGTTAAGAAGGTTGAAGAAAGGATAAGAATTATAAATGTCTCCTAATAGCATTCCCAAGTCCATTATCTATATTATGTCTTATAGTGGTGTCCAGAGTATTTTAGTCAGTATTGGGGAAGCCTTTGGCTTTCGTTAAGAAGGTGAAAGGACAGGTGCTTTCGGAATGGTGTGTATTAAAAGCTTTCCAGGGCAAAGAGATCTCCAGGCCTGAATTGGAGGAGTGGGCGGAGGAAGGGAACAAATGTCATGGAAGACACTTAGAAAGAGATGAAAGGTTTCTACTTGACTCCTAGGTACTCACAAGGAGGTTTTAGATTTGAAGCAAAAGATGCTGAATTACTGCTCAGATATTTGGCTTGGGAAGTCCAAAATTTTTCAATTATATGAATTTTTAAAAAACTCTTACAATAGAATTAAGCAAATCTGCCATAGTCAGAGAATTGTGGTAAATGGAACTAATTAATTTTTGTTACCATGATTGCATGGAGCAGTTCTCCAATTTCTTAAGATAGAAAATAGTGAACTAAAATGCCAGGCAGATTTACAAGGAAGATTAAGACTTGGATACCAAGAGGGAAGAAGTCTTAATTAAAAGAAAATGGAATTGCGGGGCTGGTGTTCAGGTCAGGTAGAGGGGAATATAGGAGGGTAGATTTAATTAGTTATCTAGGGCATGTGAGAGAATAATCATCGAAGCAAAAAATCTGAGGCTGATGACTGTGCTTTGTAGAATAGCAAAAGAATGGGCCCAACAGATACTAGAGGAGTTGGAGCTTTAGGATCTTAAGAGAGTAAATGGGGTAGCTTAGGTGGTGAAATGTTATAAAAGGTGAATGTAGAGCCATTTTAAAGGATGTTGTATTAGAACTTTACAGTAAATCCCTAGATCACTAAAAATTAAAACTGAATATTCATTTAGCATTGTGAGTAGCTTTTGCCTTAATAACCATTACAGTTACAAGATCAAAGATAACTAACAGGAAATAGTAAATAGAACCATATTATTAATAGTGTTTAGAGTAAAGTATGTCACCATTTAAAAGAGATTAAATGACAAACATGACTTGTTATTCTTAAAATGTATAAACCAGAATGACAGTGTCAGAAGTCTTAAAATCAGAGTATCAGGAAGATGAAGTAGTAAGAATATTGCTGTAGAAGAATCCATTTCAACTTGCATTCTTTCGGATTTCTCAGATAATCTGAAGGGCTCTTGAAGGTGTTTTTGGCTGCCACCAAACTGGTCTTATGACTCAGAGCTTTAGCCAGGAGGGTCATGTAGGCTTCCTTTTTTTCTAATATTTTAAAAAATTGATTTCAGAAAGGGCGGTAGAGGGAGAGAGACAGAAACATCAATGAGAGAGAATGCGTGTCCCCCACTGCGGATAGAGCTGGCAACCCGGGCATGTTCCTTGACCAGGAATCGAACCATGACCTTCTGGTCCATAGGTCAATGCTCAACCATTGAGCCATGCTGGCTGGGCAAGAGTCATGTAGACTTTCCCATGGGACCCAGTCATTAACTCAGGATGGAGATATTTACATTTTGATGCAGTTCTGCTTATTACATGGATGTTGCCAGCCTTTGTCACTCTCCTTTAGCTGCTGCCACACCCAATCTGCTCTTTGTCATTTTTGTGACATCTTCTCATACAGGCATGTCACACTCAGACATCTGACTGCCTCCAGTCGCAGGGGGCAGCTGCAGTTTCCGCCACTGTCCCTGCTGCCTCAGAACAGCTGGGAGGTTAAGCCAAATCTATCAGCAGATGAGGAAAGTGGGCAGGTGCATGTTTAAGTGAGTGGGTATGAGAGTTAGTCAGGCAGAAAGCACATGTCTTTTCATCAGAACCTTTCCCCCTAGGGAACCGTTCTGTGACCTGTCATTTTTGTAATTTCCCCCACCACTCAGAGAGGGCGGTGTGGTACTTTACATATTCCTGTCCAAAGACATTAGAAGAAGGCACAAGAATCCCACTGAACTTTTTATAGTGCACAGGGAAGCCACTGGGAAACAAAGGAAGCCTTGCTCCCTAACATTGGGATAGAATAATAAATATAAGTGATAGGAGAAGATCATTGTAGCCTTTATCACGTAAGGATGTGTTTGAAAGAAACAGAAAAAAAAATCTATCTACAGTGATTTCAGTAGGAAATCAATTTTTCTCACAAACAAGAAGTCTAGAGGTAGGTGCTATTAGTACTGGCGGAATCCTTAAAAGACAGTTTCAAGAACCCAGACTCTTGATTTTTCTATGCTTTTTTCCTGAGTGTCCAATTCTGGCTGCTGCAGCTCTAGCTATCATCTCTATGACCCAGCCTGGAGTAAAAGGAAGAGAAGGCACCAGCTCCATTAGTTCATTTCATCAGAAAAATATACCTTCCCAGAACTTGCAGCTGGTTTTCATCTCTATCTCATAGCTATTTCCTGCTAGGAGAGCAGCTGAGAAAATAAGTGTTTTTTCCTGGGCTTGGGCACACTTCTGCCCTAAACAAAATTAGAGATTTCTTACAGGGAAGATTGCTTGGATATTCAGTCAGTTACTTGCAAGCAATACCTACCAGGTCTACTAATGCTAATAAAAAAGTCACTTAACTTCTCTGTGCCTTAATTTCCTGCTTTGAAAAATGAAAAATATCAGTGACAATGATAAGATGATACATCTAGAGTACTTAAAAGTTGAATTGCATATGAATTATCAAGGTGGTGATTGTTAAAATGCAGATTTCCATTTGGTTTCTCCCTTTGGACCTTAAGAGTCTGCATGTCTAGTTGGCCCCCAGATGCTGCTGATGCTGCTACTAGTCCTTGGGCCATACTGATAGCAAGGCAGTACTCAGCTACGGCTGCCAAGTTGGACGAGCCCATGGTGCATTATAGAGAATGGAATGGAATGAAGAGAAGGGACCCTGGAAGTGCTCTGTTTGACATCATAGATCTAGCTCCTCTTGAAACTCACTTCCCTTCTCCCGATTCTGTGTCCCTTTACTGTTCTTCATCTGTTTCATTCTTTGGTTCCTGTGTATCTTCTCTCTTCTTATATGTGCTTCCTAAGCTTCTGTAGTTTTAACTCATTGCTTTTCACTTTAAGGATTTCCCTAGCAAATGAATAGAAAATAAGGTTCTTATTCATCCCTTAACCTCAAACATTACCCCATATGTGCATGATCTCTCGTCCTGATGCTGCTTTCTGATGCCAAGTTGCTCCTTATTGCCCAGATGGACACTCTTATATGACCGACCACCCATCACTTTCAGGATCCGCTCCAGAGAATTTAATGTAGTGGATACAGGCTCTGGCCTCTGTTCACTGTTCTGACCTCAGCTTTCACTATATATCACTATCTTGCACAAAGGGGACTGAATTTACTGACCTTCTTTCAGTGTTTATCTTTTAATTCATCTGGCTTTTGCTAGCCTGTGGGCCTTTAGGCAGGCTATTGCTTCTGCCGGGAACACATTTTTCTTTCTCCTGGTTCTAGCTTAGATGCTATTACTTTCTAGCAGCCTTTATATGACTAACATATGCACCCCCCCCACACACACACACACCATACACACACCACATTTCTACGGAACAAATCACCCGTTACTACATTTGGCATCAAATCATTGTGCTCTTTTGTAACTCTGTGTTCCACTGATTGGACTCTAAGATCTCTAAAGGCAGACATTTATTACTCCTTGTGTGTTGCTCTAGCCCAAGAATGTTTAATGCTTCTAGGAGGTAGATAGTAATCATGATATTTGTTGAATAGATGAATAGACAAATGATAAACTCTGTTTTTTTTCATACATGAAATTTCTCAAACTTCTGGAAAGTAAATTTTGCCACCTAAAACTGCTTTTCATCCTGTGGTTCCCTTGCATGGTTAGTGGCATCCCTATCTGTCAAGTTGCAAGAGCTGAAAATCCATCTGAGAATAACTTTCCAAATTATCTTTATTCCTTTCTAGTCTCCTGATTCTAGTTGTGCTATGCTCTTATACACAGACATTTAACTGATTGGCCAGCTTGTTTTTTTAATAAATAATTAACTTTAAAAATTTAGAAATGAGGATTTCTGTCTTCTAATAATGGCAGATCTGGTGACCTCAGGCTGAAATTCCTGATAGAAATAGAAAATGAAATTAAATTGATGACAGCATTTGAAACTAAGCAACAGTTTTCCTATTAAACGGGTGTGCCCTCTACATTTAGCTAGAAATCTCATTTAGTCCATATCAAGTTATCTATCTGGCCATTAAATAATAACAAAGACCTCCATACCCCTAAAAAAAACCCATAAAACACTTGAGTACATAAATTTCACTCTATCCTATTTTCTATGTGACCAGATTTTTATTTTTTAATTACATTTGAGTAGGTAATTCTTTTCCTCAACATACTTCAATGACTTTCATTTTTCTAGAACATAATCTCCAGTATGTGTAACAATATCCTGAAACCAGAATAAGGGGAACCAAACCCTTATGCTTCTTTTGGGCAGGACAGATAAAGGGATGAATTGAGTTGACGTTATAGAGACTGAAGAACTGGAAAGTGTGCCTTCCTGTGTGAAGGGAGCTGGGTTTTACCTGATGATGGTCCTGTAAGTGTTTGAGATTAGAGTTGCCAGATATTCCAATAATTTTTCAAAAGTCATTGAACATATTGATTTTTTGGGGAAGTTTCTTAATTTTTGAAGGCTAAACAATCCTAACCCAAATGAAAACAAACAAAACCCTGTGCTTCTCAAACAAGACACACTTGAGCCTTATTACTTTGCTGCCTCTGACCCTAAACCAATATTTCTCATGAAGGCCATGAAAGAACCATTTGCATAACTTGTTAAATATAAGTTTAACAAACCCTCAAGTATTCCATCAGTTTGGGTTTGGATTTAGGAATCTACTTTTCATCAAATATTCTTGATTTTGATTCTGGTTGTTCAAACACTGGGCTAAATTATCTGTCTCCAAGTTTCTGGATTGAAATGATGATGCCTTCCTTCATTCTCTCATAGTGGTTTACTTGTATCCATTTAATTCAACATGAAGAGTAAAACATATAATAAGATCTGTTACCAAGTGAACCTCACTAGCAATTTCCTGGATAACCTCAAAAAGGGCTTTTGCATCACTGTTCTGAGCTGGCTTTCATTTTTATAGTGTTGGAGACCTACATTTGTTTACCAGGTATATTAACCTGAATGAACTGGCTTATGTAGCAGTAACAGCTCTTGGCTTACAGCAGTCAAGTTTATTGCTCTCTCATTTATCCAGCTCTTGACCCAACACTGTCCACTGAGGTTGAATATGTGGGGTTTGGGCTCTCCTACACATCGTCTTCACGTAGGGTCTTAGGCTGATGGACATCCACTATCTAAAACATTGCTGATGACTGTGGCAGGGAAAAGAGGTGGCCATCTTACCACTTGAAGCTTTCTCCCAGATGTGACATAACATCATTTCTGCTCACATTCTGTTCCTCAAAGGAAGCCATATAAACATGCTTAGCTTCAAGGGGCAAGGAAGTCAACTCTACCATTTACTCAGAAGTAGAAGAACTGGAGATATCTGGCAAGTTAATGATTACTGTACTTAGCAAACAGCACCTATTTCTCAGGGTATAACTTATCTCAATAGTGACAGATAATATACTAGAACCGTGGTCGGCAAACTGTGGCTCATGAGCCACATGCAGCTCGTTGGCCCTTTGAGTGTGGCTCTTCCTAAGCCTTAGGAGTACCCTAATTAAGTTAATAACAATGTACCTACCTATATAGTTTAAGTTTAAAAAATGTGGCTCTCAAAAGAAATTTCAATCATTGTACTGTTGATATTTGGCTCTGTTGACTAATGAGTTTGCCGACCACTGTGTAACTAGAATGTTGGTTGACCCGGGTCAAATCTGGTTTCAAGATATATGTATATGTAATTCAGCAACAGTGTTTTGTGTGTAACATACATAGCATGTTTCATGAAGTTAATTGTTATGCTATTTTGACACAACTGATTTGATGTACCTTTAAAAGCTTCTTTCCCAGTTCCCAGGAATAAAGGGCTTTGGCATGTGGGCTGGGAAGCCATAGCCCGAACTGCAGATGTTTAAGAGGAGATAGTCTTTGAAGTGTTAGTCTGAAATCTCCGACCTCTGTGACAGTAATTGGCGGGGAGAGTGAAATTAAATGGCTGAGGCGCAGAACCTTGTCTCTCTAGTTTGTTACTGTGTCCTCGGGGCCTGGCACAGTACCTAGAATTCACTATTTATCAATTGATTATGTATGTGAATCCAACAATCATACACTTAAAAATACATAGACACATCTGTACTTTGCATGCCTACTTATTTGGGGCGCTCAGTTTAGGCATTTAACAATCAATTTTATCTTTCAATTTTAGTGACTTGTACTTCTGGTCTTCCTTACAATGAGTCATCCCTCTCAGAAACTGTGTTGATTGATACATGGCTTCAGCTGTCATGCTGAGCCTTAAATTCAGTACCACATAAAATTAGAACCATTAGGATGAGTTTGTAATTCATATAGTGAAATGGACTAATTCAGTAGCCCTCGCTGTTACTGAATTGGGGACTCTGTGAGTCATGGGTGTTGAACAAAAGAATGCTGTCTGAAGGGCTTATGCCACTGCATTCTAATGTCGAAATGAAAGCTCTACATGCACATGATAGAAACCAGTACAAAAAAACTACAAACATGTATTTCAAAAGCCCGAGTAGCATAAGACTAAAGTGTTTTTCAATGTTGAGATCATGCAGAACTATTATTAGTTTTATATGGACTCTAAATTTTTCAGTTGTCTTTCAGAGGTTATCTAATTGAATATTATAGCATAAATTATAATAGTCATAGTGAATTAACAATAACATCTAACATGGTATGAGTGCCAGGTATTACACAAAGCATGTTACCTATGATTTAATATTTATTAGTTGTCCTATGAAGTAGGTAATTCAATGATCCCCACTTAACTAGTAAGAAAATAAGAGCCTGAGACCAATGATGTGCCCATTGTTTTGTGATAGAGTGGGCATTCCAAGTGATGCATCCTTCTCCAGGGCTTTTGTCTGGTCAATCAGGAATTAAGGACCCCCAAATCCAACAAAAGTGGTGAATAGTAATGAGAATATCTCTACTCTAGGAGTTAAGAAGTCATTGTTTATTACAATTGTGTAATCATTAGTCTTTGGATAAGTACCTCTGGAAGGTAAAGAATGGTTTGCATCTCCACTCTTTCATTTGCCTAGGGGTTCTTACTGTCACATTTCTTGATCAGCCATCACTATGACAGATATCCTAGCCTTGGATCTTGGTTTAGATTTGAAGGGACAGAAAGGACATTGATTAGTTAAAGCCAGAATCTTTGACTCTCACACTGCTGGTTATACCCTTACTTGATATAAATCAGAGTTTTTACTCTTGTTATGCTCAAGAATAGGTAATGAGAAGGACACAAGAAGACCATGTGGTTCAGGTAGATAATTCCAATATTGCTTGGTGAATAATAAATTGATACTTAAATTATTTGTGGAATTAATAGTGCTGATGCATTCAGTCATATAAATTGTAGCTTTGATTGGCTTATTATAAGTCACATTGAAAGAATATGACACATGAAAGAGGGATGTCTCTAAAAGCCAAAGCAATGAAGGAATATTAAATCAAGAATCCTTCTCCAAAATGCATTGGGTGAAAACTTATTTATTTTCTTTCGTCCCCTTTTGACCCATGTTAATCTTATGAGGCAGTACTGTATATTTGGAAAGAGATAAGGTTTTGTAGTCCAACAAACCTAGGTTTGTATTCTGGGTCTAGCATGTTCTGATTACGTGTTTTTTGTACACATTAATTACCTTCTCTGATCCCCATTCTTCATAAGTAAAACAGGTCTAAAAAAAACTAACATCCATGTGAATGCTAACAAGGTTAAATTAAATTACGTGTATGTTTCCATCAAAGCTCCTGGCATGTGGTAGGTGTTCATTAATGGTGAACTTTCTTTCTTTCTTTTCTGTTTTTTTTTTTAATTTTATTTTTATAGTGAACTTTCCACTTGCCCTTTGATATTTGCTAATATGGCCTAATATGGGATTGTATTATAATTTAGGAAATAATGAGTTAAAATGAAAGATTCTTTAAAAATAGGGCATAACTGGTTATTTGTTTTCTAAGAGAATCCGTGGAATTGGATGGCCTTTAACTGCTTACCCTAAGGACTACTTGAGATTATACTTCTCATTTTGGGGAAGCCCTTCTAAGGGGGAGAATCAAACTCCAGAAGTTCCTCAAGATCTGTGAATTGCTTGCTATTTCTTGTCACACATTGAATTAAATGAAAGAATTGCTGGCTTTCAAGATTATATCTATGGAAGTGCAGAACAAACCAAGAGAATAAGGTGTTTCTGAGAAAACATAAACAGGCAAGTAAATGATAGTTTAGCTTCTGGCTTTTCTTTAGAAATTCAAACTTTCCTAGATATTTTGTATCTCCAGTGTATAAACATAGTTAAACACTAATGGTATAATAACATGAGGGGCTTTATTAGATTTCTCATCATAATTAATTATTTCTTCAAACCTTAAGAAAGGGAACTTTTTAAAGTGATTGAAAATGTACAAAAGACAATTATTAAAATAGTTAGAGTAACTACCACGGTAGGTAGAATACTGAGATGCCTCCGACAATTCCTGCCATGTTTCACAGGTCCTGTGAATGTATCAGTTCCATAGTAAGATTTTGTTATATGACACTGTGCCTTTAAGAAAGAGAGATTATCCGGATGGGGCTGACTTAATCACATGTGATCTTTAACTCTGGCTGTTGAGGTCAGAAACGAAGTCCTGGAGATCTGATACAGAAAAGGATTTTGACATGAAGGAGAGTCTCCATGGCTGGAGGGGGTCATGTGGGAGGGACTGTGGACATCAGACATGAGCCTTGAGAGGTGGCAAGGAAAAGGGGGACCTGAGTTTTGCAAGGAACCCTGCAAGCCATGAATTTGGCCAACAACCCGAATGAGGCTGGAAGCTGATTCTTCCCCCAGAACCTCCAGAAATGAACACAGCCCAGTGACTCCTTGATTTCAGCCTCAGGTTCTGAGCAGAGAACCCCGCCAGGGCACGCTGGGCTTCTGACCAACAGAACTACGCGTTAAGAAGTGGGTATTGGCCGAAACCGGTTTGGCTCAGTGGATAGAGCGTCGGTCTGTGGACTGAAAGGTCCCAGGTTCGATTCCGGTTGAGGGCATGTGCCTGGGTTGCGGGCACATCCCCAGTAGGAGATGTGCAGGAGGCAGCTAATCGATGTTTCTCTCTCCCTTCCTCTCTGTAAAAAATCAATAAAATATATTTAATAAAAAAAAGAAGTGGGTATTGTTTCTAGCTGCTAAGCTTATAATAATTTGTTACGCAATATAAAACTAACACAATTGCTATTGCTGGTAAACATATACCTGTTTTCTAGCGTTTAACCTGTGCCAGGCACCGTATACTTTACAGACACCATTTCATTTATTTCTTATAAAAGCACTGTAACGAATGGACATTATGAAGCCCATCTGTGAACAAATGGCAGCACCTGCAATTTGAGTAATTTGCACAGCATCACAGAATTATTAGTGTATAACTCAGAGGCAAACTTAGATTTCTCTGATTCCAAGTTATGGGATCTTACAAACCCCTTAATTGTATAGGAATGGACATTACGTTGAGGTGATAATATGCCATTTGTAGGACAAGATATGACAGGAAGTGACACGTGAGCTACAAGATATCTTATTTATGAGCCCTCAGCAAGATATAAAGAACTTTCAATTTATTTTTATATGACAAGATTACTAGCTAGGGGTAATAGTTTATATGCATTATATGTGAATTTATTTTCCTTTAAAGTTTTTATGGAAGAGTTTAAATGCATTCAACAATTTTTTACTTATCAGTTATGGCTCCAAATTGTCATTAATCTGAATTAAATTATATATTCAACAATGACTGACTTTTAAAGTGCATTACTGATACATTCATAATGTTTAATTTTATTTTTATCACCTTTGCCTATGTTGAATAATGGCTTTTAAAACCATTACAAGATTGTTAATGTTCTTGTATCTTTATTAAATACTTTAAAAATAAGTCTCAGAATATTAACTTTATAGCTGAAAGCCTAAATTATTACACATTAGAAATGCTAGATAATAAAGTTTATTTTTTTTCTTTAAGCCTTTTCTTACTAAATTAGTTATAAGTTATTACATAGTCTCAAATAGGCCATTATCTTTTCATATTTTTTATTAGTAATCGAGTGTTTCTGATTTTTTTTCTCTCTGATGACCTCTTCCTTCTTCAATTCATGTAAATATTTCTTGCTCTCATTTTCATTCTTGATAGTGGTCTCATTTTTCTATTCCCCAGGATTCAGATGACTTCCTGTGTGCATGTTTTCAAAGTATTTTATTGGCTTTAATACCTCGTGCCTATTCTACTTCTGTAGTTGTAAATATCTCCTGGGTCTATCCATTGATGCCCACCTATTAGCTGTTTCCACTAATTCTTAACACTTCTTCTGGCACTTACGTCCTTGTGGGACTATGGAAATAATTTATTCTTTCATTCCCACATTCACTCACTGTCCATCCCTTCTCCTCTGTCTTGTTAGGCGAGATGAGATGAGAGAAGAAGAAAAATCAAGATGGCTTCAAGGTTTTTGACTTAGGTAAATGGGTGGAAACTGCTGACATTTGCCTAAATGTATTATTGTTACTTTTGTATATGCCTTAGCTTCTTGAGTAGGTTAAGAATTTCTTGACTATGGGAATTATCTTCTTCATTGTCTTTTCCCCACAACACTTAGCACAACATCCTGCAGTGAGTATCACGGAATAAATGTTTAATAATTGAATAAACCAGTTTAACTTGATCATCATTTGTCCTTTTGCCAACCATTGCTTTACTGAATATGAGTCCGCCAAGACTTGAACTTCTCTCTTATTAATAATGACCAGCAACCATATAGCATATGCTTACAACCAGTGACTAAAAGTTTAGAGATAATCCCAAACCTTTTACTCAATAGGCTTTTATGGTTCTGTTATCATGACTTCACCTAAATATTTTTAGAGTGAGTTCAATTACCAAATTGTTCTTTCCTTGTTATATGGAATGTTAGTTAATTTCTACCATGCAATTTTTTTTAGCACACAGTTTGTTTTTCAAGCTTTGGGGAATTTTGTCTTTATTACTTTTAGATTTCCTGAACAAATCACATTCCCAAAGAGCCAGAATGCATTTTACCTCGTTCCATTGCTCCCAGAACTAGTAGGACAGTTCTAGTTGCTTTATTCTCTCCCCCTCCCCCTCTTTTCAGGGATGTGAGTGGAGCTTCCTCTTCTCTTACAGTTCTTTTATGCTCTCTTTTATTATTTCATTGCAATGGAAAATAAACATCATTATATGAGTACTTCCAGGTTGAAAGTAATTATTCTGAAAAAACCGAGATCTGGAAAATGGAGAGCTCACCAAAAGTTGTTCAAATATTAGTTGCTTTATTATGAAAATAGAAGCAGGCATTTGTAGATAGGTTATTTAGCAACACATTACCGAGAAAAGAAAGATACGACACTTGTCAATCATCTATATTTGACTGGTTTAGAAAGATTGACAGTGCCCTTTTCCTGGGTCACACAGAGTAAACTATAATGACTATCATGAGCATCCACAAGTGAAGGTGGGCCGTGCAGTGTCAGAGAATGCTAGTTCCTATAGCAGCGGTTTCTCAACCTGTGGGTTGTGACCCCTTCGGGGGTCGAACGACCCTTTCACAGGGGTCGCCTAAGACCATTGGAAAACACATGTAATTACATATTGGTTTTGTGATTAATCACAATGCTTTAATTATGTTCAATTTGTAACAATGAAAATACATCCTGCATATCAGATATTTACATTATGATTCATAACAGTAGCAAAATTACAGTTATGAAGTAGCAACGAAAATAATTTTATGGTTGGGGGTCACCACAACATGAGGAACTGTATTAAAGGTCGCGGCATTTGGAAGGTTGAGAACCACTGTCCTATAGGATTTTGCTTCAGAATAGCTCCTTAAAATCTAGTGAGTGATATTTATTAGATTTGACAACATAAATGAACAGTTTTTGGTAAATGTCTGCAGTTTGATAGACTTTGGGTCAAGAGGAAAATGTTTTGGTTAATGATCTACTAATTATTTTTAGGACCTCATGCACATTATGATGTTTAAGGTCACCCAGTTTTGATTTCCCATTTCAAAATGAAGATAAAATTGCAGATCCCAGTGTTTGATTAAAGTGCAGATGTGTTTTGGTGATTGAATGAATGGATGGAGAAATGAGCTGTGTTTGATAGTTACCCATTACCTGTGAAAACAATTAATCATTTCTTATGTATAGAAGGGGTCCTGACTTGGGGTGGTGGACAAACCATGCAGTATTCAGATGATGTGTTGTGGAACTGTGTACCTGAAACCTGTAGAATTTTGTTAACCAGAGTCACCCCAATAAATTCAATAAAAAAGAAAAAGAAAGAACATCAATGTGCCTGAGATAAATGGATCCATCACAGACGGTTAAACAGGAATTCAAATGGACAGATTCTAACAAGTGACAGATTCTAACATCAGATCCTCATAGCTGGTGTTGCATGTAGATAAAATAACTCTGATAAAAGAATGTGCAGAGAGTTTGGTCTGAGATGAAATCTAGATGAGTTGCATTGTAAACATTGGCTATGTGTGGACCTAGAGTGTGCTAGTGTAACCATTTCTATATTAGTACCAAACCAGTGAACATGTGAGCCTAGAATCCCTAACTAGCCAATAACTATAGTGATGATTAAAATATTCTTTTTATTTTTTTATTGATTTCAGAGAGGAAGGGAGAGGGAGAGAGAGATAGAAACATCAATGATGAGAATCATTAATCAGCTGCCTCCTGCATGCCCCCCACTGGAAATCAAGCCCACAACTCTGGCAAGTGCTCTGACCAGGAATCGAACTGTGGCCTCTTATTTCGTAGTTTGATGCTCAACCACTGAGCCATACTGGTTGGCTGTAAATTATTCTGAAAGAATTGTCAAATCTGTTTAGCAACATCCTTATTGGCTTCATAGCTGTCTCCAACTGTTACAAAGTAGATTATGAGAAAATATATTTTTAAATATTGCCTATCTTCATCTAATTAAAAGCACTGTATGCGGAGCATGTTTACCTAAATGTTGCAAAACCAAGCATACATACATATTGAAAGCTCTGTACTTTCAAAAGTCAAAGACTAATTCCTCCTGAAACAGCATAACATATTAAATAACATTATCCCCTAAGGAGCTGAGTGTAGGGTTTGATAGTGGAGTTGAGAAATCAGAAGCTATAAAATATTTCACCAGAGAATCATCCTTGCATCATGGGACATCCTAAAGCTCAGAGACAATCAACACAGAAAGAAGAACTGCTTTAATAGCAGGAATTACTCAGTTAGAGTTGCTATTGCTTCTCTAAATGAAGCCAAGATCATTATTATCATCAGTTATTGAGAGCTTACTATGCTCCAGGCACCATTTTAACTGCATCTCATATACTAACCCATTTACTCCTCATACTGATCTTATGTTGTAGAACTATTTCAATTTTACAGAATGAACGGTCCCTGAAGGCAGACATTTTGGTCTCTTTCTTCATGGTGTGTTCTCAGACCCTAGAACAGTGCCTGGCACATAGTATGTGCTCATTAGTAGTAGTTCAATGCACAGTTGAGGACACTTGAGGCTCTAAGAGTTTAAATAACTTGCCTAATGTTATGCAGAGAGTAAGTGACAGAATTCAGATTCAAACTGAGATCTTTAAACTCTACACATTCCAATCAAGTGCAAACTCACCATTGGGGGTGAAAAGCATGCATAATTATTTCTTTTTAGCTGTTGAGCATCTATGAAGCCAGTAATAAAACTTCTTTATTCCTCTCTTACATCCCTCCTCAGAACTAGACAGAGAACGTTCACATGCGGAGATCAGAATATCCGTTTCAGTACTGACAAGGCTAGGTGAGATAATGTGGCTTCGATGTGTGCTTCTCATCAGCCTCCAGAATTCTCCACCCCAGGGTGTATTTGGGCTTGCAGATGGACACATACCCTTGGTTACTCTTTATGTGTGTAGAACCCCAACAGTGTAGCCAGAAAGAGACACTCTCAGATTTGTCTCTAGGTGCCAGGCCCATGCTCCATTGTGTGATCACAGGGAACAAGAAGAGAAGACACAGCTCTGCTGGGGACAAGCAGACCCTGCACCAAAGGGCAGCAGAGCCGAGCATGTTCAGTTCCTTCTCCCAGATTTGTCACATAAGTTACTTCTTTATCAGGGGAGGCATGGATAGGTAAAGAATGGGGCTGGAAGTGTTTCAGTGCTGTTCCCTCTAGAGAGGGAAATCTGCATGACAATGTGCGGGCCTGGAGACAGGTCTCCTCCAACTTTATATCAAACCTCCACAGGGAGGAACAAGCAATTATGTCTTGTTCCTTTTTCCCTTCCTAGGAAAATAGAAGATGCTCAATCCGAAACCCGTTTGTTCCTCATTGTCCTGTGACAACCTCTGCAGACCCAGGGTTCATGTGACTCTCAGGAGTGATTTTGATATGCAGACTCTCGGTTCCTCACAGGCATACTTATTCTAATACTGCTGCCAGAGACCCTGTAATTGCCTGATAAACGTCAGGGAGGGGAGCTGTTAGATCCTATAAATTCCCAAAGCTGAAAAACAGTGGTGCTTTCTGCTCAGTGAGCCTCCCGATAATTGCAGAGACGTTTTCTGTCTGGACACGGGTGTGAACAGGTTCTTGAATGGGAAATGTCAAGAAAGCCAGAAATCGAGAGGCAGATTGGCTTTGGCAAATCTGTAATGAGGGACTGGACAGGAGGACAAAGTCAGAAGTTTTGGGCAAAGAGATTTACAAGCAGGGCCAGAGAAAGCTGATTTTGATTTCCAGAAAACTCCAGCATTCTTTAAGTTTTCTGAGGAACAGAGTAGAGCAGTGGCTGGGAAAAAATCGATTTCAGGAGTGTAAAGGGTGACTTGGGGAGGGAGTGGTATTCTTTCATGAGGATTGCTGAGGGTGGGAGCACTGAGCACCATGATCCAAATAGCAGTTTAAAGGGATATGAAGTTGGCACCTTATGCGAAGAGAGAAATGTCACATTTCAGCAGGTTCAATGGAGATGGAGATGGGCGCTCCTGACTCTTGAAATAGGCAGTGCATCAGTGCCATTATGAAAATAATGGAAAGAAATGTAAACAAAACGTCGGTAAACCACATTTAGTTCTAAATGGGCGAATAAGCTGATGGAGCAGGCATTGAGAGCCTTAAAAGGTTTTACTATTGAGCTGTCATCCTAATTGGCCTAGTCATATTTTAAAGTAATGCAGAAAATTATAAATAAATGAAAACAAGGCATAAAATGCAGAGCGTATTAGTCTGTAATGTATTTTCTTGCAGTCATACTCTGGGAGTGCTGTGCCTCGCATAGACCTGATTATTTGAGGGTTCTTATGCCCCGGGGGAATCTTTGGCAATGGGAGAATCAGGAGTCCTACATGTAAAATGAGCTACTCTGCAGGAATTGCTTAAGTATATGCTCTGTGCATTTAAAAACTCTTCTCTTGTTTTCTTTAATTTAATCATAATTTTGATTTAAAAAGAAATTTGAGAATACATTTAAGAAAAGTTATTTGCAGTGAAAGGACCTACTGGGGGGCGGAAATTGAGCATAGCTTGACCCCAAAGGATATATTATCTCTTCACTGTGCTTACAAAGGAAGGGACAACTGCTGTTTAAGGCACCATTTGGAAAGACAATCTGTTGGAGTACTTTTAAAACATGATAGATGTTTAATCCTAAAAAATATTGTTTAGTGCATTGGAATGCCAGGAGTATATTGACTGCTTTATACATTCTTCCACATTTAGACCTCAAGAAGTGAACAATTGCAGTTACAAGGACTATGTAGGTTAAGAAAATAGTGGCAAAAATAGCGAGAAAATGGCATTGAAGCATTTAATATAAATTGCCAGTGCTGATATGACTCACCGGACAAACGAGAAAGTGAAGTGTTGGTGTGGGTGGGTGGAGGGTGTCTTGGAAAAGAGTAGACGGAGATATTTTTATCACAATGTACATGTTAAGAGTCTATTCAGTTCAAGGCTGCCTGTAAGGTATCTATAAAGTGAGTTAGTGTGTATAATTATATCCAGGCCTCTCTTCATCCTAAAGAATTTTGGAATCTAAGTTCTAACATAGATGGGTCAAAGTAGATGACAAATTTACATTTGTTATAAGATAATAGGCACACAGGGATGCACTGGCCCCATGAGTCAGGGAAGTTAAAAAGTTCCCATGCTTCATCAAGGTGGGACGGAGTGATGTCATTCATGTGACCATAGCTGAATCTAAAATGAACCACTGAGAGCAGCTGAGGATCAGTTGGTGGGTTGGTTTACATTAAGTCCAAACTAGTAGCTTGAATGTGTGTGTGCGTGTGTTTTAATCACTTAGCTGAATTTAAAGTGCTGAAGTAACCAAATGCTTTGGGTCTCACATTAATCAAAGATTCAAGAACAGATGTTGAACATTAGAGAAATTTAGGAGTAATTCCCAGGAGATAATTGAGAACAGAATAGGATGAGATAAATTAAAAGGATAACAAATTAAAATTCACCCATGTTCCCTGTGGTGGTATTTTCTTTTTCCATAGAAATCACGAGCCAATTTCTTGTTTTAAAAATGTTTCTAAATTATGTATATCTTGAGACTTGCATTTTGCTTCCCAGTCCACAAAGGTTAAATTCTTTCCTACACAGTGTAGACTTTATGATTATGCAGAGCTGTGTGGTGAAACTTGCTAGAAGTCATTATTTTCAACATGTTGGGGTGGCTAACATCTCAAGTCTTAGAGTCGGACATGAGTTTCAATCTTGGCTCTGCCACTCACCTGCTGTGTAACCTTAGACAGTGAACAAACCTTTCAAAATTTCAGTTTCTGCATTTGCCAAAAGAAGGGGTGATACCTAGCTCACAGGGTTTGAAAAGTTTATATATGCAGAATACTTAGCAAAGCACTGAGCGTATATTTTATGCATTCAGTAAAAGAGCTATTTTTTATTCATTCTTTCATAAGTTTACTCGTTTATTTCACAAGTATTTACTAAATGGCAAGAATGTGTCTGTAGTTGTTCTAATCCGTTGGAATATATCCGTGAACAAAAGAGATATCTGCCCCTAAGTTTACATCTGAGTGATTGAAGGAGAAATAAACACAGTAAATAAGTATATTATACGTATGGCCGTGAGTGACGAATACTGTGGGAAAAATGAAAATAAATAAAAGTAGAGAAGGGGCAGAAACCGGTTTGGCTCAGTGGATAGAGCGTCAGCCTGCGGACTGAAAGGTCCCAGGTTCGATTCCGGTCAAGGGCATGTACCTGGGTTGCGGGCACATCCCCAGTAGGAGGTGTGCAGGAGGCAGCTGATCGATGTCTCTCTCTCATCGGTGTTTCTAACTCTCTATCTCTCTCCCTTTCTCTCTGTAAAAAATCAATAAAATATATTTTAAAAAAAAAGTAGAGAAGGGAAACAAGTAGTGGGGAAACTGGGAGTATGATGAGTATTTTCCAGTTAAGATCGATTCATCAATATTGAGAAGTTGACATTTCCATGAATATTTAAAGAAGGTTGAAGGACTTACCTACATGGATGGCTAAGAAAAGAGCATCTAAGTTGGGAAGGGTGAAGCCAATTCAAAGGCTTTAAGGTGAGGGTGTGCCCAGAGCAAGGAGGCCAGGACCATACAAGGATAAATTAGTAGAGATGAAGTTATGTAATGGCCACAATAGCCCACATCACTTAGGGTTGGGGTGGGCAACCCCTGGCACTTGTGCCAAACATGGCACGCCAGTAACTTTTGCTGGCACACGGAACCCTCTCTTATAATCTTCCATTTACAATTTTTTTCTTAATATCAACTTTTTTATTTTTCAGATAAATTCAGTGTAGATGCATCTTAGATAAATAAATAATTTTACATAACAAGTTATCTTAAAGACCATAGACATGGATTGATGAGAGAGGGGAAGGGCAATTTCTATGCCTCTGCCTTAACTCTCCTTGCCTTTCTAGATCCAACCAGTGTTTTGGTTTCATCCACATACGCTTGTGAATCTTTGTTCTCAGTGATGAATTTTGTTAAGTCTCATAATAGGAATAGCCTGACGGATGAAAGTAGTAGCTCGTGCATATCTCTGAAGGTCACAAAATATAATCCTGATATAAAATCTCTGTCATCAGTGATGCAGCAGCAAAAGTCTCACTGATAATATCAAATGGAGTCATAAAATTTTCTGTCGGACTATCAGTGCACATGTATACATTAAAAAATAAATGTATTTTTCATCATCATATACTGTGTTTTTGTCGCTGGAATGAATTTTATTATTTCTTCAAGGTTCTTCACATACGTACACCTTAAGAGATATCAAGGAGGCATAACATGTTCTTAAAAAATTAGGGTTGGCACGCAGAAGAATTTTGAGTCAGAGATTTTGCTGGTTTTGGCATGCACTAACAAAAAGGTTGCCCACCCCTGACTTAGGGTATTATTGGCCACCCTGTGAGGTCTAGCTTTTACTCTGCCTGAAATGGGGAATTGTTTTAGAATTCTGAGCAGAGGCATGACATGATTCCATTTCCTTTCCCTGTATAATAAAAGGGTAATATGCAAATTGACCCTAATTGCAGAACTACTGGAAATGACTGGTCACTATGACATGCACTGACCACCAGGGGGCAGACGCTTATCACAGGAGCTGCCCCTGGTGGTCAGTGTGCTCCCACAGGGGGAGCTCCACTCAGCCACAAGCCAGGCTGATGGCTGCAAGCACAGTGGCCGTGGTGGGAGCCTCTCCTGCCTCCTCGGCAGCACTAAGGATGTCCGACTGAAGGCTTAAACCCTCTACCCACCACCCCCCAGCCTAAGTTGTCAGTTGGATATCCCCCGAGGGCTCCTGGACTGTCAGAAAGATGTCTGATCACCAGAGGCCTGATCCCTGGGGAGTGGGCCTATGCCGGCAGGTGGACATCCCCTGAGGGGTCACAGACTGTGGGAGGGCACAGGCTGGGCTGAGGGACCCCGCAAGTGCACGGATTTTTATGCACCAGGCCTCTAGTTTTGTGATACTCGTCTTTTGTACTGTGATGATAGTAGACTCTCCAAGGGTAAAGATGGCACCTGGGAGACCAGTTATCCATGTGAGAGCTGGTGACAGCTTGGATCAAGGTGGTAGAGGTAGAGATATTTATAGGTGGCAGAATTTGGAGTATCTTTTGATGAAAGAGACAACAGATTTCCTGTTGGAATGGATGAGAGTGTGAAAGAGGAAAGTCAAGGATAATTACAAGGTTTTGGCCTAAGAATCAGTAAGGATTATAATAAATGTAATAGTCATTATTATTATTATTTTACTATTTGTAGCTTCCTGCTTTTGCTCTCAAAATAGAACTCACTTATACTTCTTTGCATCCTCCACAGCAGAAAGAAAATAATAGGGTTGAAATAAATGATTATTGAATCTTTGAGAGTACAGGAATAACTCTACTGCTCAGAGAAAACAGCAAGGCATTAAAAGATAATATGGCCTTTCAGAGAAAAAAAATATTGCTTTGCTGCCTAGTCTAAGTCCAGCCCTTTTATTTATCCATCATCAAATGACCCAGGCACTTTGCTACAGCCTTTCACTAAAATCAATGTGGATGCCTACAGCCTTCTTGATTGCAGAAAATGGTCTCCTTGTTAAGAGCCTTAGTAGTGATCTGGCTTCATTGTTCTCTGGCCACATAGAGACAAGTACTGTGCAGTCAATAAAAATGGCAATGGATGAAATTATCTGACTAAATTAGTCCTGAAAAGTTGGTCTAAAATTTCTGCTTCATGGATAAATGGGAATCAGCTCTTCTTTTTATGTGGTGAGATATCCTTAGGCAACTGCAGACAACTGCCACTGAACTTTCTGGAAATTCGGTGATTCAATTCTGTATTGGATTTGTATTCTTGTGGACATTTACAGATGGCATACGTATGTAAAACCTTTCACACTGAGAGGAGTAACAAGTGTTCTTTCTGGGAGGACCAAAGGAAAAATAAATTATGAAGCTCACTCATTATGTCTGTTTTGCTTTTTTTTTCCATTATAATTTGTGAGTCACAAAAATAAGCAAAATGTCAAGCCCCAACAGCTGTAAATACAGTGCAGAAGTGTTGTGTGGGTTCCAAACAGAAGAGCCACAGATGAAGATCAGGGCACAAATGAAATCCCCTGACTTAGCTATCACTGCCCCTGTGGCTATTAACTGGATGTGTTTTTATAGCATGGGGTGCAGTGTCTCATTTATCAGTGATTCTATGCCCTTACAAGAAAAGGCTGAGTCCCATGTTCTGAGCTGAGTGAAGACAATCATGGGTGAATGTCTTTGATCTGTTAGTGGAGGTTGTACCACAGCTGCCTTTTAAAAATGCCCGGAGAACTAAAACTGCCCAGCAGTTTAAAAGACTACCAGCAATGTCAGGAACAAGTAAGGGTGGACATGTGGGGATCATCCTATATAATAAAAGCATAGTATGCAATTATTCTCTCCACCGGGAGTTTGTCTGGGAGTTTGACCAGCGGGCAGGGCCAGCCGGGGGAAGGGAGGGAGGCCCTGGCTGGCAGACAGCAGCTGGCAGTTGGCAGCCACTAAGGACTCTACCAGTGCACGAATTTCGTGCACTGGGCCTCTAGTTTTCTTATAAAACCCCAAATGTATCAATTAACAGGTTTATATAACAATACATTTAGAGGAAGCACTGCTGGAAATGGAATTTAGGACAGGGGAGAGTAATCAACTGTTCATAAAAGTATATCAAAACAAAGAAGGAAAGAAGGTGAAAGTTAAATGCAAATCAAAAAGGAAGAAAACAGCCTGAATATTTATATTAAAATATGTTCTGTAAGAGATATGATCGGAGCTGAGAAATTTAAGGTATACCATATACTAATAAGTAGCAAATCCAATTCTGTATTTCAAATATGGTGAATAATCACTTTCCTTAAACGGTCAGTTTTTCATGTGTAAGCCTTGAATGTTATTACCTACACATAAATTTTCAAATGTTCTGACTTTAAAATTTTGGTTGTAAAATAATTCTTTTTATCTTATTCTTTAGTAGAAAAATTTCTAAAATAAAAATTATTGTTCTGAAAAATATAAAGATATAATTAGGTTCAGAGACACATTTAGAACAAAGTTAAAAAATGCTTTTTTGAGAAGTTGCATTGATTTAAAATGGACATTTCCTGACAAGATCTAAGTGTAGCTTCCAGAACAATTTGCAAGACCACCAGAGAAGTCTTCCATCATTTAAATCTCACAATTATCATTTTTTCATTCTTTTATTTCACTCCTGTGTAGAATGAAACATTTCTTGTAGTTTCTTCTACCACCAGTTTTTGAATTAACATTGAGGTCCTAGCCTGATGCTGAAATCTACTTTCTTAGAATTTTCTTCTAAGTAATAATCTAGATCTTCCAAAATTTCTTCAAAGGCCTATCATAAGTGTTTTTATTCATTAAAGTTAATAGCTATAATTTGTTTTTAGGTCACAAACATGAGGCCTGGATTAAATTGAGTTAAAGTGATAGGAGGGAAAAGTTCTGAGAGTAGATAAAAATAAATAAATAAAAAGAAGCCATATTACACATAAAAGGATGGCTTAGTCAGCTTTTCTCTGACTCCCCAGCTTTGAATTCAGTGTCACCTCTCTCCTCACCATCATCCACCATTTACCTCGTCACACCACACCTTAGCATTTTCATTATTTTTACCATTTAAGCACATTGCACAGGCAATGATATATTTACTTCTTTTTTTTCTCTCTGAGAAATGATGGTGACATATTACATGTTCTTCGTCATTTATCTAAGTATATTACTTAGTGTAACACCTTCTCAACATGTTTTTGTTTTGAAGGAGGAAAAAAGACAGAAAGAATATTTATTTTTTCATTTTCAGTATCATCCTACATGTAGCCCTCTTCTGAAGTTCCAGATTTGTTAGAATAATATGTCTTTTGATTTAAATATAAGGCAGTGCAACAACAGAATTTTATATTGGTATGTATATATCCACACAGAAATACACACATACTATATATCTCGTGTGTATACACATATACATATATGCATATACATAACATGTAAAACATGTATTTATATAGTCTAACATATTTATTAAATATTGTGTGTATATGTATGTATGTATGTATGTATGTGTGTCACATTCACAAATGTAATGTTTTATCCTAAAGTTGAAACAGCCTTATATTTTGCAAAACTAACAATGATTATTAAACTGAAATGTAAGTTTCTTTAGTATTACTCCATATTAGTATACCTCCCCAAATATATGACTTGAGGTTGGCACATGACAGGCATGTAATCAATCTATATGGTTTGATTATACCGGCACTACTCAAGATACCAACCAGTCTTTGTGTTTTGAATGCATTTTATTATTGAAATAGTTATGAGCATGGGGTTTTAAGTCAAAAATAATATTTCAATGCGGCTATGTGTTTTATTAGCTGTTTAATTTGGATGAGGAGTACAATGAATATAATTATGCAGTTTATAGAGTGATCATGAAAATAAGTTTGGATCATATATGAACATTTAATCTAGAATATAAGCTTAATAGGTGATAAGTTCCTTGTAGTATCACAGAATGGGAATTCAGCTGAGAGGCTAAGTACTTAAAGGTTGCTACATACATTTCTAAAATTTCCTAATTGCATGTTAGGTGTAGAGTAATCATAACATTTTCCAATGTGCATTCCCTCAGGAAACACCATCCGGTGATAGGTGATAAAGTTAATTACTTTAGGAGAGTTCTTTTTTCCTTTTATGTTACTTTCAGCTAAATTTATTTTTAGGAAGAAAGTGATACTATCATCACATTAGAATATCAATAAGATCCATGTGAGAAGAGTTTCTTTTTGAGACTCTTCCAGGAGATTCGGGGAGAGATAGCAAAGTTTGTAATATTGCCAGCAAGGCTCTCCATGCCTTTAATCATGGAATGTTGTAGATGAAAAATCCTGGATTGTTGAATGTGAGAACTAAACTCTACTTGAAATAAAATCAGATGATCTCATGTTTTTAGCATCAAAATTTAAAATTTTGCTTTAAATTTTTTCCATGTATGATTGTTATTCATTAATTTATCATCATCATAATAATTTGCCTAATTTAGTTCAGATTAGTCATAGATGTCAAGATAAATACTTTGATTTTTTTCATATTTAATTGTGACAGGATTGGTGTGACCTTACCCTCGTTCAGAGTCTGATACCCATTTAGAGTTGAACAAGAAGGAGCTCAAAATGAATTCCTAACTGAAAAGCCACATTTTTAAAGAAATATAAACTACATCATAGACAATGATTGATAAAATTATTTTTAGGATGTGGCTTTGTATCATGCTACGATTATCTATGATATTCTATGTTACATTTGCTAGGAGTTGTCTGTTGTATGGTGAATAGGGTGGGGGACACCCAACCACTTAATAACTTCTCATGCATTGAAAGTTACATAGTGTTGATTATTTCATTTGAAAAAGTAATACTTTCTGAAACCACCAGGAAGACTAATTAAATACCCCAGAGAAGAAGTGTTATTTGTCTGTCAGTCTGGGGATGTCTCGGGACTGTACTTAGTAAGCCCTTGGTAGCTATTTGTTAATTGAGCCAATGGTCCCACTAAATGGATGGGACTCAGTGTGCACTCAGTCTTCTCTTCCCTTTCCCCACTGATTTCCTTTACTAGCACTTTGGGGAGAAGGTGTGTCCTCAGCTTCCTCATCAGAACAAACTGGATCTTTAGGTATTGAAGGAACACATTCCAAAGAGAGAGAGAAGGCACTACAGATCTTCTATTACTGATGGTTCTAGAGGCCAGAACAGTCTCAAAGCCTGTTGGGAGTAGATAGATCTTGAAGTGATTTCAAAGTCAAATCCATTTGTAACCAATAACAGTTACTATCATGATGGGAGTGTTTAGTTTCTCCTTTAGGAGTTTTTTTGTATCCTGTTCAAAGCATGCAGGCATCTTAATTCTTGTTCAGGATTCTCAAATGGGATATGCTATGAATATCAATGCATTTACATTAGTAGGGAAAAAAACACAGTAAACAAGGAAAACTATAAGAACAAACAGAATATATAAAAAATGCAAAAATTAAAAAAATCGAAGACCAAAATTTAAAACTATAATGAAAAATGATTGTAACAAAACATAGTGCATAATGGTTTTATTATTTTTCTGAACTCTTCCTGTATAATGGACAATTTATTGACCATCCAAATACAGAACAAATGGAGTGTTGTTCAAGTCTTTCCTTTTTATCAAATATATATTGAAGGGTTTACGGGAAGGAAGATACTGGGTGAAGTGCAGCAATTTCTTTGTGGTAGAACAGTGGCAAATATGTTATCAAAGTCAAAGTTTTCAACTCTTAATAGGGAACACAAAGTGCCATGTACACAAAAGTCACTTAGTAAGTATCGATTGACTTGTATGAAACCGACTGATGACCAGTGGCGCATGTAGGTGTATGGGGATTAACCCAGGAAGCAAAATGTCTACTGTTATTGCTGAGAGAGTAAAGCAAACCATAGCAATGACTACCTTTTAAGAAAAATATGTGCATGGCATTGTATTTATGATACACGATGAGCAAAATTATTAGTATTCTGATCTCCTTGAGGGATTTCATTACTCTTAGTATGGTAAATTTATATTCTTATTAATATTTAAATTATAGGGTGAGGATAGTATAGTTTATTGCTGTGTGCTTAGCTCTAGTGAATACATGTATTTAACTATGATAATTTTTCCTACTTAGAGTAAGTGAATGATGCTTAGAGTTGGTGTTTGGTTTCCCTCAGAAGGACACTCTATGATATGGATTATTTGGGATTACCAGGAGGCACTAGCCAAGGGGGTGGGAAAGTGACACAGGGAAGGAATGGGAGGCAGAGCAATGTATACTAATGAACAGGTTACTGCCGAGGACAATTGAGGCTTAATCCCACTGAAGGTCTCTCAGAAATGGTTCCTTAGAGTTGTCCCCACTGAGGGGGAGAGAAACCTGAGTTATAATACCTTCAAATACCATCAGTTATTGGTTGATTTTCTTCTATGAGCATAAACTTCTCTGCACTTCTGGTCCACCCTGCACAGCCAGGGAAAACCCTCAGGCAGAGAATCTCTAAGGGAAATATTACAGAAATTCTGTAAGGGACCTCATTTGTATTATATTTGTATGACAGTTATTATTTTTATGTTTTTGTTGATTTCAGAGAGTGGAAGGGAGAGGAAGAAAGAGATAGAACCACCAATGATGAAAGAGAATCATTGACCAGTTGCCTCTTGCATGCCCCCTACTGGGGATCTAGCCCACAACCTGGGCATGTGGTCTGACCTGGAATTGAACAGTGACCTCCTGGTTCATGGGTCAATGCTCCATCACTGAGCTACACTGGCTATATGACAATCATTAAATTACTTAGATGAAATGGACAAATTCCTAGGATAATGAAAAATACTAAAACTAACTCAAAAAGAAATAGCAAACCTAAATAGACATACAAGGAAAGAGACTGAATTAGTAACAAAACAACTTCCCTCAAAGCAAATTCCAGTTCCATATGGCTTCACTGATGAATTTTGTCTAACATTTAAAAGAGAATTAACACCAATCCTTCACAAAATATCCTAAAAATAGAAGAAGAGAGAACATGCCTCAGCTCATTCTATTAGTCCAGTAACACACTGATACTAAACAAGACAAAGATAGTGCAAGAAAACTGTAGACCAATAACCCTTGTGGATACAGACACACAAATGCTCTACAAAATGCTAACAAATCAAATCCAGCAACATAAAAAAATTACACACCAAAACCAAGTGAGATTTATCTTAGTATGCAAAGTTGCTTTAATATATGAATATAAATTGATGTAAAGTGTCACAGTAATAGAATGAAGGGCAAATGCTTTATGATTTTCTGCATACATGCAAAAAAAGTATTTGACAAAATCCAACACCCATTTATGACTTAAAAAAACACCTCCTCTATAAAGTAGGCAAAGAAGGGGTTCAATTTATATGAAATATCTAGAATAGGCAAATACATAGGAATAGAACTGAATTAGTAGTTGCTAGAGCCTGAAGGGAGGGAGGACAGGGAATAACTGCTAATGGATTCAAGGTTTCTTTCTGATTATAATTTTTTCCCTGAAGTTAGAGAGTAGTGATGTTGCACCATTTTATACCAAAAACACTGAATTGACACTTATAAATTATGTATTTTATATAATGTAAATTATATCTCATGACAGCTTTTATCACAAAATAAAATAAGAGTCTATAAGGGTGAATCAGGGGAAGTAGTATTTTTATAGAGAGATAAGGTTAACTTTAAGAGTAGTAGTAACAGTTTTAAAAGGAGATGAGAAGTGATAGGATTATAGATATTTTTGAGACTCAACCAGACTTACTGTTTAAAAGAAAAATGTTGTGGGTGAAACCAAGATTTGCGGCCGAGGGTTGGAATAACAACAAAAATTATAGGGAAGTCTGCAAGTACAGTTGATTTTGAAAAGAAAAATAAATTTTGTTTGGATCATGATGAGTTTGAGAAAATTATTAGATAGTCAAGTGGAGATGTCAGCTAGATAGTTGGATATAGGAGTCTAGATTTTAGAAGAAAGCTCTTGACTGTAAATAAAAATTAAAGAGTCCGTGACTACATGAAAGGAACCATCGAGTACTAAATATAGAGAACCCACCCCCCACCCCAAATGAATGTTGGTACATTCCAATATTAATAGGTTGGAGGCATAGCAATAAAGGATTCAGAGAAGTGGGATTCAAATAAAATCAAGAAATTGTGGTGTTTCAGAAACCAAGTGAAAAAAGGTGTTTCCAGGAGAATTAATATTTTCTTGTTATATTCTTTCATAGCATATATAACTCCTGCAATTGTATACTTATTTGCTGTTTGCCTGATATATCTCTTTATTAGGCTATGGAATGCTGCATTATAACAGAGCCATGTCTACTTTAAGTGGCCCTGTGAGAAAGAATGACGATTCACCTATTCAACAAAAATTTATTAAAAATATACATTATGTCAGGGGTTGTTCAGTGTTGGACTTTTATTTTTTTTTGAGCAAATAAAAATCCTTGTGTTCATAGAGCTTAACTGCTAGTGGGAGGATATAGTCTAGGATTACCTTATAGAAATTTCTGTGACCATGAAAATGTTCAACTGTGCTATCCAATATGGTAGCCAAAGTCATATGTGGAGAAAATGTGGTTAGTGTGACTGAGAAACTAAATCTTTAATTTTATTTTATTTCAATTAATTAAAATTGAAATAGCAATATCTGGCTTGTTATATTTCAATTAATTAAAATTGAAATAGCAATATCTGTCTATTATATTGGTAGCTATAGATAGCAAATAGTAAACATAATAAGTAAATGAACATATTAGAGTTAGGGTGAGACATGGAATGGTTGCAAATCTCAGTAGGATGGTAAGGTGGACCTCACAGAAGAGATAACAGAAATCCCACTGCTGTGTTCAATTGTGTTGAAATCTTTGTCCACTCATGAAGAACCATTGGAAACAAGCATTATTGCCCAATTTCAAATATATGTCAATCATTCACAACATGTTGTACAGAAAGACATGATTTAATTCCTGCTAAATGTTAGAAATTTCCTCTTGAAGGTTTGATTGCTAGTGTATTATATTACCCAGTATAGTTCAACTATTTATCACTTCATCCAAATATTTTCTGACAAGCATTTACAGAAAATGTTTTCTGCTTTTTTTTTTTTTTCATGTATTCACCATCCATTTACTTTCCAGTCTTCTTTCATTTGTTTTATGCAACTGCTCATTTCTAGGCTCTAAATATACTCTTAATAGTAAAACAATAGGGCCTGTTTCAGCATATTCTAAAAATATCATGTTAGGAAAAAAAATCTATTCCTTTGATTTCTATGCTTTCCTGTTCTCAATGTTATTTTTTTTCTTTTGTTTTAATTATTGAAACATCTTTCAAACTGGATATATTTTCTTTAATCTCCCCTGTTTGTTTGCCCACTGTTATAAATGTGACATAACATTTCTAGTACAACAGCCCTGGACATAACATTCTCTATATCTAAGCTCTTTGGTGAATGCTAGAGAGAGAGAGAGAGAGAGAGAGAGAGAGAGAGAGAGAGAGAGAGAGAGAGAGAGAATTCTCACTGCAGGTCTTTTTCAGTACAACCTCTGCCTGCCTTTACAGCCAAATACCCCACACTTCTGCACACGTTAACCATGTTCATAAGCCAAACTTAACTATTTTAAAAGACTTTTGCAAAATATTTTTTAAAGTAAGTTTGATTGTTATTACCTAGTAAAGAGTAATCTCCATGACTTAATTTAAACATTTCTTGAAATTATTTATGGGTTCACTTTGGGTATGCTTCAGGGCCATTTACTTTTTTTGAAGTATTTCAAACATTCAGAAAAGTACAGAGAATAATATGATTGATTCTGTGATCAGCTTTATCTAATCTTAAAATGTTGACAAAATTAATTGTCAGTTTTAGAAGGAAAATATTAGAAATATATTAGAACCTCCTTGGTACCTCTCAGCAGATTGTCCCTCCCTCTCTCCCCAGCTAGCTGTCACCCTGAATTGGATGATTGTTCTGTGGCTCACACATTCTTCTATGTTTATCACACGCATTCCTTATTTATCCCCAAGTACCTGTTATTAAACTCATGGTATTTGGCCTTTGAAAAAATCTCTAGAAGATCTTATTTTTGCCTATATTGCTCTTGATATTTCTAAAGCCAAACATTTAGCTGATAAGCAATTATTTTTGAGGTAACGCATGGTGGATGTTTCCGTTAAAATCCTCTTACTGTTCAGCAGTTAAATTTTAGTTCCCACCGGCAGTTCCCCCTTTTCCGTGACTTTGTTTCTTCACTGGGAACCTATTTCCCAGGCTCTCCACCTCCCTCTGTCAAGGGGCAGTTGGTCTCTGCCTTTATAAATGACAGTGCCCTTTCTTACGAGCAGTGACTGCTCTTCAGGGCCATTTTTTAAAAATATATTTTTATTGATTTTTTACAGAAAGGAAGGGAGAGGGATAGAGACTTAGAAACATCGATGAGAGAAACATTGATCAGCTGCCTCCTGCACACCCCCAACTGGGGATGCACCCGCAACCAAGGTACATGCCCTTGACCAGAATCGAACCTGGGACCCTTCAGTCCACAGGCCGATGCTCTATCCACTGAGCCAAACCAGCCAGGGCTTCAGGGCCATTTTGTATGTTGATGAAGTGTTTTGGGGAGAGTTATATGTTCTCTATGAACTATAATTAGAAACAACTTGTTTATTCACATATAAAGCACCTGATATGTAGCAGGTGTGCTAGCACTGGTGACATAACAGAACAGAAAAGCCTCAGTGTCTGTCTCTAGCAAATTTAAATTCTAGTTGGGAAGACAGACAAAACACAAACAAAACAAAAATATTAAGGCATAAAAATAAGAGCAAGTTCTAAAACACCCTGTGAAAACAACATAGTGTCAGAGAAAAATGAGAGAAGAGAACTTCCATTTTACAGGAAAAGTAGCAAAGCTCTGCTCTGAGCGAACATTTAAATCGAGACCCAAAGGCAGAGTAGCAGCTAACGAAAATGAAAGAGAAGTAAATGCCAACGTGAAAGCACTGAGGCAGGACAATGCTTGCTGTGTCCACTAAAGTGGTCAGGATTTGAGAGGGTCGCTCATGGTACCCAAAATGCGGAGACTAGGGTGGCTCCAGCGTCTCAGTGGTGTTTGTTTATGTGTGACATCCATCCATCACATGGACCAGAGTATTGTAACAGGCAGTAGTAATGCAACCCTGTCCTACATGCACATGGGTAAACAAAATAAAACCAGGAGATACTATGGAGTTTGACAGAATCCAAAAATTACCTCTACCCTCTTCGTATAATCTCACCCCACTTCCCTGGCCTCCCCTTTGCTCCCCTTTCTTTCTCTTATGGAAAGCTCAATCATCATCCAAGATTGCACTTCCAATGCCGAACCCTGGGAAGTCGTGTTAGACGTATCAGATATGTGTAGTCATCACACTAGAATATCCCAGTAATGCCTATTGATTATTTACAGCTCTGGGCATCCATCTCTCTGGAAATCCTCAAAGTCTTATTACCAAGAATCTTTTTTCCAATCTCGGGTACCTATTGGATATTTGTGGTCAGTATGCACTCAGCTGATTTTTTTTTCCTGAACTTTCATAGCTGAACAATATTCCTTCCAATGCATATATTCTTTAGCTATATTTATGAAGTCAGTAAACCGTGAGATCATTTCTTTAAGGTAACTTTGCATATTTATCTTCTTCCTCTTTAGGTTTTGCTCTTCTTGGAGCTTTCATGGTAAAATCTTATTTTTCACTCTTACTATTAGCTGGCACTTCTCTGCAGCCGTTAGGTACTGATAATACCCTTCCTTACTCTTGGCTTTCCGTTTGGCATGGAGTGGATATTTTTCATATCCTTAGGCATAAACATATTCACACATTTTTGCCATCTCTCTTTCAAGTTTACTCTTCCAGACTAAGGAAGACACTTGCATTTGCTTCTATTTGGGTGAAGACTACCTTAACATTTTAATGTCTCTGCTCTGGAGTATTTTAAATCAATATCAATAATTACTAAAATTTTATTCTATTGTTTATTGAATAAATGTGATAGTGTTATTGATTTTGTGCAAATAAGGGGGAGGGGAAACAAACTTGGGTCTCATTTCCTTCCTCCCTTCCTCCCTCCCTCCCTCCTTTCTTTCCTCCGACACATATAATTTAGTCCAGCACAGGCCCAGTCCAAGATGAAAATACAGAGCCTTTAGTTAGAAAATGATTAAGAAATTTAAAAATAGCCAGGTGGTGTTTCTCAGTAGGTTGGGTATCTTCCTGTGCAACAAAAGGTTGCCGGTTCAATTTCCAGTCGGTACATGCCCAGGTTGCAGGCTCAATCCCAATAGGGGACATGCCAGAGGCAGCCAACCTCTGTCTCTCTCTCCCTACCTCTCTCTCTAAAAATTCAATTTAAACAAGCATATTAAAAAAAATAAATTTAAAAATAGTAATTATAGAACATTAAACTGAGCATGGGACTTTTCTGAGCACAGGATCCTGTGCATTGCACAAATTGCATATCTATGAAGCTGACCCTGTGCAGGTCTTTGGAGCAGGTGGAAGCTGAGAATTAACTTTATAAATATACTAGAGGCCCGAGGCATGAAATTGGTGCATGGGGGGCGGTCCCTCAGCCCAGTCTGCACCCTCTCCAATCTGGAAACCCCTCGAGGGATGTCCGACTGCCTATTTAAACGGGCAGTCAGACATCCCTCTCACAATTCAGGACTGCTGGCTCCCAACCGCTTGCCTGCCTGCCTGCCTGATTGCCCCTAACTGCTTCTGCCTGCCAGCCTGATCACCCCCTAACTACTCCCCTGTCAGCCTGATCAATGCCTAACTGCTCCCCTGCTGGCCCGATTGCCCCTAACTGCCCTCCCCTGCAGGCCTGGTCCCCCCAACTGTCCTCCCTTGCAGGCATGATCACCCCCAACTGCCCTCCTCTGCTGGCCCAGTCCCCCCTAACTGCCCTCCCTTGTTGGCCTGGTCCCTCCTAACTGCCCTCCCTTGCTGGCCTGATCACCCACAACTGCCCTCCCCTGCTGGTCATCTTGTGGTAGCCATCTTTGACCACATGGGGGTGGCCATCTTGTGTGTTGGAGTGATGGTCAATTTGCATATCACCTCTTTATTATAGGATTTAGGTTTCAAATCAGTTTTATAATAAAATTTCATAAATACAGTTTTTGTAATAGAATAGTATATACATATAATAAAGTTGAATGACTATATTTATTTGGAACACTGTAACTATGTCTTTAGCACAGAGTATTGTGGTGAATACAAATATGTAGTTAATGAGAACACACTTTTATTTCAAATTTACTGTGGACTGTGTATAAGGCTTTGGTTTACCCTGAGGGCTCAGGAGCCTGATTGCTTGGATTCTAAGTGGGTCATTGGGCATAATCTCTTACTTTTCTGTACATAAGTGTACACACACACTGGGATAAGAGAACATCGATCTCATAGGTTTGTTATGTTGATTAGTATGTGTAAGCCTTTTGAGGAAGTCTACTCCACTTTTTCATATTCTTTTTATTTCTTTGGTTTTGCCATAGTGGATTCAATATCCCAGACTTCATTTCCTTTCTCTTTCATGATTATAAATGCATGTCCCATATAATATTAAAATATTTCACAGTATTGTTTGTCTAGAATTAAAAATTTGATAGTTACTACATAAGACATTCATTTCATGATGATAGAAATTTTTATTTTATTTTTATCCCCTGACTGTATGATGGTAGAAATTAATGATGCATTTTTTTATAAGAACATTTAAAGTGTTTTTCTCTTAAACACTCCTCCCCCCCCCCCCATTTGCCTTACTTAAAATCACCTGGCTAACAGAGCAATCCAATTAATTGTGTTACAGTCAATAAGGGACATAACTATAGACTTTAATTCAATTAAGATGAATTAAATAAGATGAATGCTAAATAAGTCTTGGCAATTTCGGCATTCTTAAATACATTTAAAAGCAAGCTTGTTTGGAAGTAATCCAGTGTGATTAATGTATGTTATTTGCTTTTATTTCTATATCACTGAATAATAACTTTTATATTAATATGGATTATATTTATTTGTAATGATTAGCCATCTGTTTTTTTGCTTTATTCAGAAGATTCATTAATTTACAACCTAAAAATTAAATCTCTACCATCATTAAGCACCATCTGAAATATTCAGTTTAAGAATCTAATACAGGACTATATCACAGAGTAATCATGCTGACTATATTTTATTTTCAGTACCTATGGAATATTTATTGAAAACTAGTTCAATTATGATAGATTCTAAGAAACTATTAATTTTGAGAAATATGCATACAAAAGAATACTCTAGTCAGTTGTAGTTTCCAAGTAAGAAGATCTTAACATTTCTAGGAATTTTGCACTTAGGGTTGCTAGAACCTATGAAATTAGTGAGCAACCTAGATATTTTTGTTGGTTCTGAAAGTTGAAAAGAAAGAGCAATATTCCTAAATATCACAGTTTTCTAACCATGCCATGAATTTGACCACTTCTGTCTCCTGTGCCTCTCATTACATAACATCTATATTCAATCTCTTTTTCTCCTATCAGACAGTATTACTGAAGTCTTCACCAACATCTACGTGACCAGTTTTGGCCCTGTCTCAGATACAGATATGGTGAGTTTTTCATTAAATACTGCTTTTACTTAATATATGCAAAGTTGGGAGGAATAATTTTTTTAGAAGAAAAGAGTATATTTAGTTTTATAGGATTATGTGATTGACTCCTGCCTATTTGTTCTAACCAAATACATGAGAGTTAAGGATGCTAATCCTTTTGTATCTATGGTGCACCATTATAGCTTGGGGTTTTGATTAGTCCTTTTAAATATATATATTCACTGAAAAAATAAGAGTTAATAGTATTGGTGAGGATGTGGAGAAAATGGAACCCCTGTGCACTGTTTGTGGGCATGTAACATGGTACAACCCCTGTGGAAAACACTATGGAGGTTCCTCAAAAATTTAAAAATATAATCCATAGGATCCAGCAATCCCACTTCTGAGTATCCATCCCAAGGAAATGAAAGCAGGATCACAAAGAGGTATCTGCCCTCCCCTGTTCATGGTGGGCTAATTCACAATAACCAAGGTAGAAACATGGTGTATATACACAGAGGGATGTTATTTAGCCACGAGATATAACAAAATCCTGCCATTTGCTACAAGACGGATTGATCCTGAGGGCATTATGTTAAGTGAATTAACAGAGAAAGACAAATTCCATGTGTATTACTTTTATGTCAAATAAAAAAATTAAGCTCATAGAAAGAGTAAAAATATGGCTGTCAGGGTCTGAGGGTGAGGATAGGGAGAGGTGGGTGTAAGAGTGCAAACTTCCGGCTGTGAGATAAAAGGTCTGAGGGTCCAATGTAAACCATGATGACTATACTTAATAACACTATTGCATAATTCAAATTTCTAAAAGAGTAGAACTGAAATGTCACACACACAAAAGATAACTAGTTGAGCTAGATGGGGGGAATTCTTTCACAATGTATAGGTACATTTAATTGCTACAATGCACACTTTAAATATCTTACAATTTTATTTGTCATTTAAACCTCAATGAAGCTGAATTTTTTTTTAAAAAAGGGAAGGGAAAGAAATAACTGCAATTATTTAGCTAGTGTTTCCATTTATGACTTCCTTTCAGGGAAAGTTGGCAAATTTATATATTTCTACAGATCATGAGTTATGAGAAAAATAAAGTAAGGAAAATAATGGGAAAAAGCATTATAATTCTGCAATTAAAATTAAAGTTTAACAGTTGATATAAGGAATCTACTGATGTCAAGTTGAAATGAAGACTAGGGGAGGCTGATGTGCAAAGTTAAGACTTGAAGATTACGCATAATGTGTGCCAGAACTGGGACGGGACCATGTCCCACTGAGGGAGTCATGATCAGCCAGTCATGCTGTTGTGTGTCTGTGGTCCTGTCTGCTGCTGTCATTGTTTTTATGAAAGCTTCTTTGAAATTTTAAAAATCTACATTCCCATGAGCCTATGTTCATTGTATTTTACATATAAATGTTGTATTCTTTTCTTGGTTGTCCCTATAAACAAAGAAGTATTTTAATAAGACATTGAAATGAGAAAAATAAAGGAAACGTTAATGTTTATATGCAAATAAATAAATAAATAAAAATAAAAAGCTGGTAGCTAATGTTACGCATGTAGTCATTAGCAACAGCAAAAAATTTAAACTCCTTCATTTTTTAATTGAAATAAAAATTTGATCACTTTTAAAAAAATGTAATTTATTGATTTCAGAGAGGGAGAGATATATCGAAACATCAATGATGACAGAGAATCATTGGCTAGCTGCCTCCTGCATACCCCATACTGGGATCAAGCCCACCACACGGATCGAACAGTGGCTTCTTGGTTCATAGGTCAATGCTCAACCACTGAGCTATGCCAGCCAGGCAAAATTTGGTCTCTTCAGCTAACTTCACCTAAGAACTTTAAAAAATTTTAGCACACTCATGATTTGATTTCTTATTTTGGAGGTCCCTACCACACTTTATATTAAACATTAAAATTGACTTACATTCCAAACAATATATAATTGAGTTGAGTGGAATTATGGTTGGCAACATTTTTAAAAAATCACTTTGATTTTTTAATTTTATGTTTCTGTTTTGGAATGTATTTGTATGTGAGTGTGTGTACGTATGTGTGCACAGGCGCCTATATATTGAGATATTTTCCCAAATGAAATAAATATTTTACATCTCAGAGGCTGTTGAAAGCTTTGTGGGCCCTCGGCAGTTTTCTAATGTTACATTTCTCTGAATATCCCAGCCTAACACAGTCCTATAGACTTCTCTTTGGTCATGTCCAATTTTCTACTTTATTTCTATCTTTATTCACCTGCTTACTCAGTCTTACCAGTAGTTTGCTTGGAGGGAGTCTGATTAATTGCAAGGCCACCAAGTGAGCACCTGTCATCAGCATCCAGTCAGAGGAAAGAATCCACAGCAGTCGTTTGAGCAGGGAAAATCCAATATAATTAATTATGAACTGGTAGAAGTGGTTAAGTAATAAAACAGGGTAAAAGAAAACCAATCAATGCAGAATTAGCAAACGCAGAAGGCAACGTCTGCTTCTAGGAGTGAAGCATCATGAACAAGGAAGACAGTGAGGCCTTGGCAGAGAGCCTTGCCACTGAAGGCCGAGTCAGAGCTCAGTGAAGAATAAGTTGGTGCTCCGGGAACCTGCTGCTGTCGCTGGTGAAGAAGCCTGTGAGGGTCTTTGCTGAAGCTGGTGTGTAAGCATATCCTGCCTGGTGGCTGAAAACTCCTCGCCTACCAACCTTCTGAAGCAACGCAAAGAGTGACGAGACATCTGAATCCCCAAGAGAAGCACAGAGAGAGTTGTCCTCTTTTGCTAGGACATCAGAAGATTCCTCCCATACCTTTTGTTGACAAAGCCTAACACTGTGCCAGCTGGCAAAGGGCCAGTGTTGACAGAGTCCTTCTGCAGTATCACCGAGAAGGGGAAAGGAGGGTGGATTTGGAGCTGAGAGGCAATACACCGATAATTGGTATACATAATAATGTGTGGATGGGGAGGATTTTGAATGAGAGCCAAGAGATGGTTTGATCACGGAACAGGTAGTTTGCTATTTGTCCAAATCTAGAGAAGCATGATGAAGATGGGGAAAATGAAACCTGAATTATCTATATACAAATGTAACACAGACATATACAAATATACATACTTAGTCATATTGCACATCTACCAGTGAAGACAGCACTCCATTTAAAAGCATGTATGTATTTTGTGAAAAGAAATAATTTGATCTTTTTGATGATCAAACGGAGTGATTCTCAACCTTGATATTATTTTTTGCTGGAAAGTAAGATAATGAGGGAAAGTTTGAATTTATATTAAATTTGTGTTTCCAATCAAGAAACCACGCTTGGCTGTGACACTTTAAATAGAAAGAAAGTTATTGTAATGGTAAGGGAAAATATAACCCATATCATTATCAGCCATATATAAAAATGGCTTGCAGAAGCAATTAGGCAATGGAAGAAAAGTAAAGGACAAATTTAATTTTACTTTTATCAGCTTAGCAGATACACTCATTTCTATGCAATGCACACACTGAAGCGAGACCTAAACCCCCAAGTCTTCCTGTTCAGGTCAGTGATGCAGATATGCTGTGACATTAGCTTGAGAGGAAAAAGCAGCATAGCAGAAAGTATTAAAAACCAAGAGAACAAACACACACACACACACACACACACACACACACACACACACACACGAACACT